>NC_135802.1:113512217-113842217 GCF_964213995.1 Mustelus asterias
CGGAGCGCTGCTCCTTCGTCAGATGGAGTGGAAATGCGCTCTCAAACAGTGCAAACAGACACAAAATCAAGTTGCAGAATACTGATTAGAATACTGATTAGAATTCTAATCAGTATTCTGCAACTTGGTATTTGCTACCAAATAAACCTGTTGGACTTTAACCTGGTGTTGTGAGACTTCTTACTGTGTTCACCCCAGTCCAACGCCGGCATCTCTACATCAGAAATAAAAATCACAGGATGTTCAAACCTGAGTTTCCATGGTGTCTATCAGTGCTGTCCTTCTCTGCCTCAGAGCACCTGTGCTTTCTAACATTCCCGCTGATCATGCTGACACAACTAATTGGTCGTCATCATTATTGATCCTTCGCCACTCTCAGCTGCCCTCGTTCTCCAAGTCAGGAACAGGTGTTGAATCCTTAATTGCGAAGGGTTGAAGCTCAGGTGCTGGGCATCGGGAGAGAGAGGCTAGTTTGTCTCTGCAATGATCACCCGGCTACAATGGGGGATCCAGGAGCCCTATAAATGTGCTGCTGACCAGGTGGTGAGGAATAACCAGAAGGGAAAATGTTGGTGACATTGAAGGGGCAAAGACAGTGGCCGTTAAAGTGATAAAGTGTCTTGGGCAGCAGCTAATAGAGGTGGGGCTGGCCACTGGAGAAGCAATAGGGTTGTCGGCTTCTAGAGTCATGAGGACAAGGCGTGTTGGGAGGGCTTGTGGGTTGCTGTGGGATCTTCAACATCCCCCCCCCCCCACTCCAAAACCCTTAGCACACCCCCCCCCCCTCCCCACAAACTTCAACAGCACTCCCCATCTCCTCACAAGGGTATATTTGACATATCATCAAGGTGATGGGCCTGGGTTATCCGTGTGAGTGGGTTGCTTCCTTATTAAGGCAGGAGGGTGATGACAACGCACTAAGGAAAGCTGTGGCTCTCTTCAGATTCTGTTTATGTTTGACGCTTATCTATTTACTGATTACACTCTTATTCCCGGGCTCATGTCTGAGTTAGGGCCAGGGTCACATTTCTTTGTCCCGCTGTTCCAAAGGGGGGGGTGGGAGAGAAGGGACAAGGCCTTGGGTGCAGTCAGCGAAGAAGCAGTGAATCCAGGATGCCTGTCACTGTGGGTCTCATGGGATCTATGTGTTGGGATTGCTTGAAGGGCCTGTAGCAGGATCTGAGTTCAGATAGGCAGATAAACCCTTCCCATAGGATAGGGATCAAAGAAAGATGTGTTGTGGCTTTGAGGTACGAGATTCTTTAATTTTGCATTCTTAACAGTGCAACATTAACTACTCCCTTATTAAAGAGGTCTGACTTCACCTGTGCCCACTCCTGCTACATCTAGGTGTAAGCCCAGGATCATAGAATCCTGCAGTGCAGGAGGAGGCTATTCGGCCCATCGAGTCTCCACCGACCACAATCCACCTAGACCCTATCCCCATAACCCCATGCATTTACTCTAGCTAGTCCTCCTAACACTAAGGGGTAATTGAGCATGGCCAATCCACCTAACTCACACATTTTGGGAGGAAACCAAAGTACCCGGAGGAAACCTACACAGACACGGGGAGAAGGAGGAAAGCAAAGGTAGTAATCTCAGGATTGCTGCCTGTGCCACGGGAGGGTGAGGGCAGGAATGGAGTGAGGTGGAAGATGAATGTGTGGCTGAGGGACTGGTGCAGGGGGCAGGGATTCAGGTTCCTGGACCATTGGGACCTCTTTAGGGGCAGGTGTGACCTGTACACAAAAAACGGGTGGCACTTGAATCCCAGGGGGACCAATATCCTGGCGGAAAGGTTGGCTACGGCTACTGGGGAGAGTTTAAACTAGATAGGTTGCGGGGAGGGGATCGAGACGAGGTGACTGGGAGCAAGGAAGTTAGCTCGCAAACAGAGAAGGGTTATAGACGGTGCAAGAGGGAGGGTGGACAGGGGATAGAGAAGGGGAGAGCTCAGACCAAAGGATTGAGATGTGTTTACTTTAATACCAGGAGTATAGTGAATAAAGGGGATGAGCTCAGAGCGTACATCAATGCCTGTAAGTGTGATGTGGTGGCCATTACGGAGACTTGGATGTCTCAGGGACAGGACTGGATACTACAGGTGCCGGGATTCAGATGTTTCAGGAAGGACAGGGAGGGAGGCAAGAGAGGGGGTGGAGTGGCACTGCTGATCAGGGATAGTGTCACAGCTGTAGAGAAGGTGTATGCTGTGGAGGGATTGTCTACAGAGTCTCTGTGGGTGGAAGTTCAGAGTGGGAAGGGGTCAATCACTTTGCTGGGAGTTTTCTATAGGCCGCCCAATAGTGACAGGGAGGTGGAGGAGCAGATAGGGAAACAGATCCTGGAGAGTTGCAATAATAGCAGAGTTGTTGTGATGGGAGACTTTAATTTCCCAAACATAGATTGGAATATCCCTAGGGTAAGGGGATTGGATGGGGAGGAGTTTGTTAGGTATGTTCAGGAGGTTTTCCTGACACAGCATGTGGACAAGCCTACAAGAGGAGAGGCTGATACTGACCAATGAACCTGGACAGGTGTCAGATCTCTCAGTGGGAGAGCATCTTGAGGATAGCAATCATAACTCTGCCTCCTTTATGCTTGCATTGGAAAAAGAGAGGATCAGGCAAGCTAGGAAAGTGTTTATATGGAGTAAGGGGAAATATGAAGAGATTAGACAGCAAATTAGAGGAGTAAATTGGAAGGAGGTATTCTCGGGGAAATGTAATGAAGAGAGGTGGCGGTTTTTCAAGGAATGTCTGTCTAGGGTTCTACAGGACAATGTTCCGAGCAGACAGGGAGGAGTTGGTAGGTTAAAGGAACCGTGGTGCACGAAAGCTGTGCGGGACCTAGTCAAGAAGAAAAGGAAAGCATACAAAAGGTTCAGAGAGCTTGGCGAAGATAGGGATCTAGATGAGTATACGGCTTGTCGGAAGGGACTAAAGAAGGAAATTAGGAGAGCCAGAAGGGGTCAGGAGAAGGCCTTGGCAGGTAGGATTAAGGAAAACCCTAAGGCGTTCTATAAATATGTGAAGAGTAAAAGGATGAGACATGAAGGAATAGGGCCTATAAAAGGTAAAAATCAGTACGGAACCAGTAGAAATGGCAGAGGTGCTCAATGGATTGCGGATGTGGTTCCTATTTTTAAGAAGGGGAATAGGGATAGCCCAGGAAATTACCGACCGGTAAGTCTAACCTCAGTGGTTGGTAAACTGATGGAGAAAATCCTGAGGGACAGGATATATGAGCATTTAGAGAGGTTTAGTATGCTCAAGAATACTCAGCATGGCTTTGTCAAGGGCAGATCGTGCCTTACGAACCTGGTGGAGTTCTTCGAAAATGTGACTAAACACATTGACGAAGGGAAAGCGGTAGATGTGATTTATATGGATTTTAGCAAGGCGTTCGATAAGGTCCCCCATGCAAGGCTTCTAGAAAAAGTGAGAGGGCATGGGATCCAAGGGGCTGCTGCCCGGTGGATCCAGAACTGGCTTGCCCAAAGGAGGCAGAGAGTGGGTATAGATGGGTCTTTTTCTAAATGGAGGTCAGTCACCAGTGGTGTGCCCCAGGGATCTGTTCTGGGACCCTTGCTGTTTGTCATTTTCATAAATGACCTGGATGAGGAAGCGGAGGGATGGGTTGGTAAGTTTGCCGACGACACGAAGGTTGGTGGGGTTGTGGATAGTCTGGAGGGATGTCAGAAGTTACAGAGGGACATAGATAGGATGCAAGACTGGGCGGACAAATGGCAGATGGACTTCAACCCAGATAAATGCGTCGTGGTCCATTTTGGTAGGACAAATGGGATGAAGGAGTACAATATAAAGGGAAAGACTCTTAATACGGTAGAGGATCAGAAGGACCTTGGGGTCCGGGTCCATAGGACTCTAAAATCGGCCCCGCAGGTGGAGGAGGTGGTTAAGAAGGTATATGCTGTGCTGGCCTTTATCAATCGAGGGATTGAGTTTAGGAGTCCGGGGATAATGATGCAGCTATATAAGACCATCGTCAGACCCCACTTGGAGTACTGTGCTCAGTTCTGGTCGCCTCATTACTGGAAGGATGTGGAAAAGATTGAAAGGGTGCAGAGGAGATTTACAAGGATGTTGCCTGGATTGAGTGGCATGCCTTATGAGGATAGGCTGAGGGAGCTCAGTCTTTTCTCCTTGGAGAGACGTAGGATGAGAGGAGACCTAATAGAGGTATATAAGACGTTAAGAGGCATAGATCGGGTGGACTCTCAGAGGCTTTTTCCCAGGGTGGAAATGGCTGCTACGAGAGGACACAGTTTAAGGTGCTGGGGGATAGGTACAGGGGAGATGTTAGGGGGAAGTTTTTCACACAGAGGGTGGTGGGCGAGTGGAATCGGCTGCCGTCAGTGGTGGTGGAGGCAAACTCAATAGGGTCTTTTAAGAGACTCCTGGATGAGTACATGGGACTTAATAGGATGGAGTGTTATAGGTAGGCCTAAAAGGTAGGGATATGTTCTACACAACTTGTGGGGCCGAAGGGCCTGTTTTGTGCTGTAGTTTTCTATGTTTCTATGTTTCTAACGTGCAGACTCTACACAGACAGTGTCCCAAGCAGGGAATTGAACCCGGGTCGGGTCCCTGACGCTGTGAGGCAGCAGTGCTAACTACTGTGCCACCTGATGCACATCAGAGGTGGTGGTGACCTGCTGCTTTCCACACCCTGTTGCTGGTTGTCCTTTGGAAATGCCCTGTTTGTGAACAGAACTCCCACTCACCTGACGAAGGAGCTCCGAAAGCTAGTGGCGTTTGCTACCAAATAAACCTGTTGGATTTTAACCTGGTGTTGTTAGACTCCTTACTGTGTTTACCCCAGTCCAACGCCGGCACCTCCACATCATGGTTTCTTGGATACAGTCAGATTTAGAAGATGTTATAATTAATATGAGATCTCAATTCACTGGTACATTCCTGATTGTTGATTTCTCAACTGTATCGCGCACTGGGAGAGATTTTCTGGCCTCCCACCATGTGCTTCTCACAACCGGAAGCAGCACACCATTCGCCAGATCATCTGGTCCCACCACTGTCAATGGGATTTCCCATTGAATCTACCCCATGCCACCAGGAAACCCACGGTGGGGGTGTACCGTTAGCCAGACCAGAAGATTCCACTGTATTGGGTCTGTGGCAGCCATCGTTTCAAGATGCAGCATTTTACATTTAATGTCTTTTCTTTGGACAGTGACGGGTTTCGCTGGATTTTTGAATTATAGGAAGCGTCCCTCTCTTCACACTCTCCTGAGGGTGTCTAGTTTGCTTTTTCACCTTGATATTGGAGGTGACTTTTCATGATTAAGTAGTTTGTTCTGCCTCATTTCAAATTGCATATTTTCCAGTCAGTTTAAAGCTGAGAAGTCATATTTTCTAAATTAAAGGGGCACAGCCTCGTGACACTATGGAAATTTCCTCTGGAATATGTTTCCACAATCCTTTCAGGTGGCTTGTTTAAGATTTTATAAACCATATGTGAAAGATTTCTCCTAGATAGATTTCCAGACTCTAAAGGCATTAAGGGCTGTGGGGAGAGTGCGGAAAATGGAATTGAGGTAGAGGATCAGCCATGATCATACTAAATGGTGGAGCAGGCTCCAAGAACCGAATGGCTTACTCCTGCTGCTATTTGCTATGTTTCTATGTTTCCTCTTTTTCATTCCAGTTTTTTTTTGTCAATTATTTTAAATTTATGATCTCTGGTTACCAACTATTGGAAACAATTTTTTCCTACTTGCTCTACTTGCTTATAATTTTGAATCCTGCTATTACGACTCTTTTATAATCACTTCTGCTGTGAGGGAAACAGCAGCAGGTTCTCAGTTCTCTCCACATAACAAAATCCTCGACTCTGGTAACCTCGTCCTCTCCGAGTTGGCTTAAACGAGAACATTTGTTACGTTGGTGAGCATGCATTATCTAGGATGTCGGCAGAATGCCAACTTTGAACTGCATAAACATGTGTTTCCACTAACCGGTGGGCAGGAAACACACTTATGTCAATGGGTTGGGTGGGAGGGTCACAAGGAGTCATCAGGGTCATGTATGATTTGAGACTTGATGGTGAGCAAAGTAGACTTAGCTCCTATTCTCTTGACAACTTGCAGGTGAAGAGGGGCAGAAATCCTTTGAAAAAAATTATCAGGCATTGTTCAGTTGTTTTGTTTAATCTGATTTGCATAGTAGATCAGAAGTTATCTATGATATTAAATGGTCTGGAGAAGCTCTTTGTTCTTGCATTTATGGTATCAAAGTAATTCATTAATCCCAGACAAAGGTACAAATCTGCTCCTTTGTATCTGCGACATTTGTGTTTTCAAATGATTTGCCATGACCATTTGTATTATCCATTTTGGATGGTTTTCATTGCAAGTCTAAATTTGCACTCTGAAGAAATTCAACTCCTCATCTTCGTCAGTCTTGTACCTTAAAATACAATGATTGTGTCCAAATGTAATCTGAGAAAGTGCCTTCATGGTGCTGCATAAGACATGATCAAAATAATGGGCATCAGTTACTCTCACATTAAGAAACCCGTTGCAAACTCCCCTCTGTCCAGGCTCCGAGTATATTTGTACAGTTAACAAGATGAGGCAGGTAGCCGTGTGGAGGCAAAGGTCCTGGAAACTTTCAACAAACAGTTGGATCCCATAAAGGAGGACTGCTTTCTCATTCTGTCAATTAGAGTGGCTAGTTTCATTTTGTTAGTTTGAGGGAAGTTGAGGACAATAATAGGTCAATGTTAGAGTTAGCAGTTAATTTTGCATACAGATGTGACTTTGCTATCAATAATAAATAGCATAAAGCATGTGAGAAAAAATAGATGGTTGAAGAAAAAAACACTTAAAAACACATTTATACAGGTTGACAGTGCATTATTTTAAAACAGGTGTGACTTTATTGGCTATCACTTATCCTTGGTTTAATCCAAGAGCAAAAATTCCAGTAGATATTGGCCGGAATTCTCTGGCCCCACCGCAGTGAACGGAAATTTGGCTGAGCACCAAATTCTCCATTCTCTCTGGCATCGAGATGTGGGAGACCGGAGAATTCTGGCTATTGTATTTACAGAGTTTACTGAAACAATAGACAGAAGAAAAATAATAATTGTTATTTTAATAATTCTATGCACTCTTTATTTGAATGATTGGGGCTTGGGTTATATTGCAGTTCATGTAATGATTAAAGTTTGGTTAATTGGGGGATAATTCTGGGGATAGGATTAACTTCCCAGGTCAATATCTTACAACTGGTGGAAGTGGTAAACAGAAATACTTTGTTTTAAAGTGCAGTTCCTTTTTTATTCAGGTGGGGTGGAAACAAAGTGAAGTCAAACTATTACAGTGGTGCAGGAAAAAGATGTTTGAAAGCTTTCTTTGACAGACTCTCACAGGCTTAGTTTATGTTACCTTTTAATAGCTCCCTCACAATGGATAGTAATCAGCCATGACAAATAGTCCACCCTGTAAACCCTTCAAAGTAATGATGTCATAAAAATCCTTTTTTAATTGCCACCTCAGGCCAACGCCATGAAACGAGGCCGTAAGAAAGATTGACAGATTTCGGTTTTATTTGTGTTTTCAGGAGACTGTCCAGTTTTGTGTAATTATACCATAGAACTATTTATTTTACTTTTACAGGAATGACCTCTAAAATGTATGAGACCATTTTTAAATGTCACAGTGCAAAAAAGAAAAGAAAAGATTGTGTGTTCTTGCTATGAAGGAATATTCCAGAACGTGAATGCAGAGGGAGCTATAGGTGTGTAGTTTGTGACCTGACATGGAGTGTTCAGTTAGCTCTGGGAGGTACAGTATATCAATATTTCTCAGATAAATAAGAAAATACACAGAGTGGAATCGTACTTCACGACAGCACACACCTTACAAGTGTTGACCTCCACAATTTTATTAACATCAATTGCTCAAAGCAATATTTTTATGAGTAGTACAATGCCTTATATTCATTTCAACTGATTGTTAAGATGAAACATACATTCCAGTAATGACCATGATTCCCACACCTTAACTTTGAGAGTTATTTTGAGACAATTCCTAACAGATATTAGCAGTGATTTAGCTATCTGCAACATTGCGGAGTCCCTTAACAATTTTTGTTTAATTGACAGGATTTTGTTTCCTGATGATTATGTGTGAGTCTGCTAACCGGTTCAATAAATTTTTCTCATTACAGGTTGTATTGGGGAATGTGAACATCAGACTGAAGATACTGTTGTTCTTTCCCAAAAATCGAGGGCAGCATTACAATACTTGTCCACCATCCATCCACAAGGTACAAGTATCTTGGGGTGGCACAGTGGTTAGCACGGCTGCCCCACAGTGGTTAGCACGGCTGCCCCACAGTGGTTAGCACGGCTGTCCCACAGTGGTTAGCACGGCTGCCTCACAGCGCCAGGGACCCGGGTTTGATTCTGGCCTCGGGTCACTGTCTCTGTGGGGTTTGCAGCTTCTCCCTGTGTGTTTCCTTCGAGTGCTCCCGTTTCCTCCCACAGTCCAGAGGTGTGCAGGTTAGGTTGATCGGCCATACTAAATTGCCTCTTCATGTCAAGGGGCCGAGCAGGGTAAATAAATGGGGTTACGGGGATAGGACCTGGGTGGGATTGTTGTCGGTGCAGGCTAGATGGGTCGAATGGCCTCCTACTTCAGTGTAGGAATTCTATGATTCTATGAAGTCAGGAGTGTGATGGAATAGACCCCACTAGCCTGGTTGAATAGAGCTTCAAAGACACTCAAGAAGCTTGACATTATCCAGGGCAAAGCAACCTGCTTGATTGATACCCAATTCATGACCTTAAATATTCACTCCCTTCACCATCAGTGCACAGTGGTAACATGTGCAGCACCTACAAGATGTACTGCAGCAATTTGTAAAGGCTCCTTAGAAAGCACCCTCCAAACCTGTGACCTTCTACCATCTCATAAGACAAGGGTAGCATGAACATGGGAACATCACCACTTGTAAGTTCTTCTCCAAGTCACACACCATCCTGACTTGGAACTATATAGTCATTCCTTCACAGTTGTTAGATCAAACTCCTTCCCTAACAGCACTGTGGATGTACCTACATTGCAATTTAAGATTGCTGCTCACCACCAATTAGACATGGAAATAATTGCTGGCCTTGCCAACGATGCTCATGTCACATGAATGAATAAAAATATCACAATATCTTGAACCAAGCTTCTGTCATACTTTGTTATGATATGTAAAATCTCATACACTTTAATTGCAAAGTCTTATTATTTGAGCCCAGTTGGATCTTAAGGGCAGGATTTTTCATCCCTTCGCACCAACGGGGACTTCCGGTCCTGCAGAAGGGGACCCCTTGTGATAGTGGGACAGGCAAGCCATGCGAAACATTGAAGACATTGGTGGGACTGGAAGACCCCACCAGCAGCCAATTGCGAGCTGCCTCCATTTGCTGGAAAACCCAGCATGGGGGTGCTAGAAAATCCTACCTTAAGACTTCAAGTATTCAACTTTGCTGGGGGCAGAAAATGGGCTGTATAAAATAGCCACTTGTTTCACACACAGCACAGTTTTCTTTCAAAATGCAAAGGGAAATTGTGAGGGAGTATATAGCAGCTGTGATCTGCTATTGCCCGATTTGCACATCCACCAAAATTGAATAAGAACATAAGAACATAAGAAATAGGAGCAGGAGTAGGCCATCTAGCCCCTCGAGCCTGCCCCGCCATTCAATAAGATCATGGCTGATCTGAATTGGATCAGTTCCACTTACCCGCCTGATCCCTATAACCCCTAATTCCCTTACTGATCAGGAATCCATCTATCCGTGATTTAAACATATTCAACGAGGTAGCCTCCACCACTTCAGTGGGCAGAGAATTCCAGAGATTCACCACCCTCTGAGAGAAGAAGTTCCTCCTCAACTCTGTCCTAAACTGACCCCCCTTTATTTTGAGGCTGTGCCCTCTAGTTCTAGTTTCCTTTCTAAGTGGAAAGAATCTCTCCATCTCTACCCTATCCAGCCCCTTCATTATCTTATAGGTCTCTATAAGATCCCCCCTCAGCCTTCTAAATTCCAACGAATACAAACCCAATCTGCTCAGTCTCTCCTCATAATCAACACCCCTCATCTCTGGTATCAACCTGGTGAACCTTCTCTGCACTCCCTCCAAGGCCAATATATCCTTCCGCAAATAAGGGGACCAATACTGCACACAGCATTCCAGCTGCGGCCTCACCAATGCCCTGTACAGATGCAGCAAGACATCTCTGCTTTTATATTCTATCTCCCTTGCGATATAGGCCAACAACCCATTTGCCTTCTTGATCACCTGTTGCACCTGCAGACTGGGTTTTTGCATCTCGTGCACAAGGACCCCCAGGTCCCTTTGCACAGTAGCATGTTGTAATTTTTTTCCATTCAGATAATAATCCAATTTGCTATTATTTCCTCCAAAGTGAATAACCTCGCATTTGTCAACATTATACTCCATCTGCCAGATCCTCGCTCACTCACTCAGCCTGTCCAAACCTCTCTGCAGACCTTCTACGCCCTCCACACGATTCACTTTTCCACTTATCTTTGTGTCGTCTGCAAACTTTGTTACCCTACACTCAGTCCCCTCCTCCAGATCGTCTATATAAATGGTAAATAGTTGAGGCCCCAGTACCGATCCCTGCGGCACGCCACTAGTTACCATCTGCCAACCAGAAAAGCACCCATTTATTCCGACTCTCTGCTTCCTGTCGGATAGCCAATCCCCAATCCACGCTAACACCCTACCCCCAACTCCGTGTGACCCATGGGCAGAACTTTCCCATATTCTTTTCAAAGTGTCTGTCTTGGTGAGAAAATCAGGGGGAATCCCATCGCTGCCAGTGCCAGAAAAACTTACCACATATTTTCACGCGTTTCACGCTGCACTCTTGCCAACCTACCTCTGATTCACTCGTCCAGGGAATCCCGCCTACACTCTGCCCATCTGTCTCATTATGGAACAAACTCAAACACAACCAGCATGAGCAGGCACCACCTGCTGTAGTCATGCCCGAGCTAAGAACCTAAATGTCTTTCGAGGAGAAAAAACCTTGAGCTGGCTGGCGAGGAGCGGGACTGCACCCGGGCAGAGGGCAAGGTGGGGGCAGCAGACAAAAGTGAGAGCCCTCAAGGCATCCAACCCTGGTGCAACCATCACGTGAGTTAACCTTCTCCCATCAGTCTGCCCCAAGGATCCATTAGTAGGTGGCACGGTGGCACAGTGGTTAGCACTGCTGCCTCACAGCTTCAGAGACCTGGGTTCGATTCCCGGCTTGGGCGACTGTCTGTGTGGAGTTTGCACATTCCCCTCGTGTCTGCATGGGTTTCCTCTGGGTGTTCCGGTTTCCTCCCACAGTCCAAAGATGTGCGGGTTAGGTGCATTGGCCATGCTAAATTGCCCTTTAATGTCCGGGATGCGTAGGTTAAAAGGATTAGCGGGGTAAATATGTGGGGTTATGGGGATAGGGTCTGGGTGGGATTATTGTCAGTGCTGACTCGATGGACCAAATGGCCTCCTTCTGCACTGTAGGGGTTCTATGATTCTAATGCCATCTTGCTTCCCTTGAAGGTTAATCATTTAACTAGTGCAGATCATCCTCGCATTCCTGGACACCACAGACCCAAGCTGCTCCGAGGGTGACACCTCTGAGATAAGCATCAAAGAGGCATCACAGCTGTCTCCTGAACACTCCACCAGTGCAGATATGGTGGAACCCCCATTTTACTCGCCCCGATTTAGCGCGAAATCGGATATGACGCGATGGACCCTTTTTTTTGCTATTTCCGGTTTAGTGATTTAGTGCGACCCCGATTTAGCGCGACCCCGATAACATTCGCTATAACATTTTATGGACGCCAACCATCGCGTTAAAATGGGGCTGCACTGTACTCGCATCTCAGTAGGAATAAGGAGCAGCAGGCTTCTGGGTCACTCACTAGTGAGTACCTCATAGCTGACGATCCACAGCAGGTGGAGAGAGGAACATCCCAGGGAACCGGCACTCGGAGGGATGCCAGTCGAGGACTCTGCTGGGCCACTGGCCGATGATGTGCCCCTGGGTCCGGTTGTCCTAGAGCTTCTGGAAGGGATGATAGCACCCCCCCTTAGACTGCAAGGCCTTCTGACTGAGGAGATAGTGCCATCAATTCAGCGCAATGATGCCTACACTGCGAGGGTGACATTCATAGTGGAGACCTTGATGGAGGAAGTCCAGTCCATGGTTGGGTATGTCCACTCCATGGATCAGCCTCATGACCTCCATGAAGCTGAGGACTTCGATTGCACGGTGCAAGCACCAGTGGGAATCCGCAAGTGTTTGTACCAGAGGATGGCGGAGCTTCAGGATTTCACCCCAGCTGCCCCTTGATGCACTATCAATCAAGCAAAGACTAGTTTATATGCAAGAACAAATAGGCTTTTATTAGCAAAAGACTTGGAGCATACCCTGTCAAGGACAGTAGTGGGAACTTGTGTATGGAGTCAGTAGAGATAGGCGAGGTGATGAATGAATACTTTTCTTCAGTGTTCACCAAGGAGAGGGGCCATGTTTTTGAGGAAGAGAAGGTGTTGCAGGCTAATAGGTTGGAGGAAATAGATGTTCGGAGGGAGAAGTTTTGAATAAACTGAAGGTCGATAAGTCCCCTGGGCCTGATGAAATGTATCCTAGGATTCTTTGGGAGGCAAGGGATGAGATTGCAGAGCCTTTGGCTTTGATCTTTGGATCCTCACTGTCCACGGGGATGGTGCCAGAGGACTGGAGAGTGGCGAATGTTGTTCCTCTGTTTAAGAAAGGGAATAGAAATGACCCTGGTAATTATAGACCGGTTAGTCTTACTTCGGTGGTTGGTAAATTGATGGAAAAGGTCCTTAGGGATGGGATTTACGACCATTTAGAAAGATGCGGATTAATCCAGGATAGTCAGCACGGATTCAAGAAGGGCAAGTCGTGCCTCACAAATTTGATTGAATTTTTTGAGGAGGTAACTAAGTGTGTTGATGAAGGTAGGGCAGTTGATGTCATATACATGGATTTTAGTAAGACGTTTGATAAGGTCCCCCATTGTTGGCTTATGATGAAAGTAAGGAGGTGTGGGATAGAGGGAAAGTTGGCCGATTGGATAGGTAACTGGCTATCTGATCGAAGTCATGATGTGGAGATGCCGGCGTTGGACTGGGGTAAACACAGTAAGAAGTTTAACAACACCAGGTTAAAGTCCAACAGGTTTATTTGGTAGCAAAAACCACACCTTACTACCAAATAAACCTGTTGGACTTTAACCTGGTGTTGTTAAACTTCTTACTATCTGATCGAAGACAGAGGGTGGTGGTGGATGGAAAATTTTCAGACTGGAGGCAGGTTGCTAGCGGAGTGCCACAGGGATTAGTGCTTGGTCCTCTGCTCTTTGTGATTTTTATTAATGACTTAGAGGAGGGGGCTGAAGGGTGGATCAGTAAATTTGCTGATGACACCAAGATTGGTGGAGTAGTGGATGAGGTGGAGGGCTGTTGTAGGCTGCAAAGAGACATAGATAGGATGCAAAGCTGGGCTGAAAAATGGCAAAAGGAGTTTAACCCTGATAAATGTGAGGTGATTCATTTTGGTAGGACAAATTTAAATGTGGATTACAGGGTCAAAGGTAGGGTTCTGAAGACTGTGGAGGAACAGAGAGATCTTGGGGTCCATATCCACAGATCTCTAAAGGTTGCCACTCAAGTGGATAGAGCTGTGAAGAAGGCCTATAGTGTGTTAGCTTTTATTAACAGGGGGTTGGAGTTTAAGAGCCGTGGGGTTATGCTGCAACTGTACAGGACCTTGGTGAGACCACATTTGGAATATTGTGTGCAGTTCTGGTCACCTCACTATAAGAAAGATGTGGAAGCGCTGGAAAGAGTGCAGAAGAGATTTATCAGGACGCTGCCTGGTTTGGAGGGTAGGTCTTATGAGGAAAGGTTGAGGGAGCTATGGCTGTTCTCTCTGGAGCGGAGGAGGCTGAGGGGAGACTTAATAGTGGTTTATAAAATGATGAAGGGGATAGATAGAATGAATGTTCAAAGATTATTTCCTCGGGTGGATGGAGCTATTACAGGGGGGCATAACTATAGGGTTCATGGTGGGAGATATAAGAAGGATATCAGAGGTAGGTTCTTTACGCAGAGAGTGGTTGGGGTGTGGAATGGACTGCCTGCAGTGATAGTGGAGTCAGACACTTTAGCACTTTAGGAACATTTAAGCAGTTATTGGATAGGCACATGGAGTACACCAGGATGATAAGGAGTGGGATAGCTTGATCTTGGTTTCAGGTAAAGCTTGGCACAACATCGTGGGCCGAAGGGCCTGTTCTGTGCTGTACTGTTCTATGTTCTATGTTCTACATCCATGCCGATGAACTGGTCCAGAGACTGAGGCAGGGTGTGAGGAGCAGTCACCTTTATACCTGGACCAGGGGGGGAGGAGTCCCAGGCAGAGCCAGCAGGGGCATGTCCAGGCATGTCACACACACACAGGCAATAAGCTAACAGTGGTTTACGACATTCACCCTCTGCTTTTAAAAAAGAGTCCGGCGGGGGTGAGGTGGGTGGAACGATATTCACAGAATTACAAATTTACAAATTTAGTCTCTCTGGGGGCTTGATCTGCCGCTGCGACTGCCGTAGTGCCGGTTGTGGTGTCGGTTCCGGTGGCCGCGGTGTTGGTTCAGGCGCCAGGCCGTAGTCGCTCGAGTCGTCTGTAGTCCCTTCCGATTGTCGGGTGCGTGGTGGCGGCTCCTGGGGCTCAGGCGTGCTGTATATGGGGGTTGGGGGTGTGGGGTTGTGGGTCGTAGTCGTCCCTGGGGCACTTGCGAGTGCCAGGTCTCGAATAGAGACCGTGTCCTCCGCCCGTTGGGGTACGCCACATAGGCGTATTGGGGGTTGGCGTGGAGGAGTTGGACCCTTTCGACCAGGGGGTCCAACTTATGGGTCCTCACATGCTTCCGGAGCAGGACAGGGCCTGGGAACGTCAGCCACGATGGTAGTGAGGTCCCGAGGAGGACTTTCTGGGGAAAAGAAACATTCGTTCATGAGGGGTAGCATTGGTAGCTGTGCAAACGAGTGATCTAATCAAGTGTAGTGCATCAGGGAGGACCTCTTGCCAGCGGGTGACTGGAAGACCTTTAGATCTCAGAGCTAGTAAAACGGCCTTCCAGACTGTCGCTTTCTCCCTCTCTACCTGTCCGTTCCCCCTGGGGTTGTAGCTGGTGGTCCGACTCGAGGCTATGCCTTTGGAGAACAGGTACTGTCGCAGCTCATCACTCATAAAGGAGGATCCCCGGTCGCTATGGATATAGCTAGGGAAACCGAACAGGGTGAAGAGGCTGTGCAGGGCCCTGACGACCATGGCCGAGGTCATATCCGGGCAGGGAATTGCGAAGGGGAAACGTGAATATTCGTCAATGACGTTGAGGAAGTATATGTTGCGGTCAGAAGAGGGGAGGGGGCCCTTGAAGTCGACGCTTAGGCGTTCAAAAGGGCGGGTGGCCTTTATGAGGTGTGCTCTGTCTGGCCGAAAGAAGTGCGGCTTGCACTCTGCGCAGACCTGGCAGTGTCTGGTTATAGACCTGACTTCCTCAATGGAGTAGGGCAGGTTATGGGCTTTAATGAAGTGAAAAAACCTGGTGACCCCCGGATGGCAGAGGTCGTTGTGGAGAGTCTGCAATTGGTCTATTTGTGCGCTGGCACATATTCCCTGGGACAGGGCGTCTGGGGGCTCATTGAGCTTCCCAGGCCGGTATAAGATGTCGTAATTGTAGGTGGAAAGCTCGATTCTCCACCTCAATATTTTATCATTTTTGATCTTGCCCCGCTGCGTGTTATTAAACATGAATGCAACTGACCGTTGGTCCGTGAGTAGGGTGAATCGTTTACCAGCTAAGTAGTGGCACCAGTGCCGTACAGCTTCCACTATGGCTTGGGCCTCCTTTTCGACAGAGGAGTGTCAAATTGCAGGGCCTTGGAGGTCGATTTCGCCCTGCATACCTTTACGTAATGGCCCTTCTTTCCACACCCGGAGCAGATCGCATTCTTCGCCGGGCAGCGTTGTCGGGGGTGCTTCCCCAGGCCGCAGAAATAGCTCTTCGGGCCTCCGGAGACTGCCGCAGCGGTTGGGTCATTGGTGGGACGTGGCGTGGCGTAGGCCTCGAGATTACGGAAAGCCACCCCTAACAAGTCGGCAAGTGCCACAGTCTTTTGTAGGTCCAGCCCACCCTGTTCCAGCAGTCGTTGTCGGATATAGTTTGACCTGATATCCGTGACATAGGAATCTCTGATTAAGTTTAGTGTTTTGGGCGGCTGTTACGGCCTTGCAGTTGCAGGCCCTGTCAAGTGCTCGCAACGCACGCAGGAATTGATCGCCCGATTCTCCTGCCTGTTGTCTGCGAGTAGCCAGAAGATGTCTGGCGTAGATTTAATTGGACTGTTTGTTGTCCTGTCCTTTTAAAAGTTCGATCGCATCCTTGTAAGTTTCAGCATCTCTAATCATCGAGAATACTTGATCGCTTACCCGGGCGTGGAGCACGTGTAGCTTGTTGGTTTCGGTCCGGACGACGGAGGCGGAGGCGGTGAGGAAAGTGTCAAAACATCGCAGCCAGTGATCGAAGCTGTTAGAGGCTCCTACAGCTTGAGGATCCAATTCTAATCTATCGGGTTTTAGTATCTGCTCCATCCCAAAACTTTTGCTAATAAAATTGATGCACTATCAATCAAGCAAAGACTAGTTTGTATGCAAGAACAAATAGGCTTTTATTAGCAAAAGACTTGGAGCACACCCATGCTGATGAACTGGTCCAGAGATTGAGGCAGGGGGTGAGGAGCAGTCACCTTTATACCTGGACGAGGGGGGGAGGAACCCCAGGCAGGGCCGGCAGGGGCATGTCCAGGCATGTCACACACACACAGGCAATAAGCTAACAGTGGTTTACCACACCCCTCTATCCCATGGAGGAGCCCAGGGGACCCCACGCAGCTGAAGGGATGAGAATCGGCAGGAGTACAGCCTGAGGCCTTCCACCCAGGAGACCCTGGGGTATCAGCCCATCTGACCTGTGAGCAACTCACCTCCAACACTGAGAAAGGCAGCACTGCGACGTCCGAACTACCCAAAAGTAGGCCCGGACCACAAGGTCCTGGGGACTCCAACCAAGATTATCTCAGGCAACAGGGTGTGGAAGGCAGCAGGCCGCCTCAACCTCAGCTGTGGATCCTGGGGAGAAACACCTAGACATAATGGGAGGGTAAGCAACTGTAGACACCTAGTGGGCATGGTTGAACAGAGGCACTACTAGAGATAAGTCACCATCATAATAACCCACTTGTATTAAAAATTACTTTGTTCACCTGTACAGATCCTCCACATTGTCACTTTATGGCACCATGCTCCGCAAACCCCCCATGCACACTCGGCACGTCCTCCCTATATAGTGTGAGAATGGCAGCGTTATGTCTCTCCCAGCTCCCACACTGATGACACAGAGCCACGCATTGAGGATCATTTAGCAAATGTTATCCAATCACGGAATCACCTTCGACCACAGTGTTTTGCAATTTGCAAGCTCAGGCCAGTTGGGTACGGTCTCTACCTAGCCCATTGTGACCAGCGGAAGGGACATGCTGTTTGATATGATCTGCCAGTCTTAGGAAGATACAGCCTACATACCTAGCATCAGGGTGCTCTGATCATGGTGGCCATTATCCCACAGGATGTCTTTGATGTGCCTTATTGCAGCATCAACTTTGCACAGTAACTAAATGTCTCAGCCCTTATTTAGAAGTTGCTGATAAGGACGATCTTATAGTGTGCGGAACTGTAAGAATCCCAACAAGTGTATGAGTTAATTAGTTGCTTATTTAGTAAGTTAAATTAATATCAAGTTACATTTTCCTAACTTAGAGACAAAGGAAAACACCCACTAGTTCACCCTCTCTCTCCTCTAGCACCAAGCCTTAAGAGGTCATTGGCGATCGTGGACCATGGGTTGGTTCATGGTTACACTTGGCAAGGTGCTGCCGTAATTTGCTATTGCTCCCTGTAGGTTCTGACTCACCAGGAGACTCTCCTGCTCGCCATAGGAGTATTGGAAGGACTTAGAGGTTATTAAGGAAATGGCCTAGTGGTATTATTGCTGGACTATTAATCCAGAAACTCAGCTAATGTTCTGGGGACCCCAGTTTGAATCACACCACTGCAATTGGTGGAATTTGAATTCAACAAAAAATATCGGGAATTAAGAATTTACTGATGACTGTGAAACCATTGTCGATTGTTGGAAAAGCCCATCTGCTTCAGTAATGTCCTTTAGGGAAGGAAATCTGCCATCCTTACTTGGCCTGGCCTACATGTGACTCCAGAGCCACAGCAATCTGGTTGACTCGCAACTGCCCTCAGGCAACTAGGAATGAGCAATAAATGCTGGCCTGCCAGCGACGCCCAAATCCCCACAAATGAATCAAAAAAAAAATCAACCTGTCTGGTCACATTATGAATATACTTACCATGGCCATCAAGTCCTGGACTCAAACAGAGCATCTGGCTCAGAGGTACAGACCAAACCATTGTGCCACAAGACCTCCAACTCTCCAACTACTGGAGGTAAAAATAAAAGAATAAAAAGGATCCTTCTGCCCTGCATTTAAATCCCACTTGCATCAAATTGCTCGCTTTAACACTTTGTTTACAAAGCAATTAGTTCCCTGATCACTCAATGCAATAGCAAAATATTGTTTATTTATGTAGAACGCTTATGACTCACACTAAAATTGCAATTGCTAAGTCAAGTTAATGCTACAGTAGTAATGTTGAAAGGGTGGGGTTACAGAATGGTGTCTCTTAAAGAAGCCTTTTTCTCTTCAGTGAGTTAAGTTTTTATGAACTACTTGAAACTAAGAACAAATATCAGAACAGCACAGGAACAGGCCCTTCGACCCACCAAGTTTGTACCAACACAGATGCCTCTCTAATCCAATATTTTCTTATCTCTACATGGTCCATATTCCTCTATTTCCTGCCTATTCATGTATCTATCCAGATACCTCTTGAACGTTGTTATACAATTTGCTTCCACCATTTCCTCCAGCAGTGCATTCCAGGCATTCACCACTTGCCCCTTACATCTCTTTTAAACTTTCCCCCTCTCACTTTCAACTTATGCCTCTGAATAATTTACCCTTCGACTCTGACTATTCACTCCTATCCAAGCCTTTCATGATCTTGTAAACATCTATCAGGCCCTCCTGTTCAACCTTTCTTCGTAGTCCATATCCTTCAAACCAAGCAACATCCTGGTAAATCTCTTCTGCACACTTTCCAATGCATCAACATCCTTCCAGTTATGTGGTGACCAAAATTGTACACAATACTCCAAATGCAGCCTAACCAAAGCTTTATACAGCTGCAACATGATTTTCCAATTCCTATACTCAACGTCCCGTCCGATGAAGGCCAGTATTCCGTACACCTTCTTGACCACCTTGTCCACTTGAGTTGCCAGATTCGGGGAACTGTGGATCTGCACGCCTAGGTCCCTCTGTATGGTAACATTTTTAAGGGCTCTACCATTGATTGTATACATATATGCAGTAAGGGTAGAGGCAAGGAGCTATTTCCATATCTAAAGGTGGAATTTTATCATTTTTTAAGTAAATGTCAACTCAGGCAGGGAAGGTGGTGTGCTGCTGCCCAGTGACTCCCCTGCCAGATTTTCCCGCCATGTTTCGTGACATTTTAAAAAGATGGGCTCCCACATCATCATGTTAGCATGAGCTGAATGAGCCCACCCCTACAGGAACCTCAGCATTCAAGGGATGGTTTCTGAGCTAGGAAAATGTAACTTGCGATTAATCTAATTTACTAAATAATTGATTAATAAATGTATTAGGATTCTTACTTTTCCAAATGCTATAAAGGGTGCCCCCAATCTTAAAAAAAAGTTTCCCCCCATGTACAGAGAGATGCCTCCCAGTAGGAAACCTCTCCCCAGCCACACATGGACATGGGAAATTCCCCAGGGAACCCCCACCCCTCCCTTCATGGAGCCGGGAACCTTATGAGTGCAACACGCTTCTTTACTCAATAGAACCAATTGCCGACAAATACCATTGCAAGATAGGGTATTAATGAGTTGTTCATCAAATGTGGTTGGCTCTTAACTGTTCCCTGAAATAAGGTACTCAGGTATCATGTACATGATACAAGGTACTCAGTTGAAGGGCAGTAAGGGATGGGCAGCAAATACTGGTCTTGTCAGTGATGCTTGCATCCCATGAAAGAATAAAACAAAACAATGGTTGTACTCGCAGGGCACTGATCTCTCCTGTGAGAATGCTTCGTACTGCAGTGCTGGCAATGTCACTTTGCTGGGTCATTCAGGAATTGGCTTCCCTGGACTTGGATTGTCTTTGTAACCTGATAAGCTGGATGGGAGGTTGGCTTCTGCCCCAGGTTGTATTCTCTCCCCTTAGTACCGTCTTGTGTTGCTCACGTAGCTCTGACAGTCAAACTACCTGGATTGCCTTGCCGAGGGTTAGATTATCTTTAAGTGTAGGAGGTCAGATGAGAGTGAATCATCTATGACACCCACCACTCTTCTGTCTCTGATGATTTCATACCCCTTTGCCATCCTGCAGAGATCGTCTATGAAAGACCTGATAGGTTCCCTTGGCGTTTGAACTCTCTTATTGAATTTAGCTCTCTTCAATATTTTGTTGGTTGGCAAGTTGAAAAAATAGCAAAAGATTTTAAAACTACTTCAAATTTGGTGAACAACTTATTAATATCCTATCTTACAATGGTATTTGTCAGCAATTGCTCCTATTGAGTAAAGAAGCGTGTTCACTTATTCTTCTCCTGGCTTTTTATTTAAACCAGAATCAATGGTGAAGCTTAAACACCCGTTCCTCCAAAAGCACCAATTTTGTGACAGGTCTGGGCCTTGTGTTAATCCACACTGAGTTCGAAGTGTTGAATTGTGATCCATGTTAAAGATTTTCAGAGTGCGGGCACAGCTTTCAGAGCTTACAGGTGTTAAGATTCTATCGACGTTCACTATGATACAAAGGATTTCCTGTGTTGAAGGTTTCGATGGGTTTCACAAAATGGTGATGATTGTGCATTCCTTGAAGGAATATTTTTAAGAATGACTGCCTGGGCCAGCTGTCTCTCGACTTCTTTCGTTCAATGGTTTGCTTTTCCGTGTAATGAGGCGTTCAAATTTAAACATAGGCTTGCTGAATTCCAAGTTGGACAATCATGCTATTCCTGAGTGATTTATTTATCTAGTTATTTATTTTTTGAGGTCAGCGGCCACATGTTGAGCCTCCCAGTCACAGGATCACAGAAATGTTATGGTGCAGAGGGAAGCCATTTGGCCCATGATGCCTGCACCAGCTCTTCAAATGAGCATTATGATTTTGTACCATTCCCTTGCCTTTTCCCCATGCCTCTGCGCATTGGGCAGACTCCACCTCACCTACCACCCACTATGGCCCGATCTCCAGCGGTGATTGTGGCTCACCCTTAGTCACTGGTGGGCCTTCTGGTCCCGCTGAGGTCCAAGTGTGTTGCGTGGCTCACCCTTCCCACAGCCAGGGAACCAGCCACAGGGGACTGGCAGATCCCGCCAGTAAGAGGGGCCAGAATATCCCCCACAGGGTTTCTATTCAAGGAATCATCTAATGTCCTCTTGAATGCCTCAACCAAACCTGCCTCCAACAGACTTCCAAGCAGTGCATGTCAGACTGAACCACTCGCTGTGAAGAAGTTTTTTCTCGCATCACATTGCTTCTTTTGCAAATCACTTTAAATCTGTGCCCTCTCGTTCTTCATCCTTTTACCAGTGGGAACAGTTTCTCTCTATCTAGTGCCCAGCCCCCTCATGATTTTGAGCATCTCTATCAAATCTCCTCTTAGCCTTCTCTCTCCAATAAGCAAAGGTCCAACCTCTCCAATCTATCTTCATAAGTGAAGTTTCTCATCCCTGGAATCATTCTTGTAAACCTCTTTAGCACTCTCTCCAATGCGTTCACTTCCTTCCTTTCGGGTGGCACCCATAACTATACTCCAGCTGAGGTCAAACTTGTGTCTTATATAAGTTCAGCATAACCTCCTTGCTCTTGTACTTTACATCCCAATTAATAAAGCCCAGAATACGATATGCTTTATTAACTTTCCACCTGCCCAGCCACCTTCAATGATCTATGCATATAGATGTGTGGGTTAGGTTGATTAGCCATGCTAAATTGCCCCTCAGTGTCCCAGGATGCGTGGGTTAGAGGGATTAGTGGGGTAAATATGTGGGGTTACAGCGATAGGGCCCGAGTGCAGACTTGGTGGGTGAATGTCATAGAACCATAGAATCCCTATAGTGCAGAAGGAGGCCATTTGGCCCAAGTTCCTCTGCTCCTGCACCTACTTAAGAATTTTACCCCTTATTTTATATTGTCTCTCCATGTTCTTCCTACCAAAATGCATCACCTCTTACTTCTCTGCAGTGAACTTCATCTGCCACCTATCTGCCCACTCTACCAACTTGTCTATGTTTTTTTTGAAGTTTCACACTCGCTGCTTCACAGTTTACAAAAATTCCAAGTTTTGTATTATCCGGAAACTATGAAATTGTCCCCTGCACACCAAGATCTAGACCATTAACATATATCAGAGGAAGAAAGGGTCCCAATACTGACCCCTGGGGAACACCACTACTAAACTGCCTCCAGCCCGAAAAATATCCATTGACGATTACTTTCTGTTTCCTATAATTCAGCCAATTTTGTACCCACTTTGCTATGGTGATTGTCGAGCGGTGTTCATTCATCCGTTGTCGCAGCGTCTGCATAGTTTCCCCAATGTACCATGCCTCGGACTGTTCTCTTCCTGTTGGGGAGCACTTCAGCGGTCACGGGCATTCGGCCTCTGATATTCGGGTAAGGGTTCTCCAAGGCGGCCTTCACGACACACGACGGCGCAGAGTCGCTGAGCAGAAACTGATAGCCAAGTTCCGCACACACGAGGACGGCCTCAACCGGGATATTGGGTTCATGTCACACTATTTGTAACCCCCACAGCTTGCCTGGACCTGCAGAGTTTCACTGGCTGTCTTGTCTGGAGACAATACACGTCTTTTTAGCCTGTCTTGATGCTCTCTCCATTCACGTTGTTTGTATCTTAAAGACTTGATTAGCTGTAAGTATTCGCATTCCAACCATTATTCATGTAAATTGAGTCTGTGTCTTTATATGCCCTGGTTGTGAACAGAATTCCCACTCACCTGAAGAAGGGGCTTGGAGCTCCAAAAGCTTGTGTGGCTTTTGCTACCAAATAAACCTGTTGGACTTTAACCTGGTGTTGTTAAACTTCTTACTGTGTTTACCCCAGTCCAACGCCGGCATCTCCACATCATCTCTACTTTAACGCCAGGAGTATTGCAGGTAAAACAGATGAGATGAGGGTGACGATTGACACGTGGAAGTTTGATAAAGTAGACATCACAGAGACACTGTCGGTGAGAGGGGAGAGATACAAAAGTGTCAGAGGGGCAGTTTTTTTCAAAGAGGGTGGTGAGTGTCTGCAATGAGCTGCCAGAGGTAGTAGTCGGGGCGGGTACAATTTTGTCCTTTAAAAAGCATTTAGACAATTACATGGGTAAGGTTGGGATCGAGGGATATGGGTCAAATGCAGGCAATTGCGACTAGCTTAATGGTAAAAACTGGACGGCATGGACAATTTGGGCTGAAGGGCCTGTTTCCATGTTGTAAACCTATAAGACATGCTTGAAGGAAGAACACGATTGGCAACTCAACATTCCATGATATAGAATCTTCAGACGAGACAGAGGTGGAGGTAAAAGAGGAGGATGCATTGCATTATTAGTGAAGGAGTCAGTTACTGCAGTAAGGAGAGATGATGGCCAGGATTCTCCAAAAAAAATTCTAAGACTCCAATTCACGTGAAGACGGGAATAACTCCCACCAATTTTTTTAGTGGGATTTTCAAATTGAATCTCCCACACTCTGTGCATCACAGAATGCCCTAACGGGATTTCCTCAGAAAATTAGTGTTGCACTGCTAGAGCAGCACAGTGGCTGGCAGAATCACCCCCAATATCTTGGAGGGGGCATCAAATGAAGCTTATTGGGTAGAACTAAGGAATAAAAGAGGGGCAGCCACATTGTTAGGTGATTATTAGTGGGATACTGAGGAGCAAATATGTGCACAATCTGTGGAGGTGTGTAAAAACAATAAGAATAGTGTTATTATCTTAGATGATTTGAACTTTCCCAACATTAACTGGGATAGTCAGTGTTAAGGGCTTGGATGGAGTAGTTTTCTTGAAATGTGTACAGCAGTACTTGTTAGGTCAATATGTAGAGGGTCCAATAAGGAAAGGAAATGTGCTGGACCTAATTCTGGGGAATGAGGCCAGACAGGTGGTTGAGGTGGTGGTGGGGGAGCATTTTAGTTCTAGCAATCACAACATGGTACAATCTAAGATATTATGGACAAGGAATTAGACAAGATGCAAAAAAAAAGTTTTGAATTGGGGGAGAGCGGATTTTAGTAAAATAAGACAGGATCTGGCCAAAGTAGACTGGGAACAGCTACTAACGGGAAAATCTACAGAAGAGCAGTTGGAGAGGACATTCAAAAAGGAAATGGGAAGGGTGCAGGCATGTTCACTCTAAGATGATAGGTAGGAGCAACTAACCCAGAGAACTATGGATGGCCAGAGATATTCAGGATACAATGAGAAGGAAAAGAAAGGTTTTTAAAAAGTACAAGGGGAGCAAATCAGTGGAGGCATTAGTGAGATATAGAAAGTGCACGGTGGAGCTTAAGAAAGCAATTAGGAATGCAAAGAGGGAAGAGCTTTGTCTGGTAAAAGTAGGGAAAATCTGAAGACATTTTATAGTATATCAATGGGAAGAGGATAACCAGGGAAAGAGTAGGGACCATTAGGGACCAAGAGGACAATCTGTGGGTGGAGCCAGAGGACATTGGTAGAGTGCTGAATGAATACTTTACATCCGTTTTCACCCAAGAGAATGAAGATGATGGTATGGAATTCAGGGAAAGAGACTGTGAGGTTCTTGAGCAAATTGACATAGGGAAGGACAAGGTGCTGAGAGCCTTAGAAGTGGATAAATCTCCAGGTCCAGATGAATTGTGCCCTAGGCTGCTGTGGGAGGCAAGAGAGGAGATTGCAGGAGCTCTGACCCAAGTTTTCAATTCCTCTCTGGCCACGTTGGAGGTGCCAGAGGACTGAAGAACAACTATTATGGTTCCGCTATTTAAGAAGGGTTGTAGAGATAAACCAGGGAACTACAGACTAGTGAATCTCATATCAGTGGTAGAGAAACTATTGGAGAAAATTCTGAAGAGAAATTTGGAGAGGCAGAGCTTGATCAGGAATAGTCAGCATGGTTTCGTCAGAGGGAGGTCATGCCTAACAAATTTGATTGAATTTTTTGAGGAGGTAACCAGGTGTGTAGATGAGGGTAGTGCAGCCAATGTAGTTTATATGGATTTCAGCAAAGCCTTTGACAAGATCCCACATGGCAGACTTGTAAAGAAGGTAAATGCACATGAGATACAGGGTAATTTGATAAAGTGGCTTCAAAATTGTCTCAGTTGTAGGAAACAGAGGGTAATGACAAAGGCTGCTTTAGTGACTGGAAGCCAGTGTCCAGTGGCGTACCACAGGGATCTGTATTGGGCCCCCTATTATTCATCATTTATATAAATTACATTGATGACTATGTGGGGAGTAGGATTAGTAAGTTTGCCGATGACACAAAGATTGGCTGGGTGGTTAACAGTGAGGCGGAGTGTCTTGTCCTACAAGAAGATATAGATGGAATAGTCAAATGGGCAGATGGAATTTAACCCTGGAAAGTGAGAGGAGATACACTTTGGAAGGAGTAATTTGACAAGGAAGTACTCAACGAATGGTAGGACACTAAAACGTTTTGTGGAACAAAGTGACCTTGGCGTGTTTGTCCCCAGATCTCTGCAGGTGGAAGAGCATGTTAGTAGGGCAGTGAAAAAGGCAATAGGACACTTGCCTTTATCAATCGAGGCATAGATTATAAAAGCAGGGAAGTCATGTGAGAGTTGTAGAGAAGTTTCTCGAGGCCACAACTGGAGTACTGTGTGCAGTTCTGGTTGCCACATTATAGGAAGGATGCGATTGCACTGGAGGGGGTGCAGAGGAGATTCACCAAGGTGCTGCCTGGGATGGAACATTTAAGTTATGGAGAGACATTGGGTAGGCTTGGGAAGACTATGGGGTGACCTGATCGAGGTGTACAAGATTATGAGGGACATGGACAGAGTGGATAAGAAGCAGCTGTTCCCCTTAGTTGAAAGGTCAGTCATGAGGGGACATAAGTTCAAAGTGAGGGGTAGGAGGCTTAGGGGAATATGAGGAGAAACCATTTATCCAGAGGGTGGTGATGGTCTGGAATTTGCTGCCTCAGAGGGTGGGAGGCAGGTTGACTCACATTCTTTAAAAAGTATCTGGATGAGCACTTGGCACATCAGGGCTATGAGCCAAGTGCTGGCAGAAGGGATTAGGTGGGAGTTCAGGTGTTTCTAATGGATCAATGTGGACTTGAAGGACCTCTTCTGTGCTGTATGATTCTGTGATTCTATGAATTGTTTCTAGAAGCTTGCTCACTGCTGATGTTAAACCGACTGGCCTGTAAAGGCTGGGGCTATTCTTACAACCTTTTTTAAACAAGGAACAAGGATTTAACATTCTACAGCCTCAAGGCACCTCTCCTGCATCTAGAGAAGACTGGAAGATAATGGCTAGTGCCCCTAAAATTTCCTTTCTTACTTTGTTCAATATTCTTGAATGCCAGTCACCCAGTCCCACTACCTCAATGGGTTTTAGCAATGGATTTCATTCAAATGGTACTTCTGACACTGGATCAGTGTCAGTGTTCTCAGGACTAACTGCAGCCTGGAACTTAAAAAAATTTAGTTCACCCTTACAGGCTCTGTGGCTTGTGTGTTCTGAAGCTGGACTTCCAATGGAGATTCAATGGAGTCTTCTGCTGCAGTAAAAAAATGCTGCCTTTAGTTTCCAGGCTCTTTTCTCTGAAGCATATTTAGACAAATTTTCCTCTATGTTTTCAGCCTGTCAGGAGCCTCTTTCATGTCAGAATTTCCATTGACGTTTTTGCTTTTTCTTAAGACTTTCATCATTTTAGTTGATGGTTTTTGATGTGGAGCTGCCACCATGTTGGGAGGGTATTAATTACAGAGCAGTGCTTTTAAATAAATCTTAGTAGTCTTCAGTAGATTGACAGAAAGTCATATTCGTAATTATATAATATATGCATCAAAGGGTGCAGGCAAGGAGCTATTTCTGTGTCTAAATGTTTATGATGTGGAGATGCCGGCGTTGGACTGGGGTGAACACAGTAAGAAGTCTCACAACACCAGGTTAAAGTCCAACAGGTTTACTTGGTAGCAAATACCATAAGCTTTCGGAGCACTGCTCCTTCGTCAGATGGAGTGGAAATACCAAATAAACCTGTTGGACTTTAACCTGGTGTTGTGAGACTTCTTACTGTCTAAATGTTTACACATCTCTGCTCAGTACCATACTGACTCTAGGTCTGGGTCATGTACCTTATATCACTATGTGGGCTATATTCAGTCCAACATTAACCCTGTATATGCCAGATCCTTGTATTACAATTAATATCTATTCAGGCAATCATTTGCAACCCGATTGACAGTTGACTGGCAATGACTGGCATTTTTCACTAATTAATTATCTTAACAAGCTGTCAGTTTCATTTGCGGGTTCTAAGTCAAATTTGACATGGTGAACTAAATTTCAGCTTGGGAATTACTAAGAGAAATCTCTCTCGCACCAATTTCACAACTTTGACCCTCTGTTTGCAAAGCATCCAGTTCCCCGTTCACTCTGTGCGGTAGCAAATATTATCTGCTAAGTAATATGCAACCTCCTTATTTTGATTACCAAAATGTAAAATTTCATATTAATCTATGCTGAAATTTATTGTAATTACATGTCCATTCTGCAAGTTTAGGGTGGCACGGTAGCACAGTGGTTAGCACTGCTGCTTCACAGCTCCAGGGACCTGGGTTCGATTCCCGGCTTGGGTCACTGTCTGTGTGGAGTTTGCACATTCTCCTCGTGTCTGCGTGGGTTTCCTCCGGGTGCTCCGGTTTCCTCCCACAGTCCAAAGATGTGCGGGTTAAGTTGATTGGCTATGCTAAAATTGCCCCTTAGTGTCCTGGGATGCGTAGATTAGAGGGATTAGCGGGTAAAATATGTAGGGATATGGGGGTAGGGCCTGGGTGGGATTGTGGTCGGTGCAGACTCGATGGGCCGAATGGCCTCTTTCTGTACTGTAGAATTCTATGATTTCTATTAATACCTTCCTGTAATTTGTTGCGGTCCTCTTCAGTGTTGACGATCCCAAACAGCTCTCCCCTCCATCCACCCCTCCCAACAATAGGTGTCACCTGCAAATTTAGAAGTCACCTTTTTGACTTCAAATTCTAACAAATTGTTCCCTCCCCACCAAAGAGTGTTTCCACTTGTGACGAACAGCAAAACTAGAAGTTATCAATAGAAAATATTCACCAAGTTATCGACAAGGAAATTCAGAAGAAACCTCTTCAGTCAGAAAGTGGTGAGAATAAGAGACTTGTTACCACAGGGTGTGACTGAAGTGAATAGAATAGATTATTTAAGAGGGTGCTGGAGAAACATATAAAGCAGAGGAGAATAGAGGGTTATATAGATAAAGCTAGGTGAAGAAAGACAGGAGGAGGCTCACATGAAGCATTAAGACAGGCATGGGCTAGTTGGGCAGAAGAGTGTGTAACAGTGCTGAATATCCTATATGATGCTATGTAATAGCCATTACATACCTTACTGATTATGTTGCCACAATACTCAGCATTAAAGCGTTGGGATGAAAAAGATAATTGATTCTTCAGGACTGCTTCCCTTCCAAAATGAAAACTTCCAAATAAATCAATTTAATCCACCACCTGGCCCTCAATTCAATATAAAATCAGTCAGCTTTTAAATATGCCTGGGTTAATCAATGACACCATTATCGACTTATCAAAAGCAAATGATGAGAAAGTTAATAGAGTTTTTGAAGAAGTGATTGATTGAACGGATAACAGGGCAGTGAATATAATATACATCTGGATGCATTTGATAAGGTGTCTCTCAATATGATATTACAAAAAGAGATCAAGTATTTAGTACAAGAGAAAGTCAGTTGATGGGAAGGAAACAAACAGGGCTGAATTTTCCCAGCCCCAGGCTTGGAGATGGGCTGGGAAAATTGTGGCAAGTCACATCCGGGTAGCTCCTCAATGCATTCTCAGCTCAGGGCAGTTTCCCATGGGCAGGCAGGGACCCGGATCAACAGCCTGCACCATGCAAATAAGAAGGTAATAAGCTGATTATGGACGAAGTTGGGTTTGATTTGCAGGCAGGTGGGCATTTTTCTGCTGGTGAAGTACCTGGGAGCATGCTGTGTGTGACATCTCCATGGGCTTGATAGCCCCTGTGCCAGGCTGAGGGCTATTGGACCTAGAGATCCTGTGCCCCAAAGAGGGGGCTATTGGCAGAAAAATATCTGGTGAAACTATGCACCCAGACGGTTTTGCTCCTAATAATATTAGCTCTAAATACAGCCAACTGAGGAAGTTTTCACACTGCGATAGCTACAACACAGGACTACATACATGCAAAACATTGGGAGCAACATGTTACCGATAGAGCTAAGTCATCCTGCAACCAATGAATCAGATCAATGCTCTGAAAGCTGCCACACCCAGTTGTGATAGTGGTGGACAAATTAACAACATTAGGAAGCAGGATGCTCCATAAAAATCACCCATCCTCAATAATGGTAGATACTCCCACTTGAGTGCAAAAGACGAGCCTTAAGTTTTAACAACCACCTTCGCCCAGAAGCCTAGTGAAGGACCCATCTCAGCCTCTACCTGAAAACCCTTGCATCACAGATGGCAATCTTCAGCCAAATTGAGTCACTGAGAGTAATGTCAAGAAATGGTCAAGTACTCTGGATAGAAGACCGTTTTAACAATCCCTTCCAAACATATCAATTCCACCAGCCAGAAGAACAAGGCCAGCAAGTGCATGTTCCCCTTCAAATCACACACCATCCTAACTTGGAAATATATTCCTTCAAGATGATTGTGTCAAAATCCTGGAACTCTCTCCCTAACAGTATTGTGGGTGTGTATCTACACATCACGAATTGCAGTTCAAAAAGGCAGATTGCCACCACCTTCTCAAAGACAATTCTGAATGAGCACTAAATGCTGGTTTTGTCAGCAATCCCATGAACAAACACTTGAAGAAATGAAAGTCCACAGACCTGAAATTTTAACTCTGTTCTCTTCTCCATTGGCACTGTCTGACTTGCAAACTATTTCCAGCATTTTCCATGTTTAATTCAGATTTTCTGCACCTTCAATATTTTGCTTTGATAATAGTTAAATGGCAATGGATCTGGAAATGTTCTCCCAATCATCTATCAATAAATTTGTCAGATTTATGTCTAGCACATGAATGGCATTTTGGACTGTTGGCATTCAAACTCTATTGTGGAACAACAGTAACGAACCTGTAACATTTTCCAGTTACACTGTGAGCTATGTGGGAGCACTCTGTGCGACTACCAGTAATATAAAGATGATAAAGGTTTCACACAGATATGAAAGTAGCCAAAAATATCTCTCTTAGATTCCACGCTAAACCTAAAGAGCACCGCTTTGCTGCACACTGGATGGAGGCTTGCACAAAGATATGTTTAAAGCATGGTCCTTTGTTGTAAGTAAATGTTACTGCTTTCATCTCAAACAATGTGAAGCAGGAATATGTTAGCATAATTGAATTAATTTTTTTGCTCAAGATTGTTCCAGGTTAAGAGTGCAGAAAGCTTGTGCATTATCTTTTCGACAAATTGTGAATGTTTGCACTTGTGGTCCGTGATCTCAGCTAATCATGTATAATACATGCAGCTGCCCTTAAACCTTTCAGAGTTTCATCCCAAGAGGACTCGGTGAAAAGTTTCACTGCTGTTTTCATTTTATTGTGAAGACTTTATCATCATTCTCATCACTTTGCAGGGTGAACTTATGTTTAAAGTACACTCCCATTGTACGCAGTGACCTTATTTTTGGTTCTTTATGCAAAGTATGATTCTATTTTCTTAAATTAAGATTTTATATTTCATTCTTTGAAAAGAGATTTTAAATAATATTCTTATTTATGGCTGCCATCATATTCCCAAACGTAGGCAGACTAAAGCATTGAGGCTTGACAAAGCAGCAGTTCTTAGCAAGTCAGTCTCTGCCCTAATCAGTTTGCCTCTTAAGCCAGTACTGAAAGGACAGTTTTCAATATTGTTTACATATTGAAAACCCACTGAGATCCCAATTTTGAACCTAAATTCATTCTGTTCTCATGGGGGTTTTACTGCCCTCAGTACTTCAGTATTTTTTATGACAATACACGTGCACAAGAATTCTTTATTTAAGTTATTTCTGCAAAGTTACCATGGTAACCCAAAAGTATAAAACCAGCTTTGAAAGTTATTCTGGTTCATCTATTGCTCAGTGGCCAGTAAAGGCCAAATAACACATACATCCTCAGTTCTGGACTCTGTGGCTATTCATCCCAGCCTCTGAATAATTATGGAAAGGTCTATAATGACTGAGTTAAATCCTTTCGTGAGGTGCTAACAGTTTTGTTTGAAATTTAAACAATGCCACACCTGCCAGGTCCACCTTTGCTTTTGGGCAACAGTGCTTCACTCACCCATTAGATATCACTCCTGATATTCACTTCCATCAAATTCATGTTGACAGTGCCCATTTTACACTATCAGCAGTTTAAGTTATCCCTATATAGTCAGAAGTTTGGTCAGTTTTGTACCTAAGTAGTAAAGGCCTGCAAAATCGATACTTTTGGATCTTTTGTTGGGAACTGAAAAGAATTATTTGCTACCTCCTGAGGGACACTGTCTCCCTGAGATAGCTTGATACAGTGACACTGTATCAGAAAGAATCATCAGTTTGTCTTAGGGAAGGGGAATGTATGTTCAAACTATATAAACAAATGGTGTGTGATCTGTGTGCTTCTTTCCTGTGCCTCCAAGTGTTCTTACAGGAATAATCAAACTTCTTTCAAAAAAGAGGGGGTTACTTAATCATCAGTTTGTAGTAGAGAATTCCAAATCCCAACTCCCCTCTGTGGGATAATCTTCTTAAATCTCCCCTTTAATGGCTTTTACATTTTGTTCTTTAAAATTTCCACCCTTTCCTGACAGTTTCAACTGATTATGATAACAATACTTAGTTGAACTTTCAAACCATTGAAAGTATTCTCATTGAATAATGATGACTTCCGGGATGACACATGTGACAGGCAGTCAGGTTTAAAAAGACAGCTTCTGGTCTTTTGATACTGCAATGTGCTCGACAGCCAACACACTGTTCTTTGGAATTTCTACAGTACTCAAGATTTGAGCTTCCTAAAGCAGAGCTGCAATATAAATCTGCCACAGGTTATTAACATTCAGAAACCATGATAACTGTGAGCCCATCAAGTTGGCAGATAATCAACACTGTTGTTTTGAGTTGACTTGCTCTGGTATTACTAAGGATAGCAATGACAATTGTAAGTAACACTGTCAAATTTTACAATGCGCTCAGATATTTCTTGAACAATTTCAGGTATCCTGTTTCAAATACAAGCTGTATGAAGATGACTTTTTTTTCTTTTGAATCAGTCTCTCCATCCAACAGTAAACAACAGGCAGGAACAATATACACATATACAGGAGTCTTAATTTCTATTGCCAATTTTCTCATTTGGCTGCAGCATCAATGTTCAGCAGCAATTGAGTTACATTGCACAGAAGTCATGGTGCTAACAGTCTGCATTAATCTAATCTGGATCTGTAATCTAACTAACTCTCTAGTGGCATAGATTAGTTTATTGACTCAAACATCTGTTACACTTAAGCCACACTATATTATTTCCATCAATTTTCATCTGCAGAATCTCTCCTCTCTATTTTGACATACATAGCACTGCTGCCTCAGAGCCAGGCCTGGGTTTGATTCCCAGCTTGGGTTACTGTCTGTGCAGAATCTGCACATTCTCAGTGTCTGCATGGGTCTCCTCCGGATGCTCCAGTTTCCTCCCACAGTCCGAAAGACATGCTGGTTAGGAGGATTTTCACAGTAATTTCATTACAATGTTAATGTAAACCTACTTGTGACACTAATAAATAAGAAAAATGCTCCCATCATTGCTGTACTGTTTTTAGTTGCTCTTATTGTTTCAGCTTCTGACAGGTGCACAGTCCTTCTGCTGTGATGAAGCTATGGCTTCAGTTTCCTAATGATGGTCTAACAAGGAGCCTCCACTTACGTGAACATTGACCATGTGGGGAAAATTTGGCTCACAAATTTTAAAACATGACAGGAACTCAAGAAGGGAACCAACTTCTTAAAAATGACCCCAAGCATTCATTACACACGAAGTGTGGTAATTCATTTTTGGCAGGCCACAGAACTGGTGATATCAGCTCAGGAGCCAGTTAAATGCCCTGCTTGACTTTAAAAATTAATTGGGATGTATAACAGGTTGCCAATCCAATACCACCAGATTTTCACCCTCTCCCAGGCGAGTTGAAAGTTACCATCAAGGAGTTAATCTGAAAGTGCAATCGGATGTAGTCATAACTTGAGGTAAAGGTATGCCATTATGACTTTAATTTTCTTACGCACCCTTATGACTTTATGATTTGTCAGCCATGGTTCAGTAATAGCTCTCTCACCTGAGTCAGAAGGTTTTTGTGAAGAAGTGCTCCAGAGGCTTGAGCACAAAATATAGGTCAATACCTTAATGCAGCACTGAGAGAATGCTGAACTGTCAAAGGCCACATCTTTTTGATGAAACTGTGGTACCATCTGCCCTTTCAGGTAGACATAAAAGTTCCATGGCACTGATTCAATGAAAGCTCTCCATTGTTTCTTAGTCAATATGTATGCCTCAATCAACATCGCTAAAACAGATTATGTGATCATTATCTCACTGTGGTTTGTGGAAGCATACTGTGCTCAAATTGGCTGTTGTATTTCCCACATTACAACAAAGGAATGTAATTAGCCACAAGGAACCATAGGCATCATTCTCTTTCAGAGAAACAGATGGTTAGATAGCTTGAGGGGTGCGACTCCACATTAAGCATGGAAAGACAAGGTAGGCCTCTATGAACTATAACATCCAGTACAGTAATTGAACATGTCTTTGGCATCATTCTGTGCTACTCCAGCTATCTAACCATCCCCACACATTACAATATCAAATCATCGACTATGAAAACATCTCCCCCTGAAAATAGTGTTTAACATTCATTTGGTGCATGTCTCAAAGTTTTGGAGCCTGCAATAGTTTTGAACGTAAAACTCTGCAATTTTCATATAATCCTACAGTGCAGAAGGAGGCCATTTGGCCCATCAAGTCTGCGCCGACCACAATCCCACCCAGGCCCTATCCCTATAACCCCATGCATTTACCCTAGCTAGTCCCCCAGACACTAAGAGGCAATTTAGTATGGCCAATCCATCTAATCTGCACATCTTTGGACTGTGGGAGGAAACCAGAGCACCCGGAGGAAACCCATGTAGACACTGGGAGAACATGCAGACTCTGCATAGACAGTGACCCAAGCCGGGAATCAAACTCGGGTCCCTGGCACTGTGAGGCAGCAATGCTAACCACTGTGCCACCTTTTGTAAAAAAAATGTGAAAACCATCACCAGTCCAATTCCATTCCCTATTTTATTTCCAAATCTTTGCAGTGATAAATGGAGCCAGTTTTAATCTTTGTGGTATAGAACTCTCGTGGGATTTTCCAGCCTCGCTCGTCCTAAAACTGGAAAATCCCACCCGAGGTCAATGGAAATTTGCATGGTTCGGCCCCCGCGCGCTACGATTCCCTTGGCACGCAGGATGGGATTATACTTATCTGTCAAAAACAGGCTTTAAGCAGCCTTGAAGAGAATAAACTTCCACAGAGTCTAAACATGTGCAATGTTCTAGCAAGTTCTTTGAAGAAAAGGAAAAAACATTTAAAATCTCAATTTAACAGCTGATTTGCTATGTTTTGGGTCACAAAAATAAATAAGCATGACATCCAGAGACCAATCCCTCATTTTATTTTTCTGCATTAGATTTCTGCGCAACAAACTATTGGAGAAAGTAACATTCTATTTGCTCCTGTCACCTGACCAACTGATCTGATTGGTCCGAACAGACTTAGTCCTATCATCCAACTGATCTGATCGTTTCTGAAACCTCCAGATGATCCAGCTGTTCCTGACAGATGCCATTCTAACATTCCAGATGATCTGATTGGTTATCAATGACAGCATGCAATCTCAGTCGAAAAAAAATATGCCTTCTTGTGAAATCCAAGCTGGCATATAGAAACATTGATTGTCAGTTTAATACACTGCTGGCTGTCATGTATACACTTGCATTATATCACATTTTGAGTAGTAACATATCTAGGTGTTCTGATTTAAAGTTTATCCAACACGGAGTCAAAAAGCATTAAGAACAGTCCTTTACAAACCTCCAGGGCCATAATTTGAAACAGGAGAAAGCAGTAGGTGAGGAATACAAGCGCTGCATTGTCTCAGCATCGTGAGCCTGGGCCCTAATATTGGGAAAGGCTCTTAGGCTGTAGATTGGATTCTCTATTGAGGCATCTCTGTCTCCCCCCCTAGGATCTTTCAGTCTGAACTGTTATGCTGTCAAATCTGACAACCACCTGCTGTTGCACTTGTCCTAAAATCCACTCTTATTTTCCCGTTAGCTGAATTCTTGATCTTCTCAAACTAAGTTTGTTAGTGTTATTACCATAGATCAAGTTTTTTGTTAGACATAGCTTGCCTTTCACATACGTTACTATCTTTAGCTTCAGAAGTCAGCTCATCTTGGGAAGGTACATCTTGATTTATCTGCCAAACGGTCTTTGAACTTGTGAACTGCCACACAGTGTAATCTATTATACTTGTTAAAAAGAAGGATCAGGTAAAGATAATTCTCAACATCAAGATTTGGGGCAGCACTGTGGCACAGTGGTTAGCACTGCTGCCTCATAGCACCAGGGACTTGGGTTCAATTCCAGCCTTGGGTGACTAGGGAATTTGCTCCTTCTCCCGTGTCTGTATGGGTTTCCTCTGGGTTTTCCAGTTTCCTCCCGGTTTTCCAGTTTCCTCCCATAATTCAAAGATGTGCAGGTTATGTTAAATTGCTCCTTAGTGTCCCAAGTTGTTTAGGTTAGGGGGATTAGGTGGCACAGTGGTAAGCAATGCTGTCTCACAGCGCCAGGTTCAATTCTAGCCTTGGGTCACTGTCTGTGTGGAGTTTACACATTCTCCCCGTGTCTGCGTGGGTGCTCCAGTTTCCTCCCACAGTCCAAAGATGTGCGGGTTAGGCCATGGTAAATGCATGGGGTTACAGCAATAGGATGGGCCTGGGTATGATGCTTTGCTGGAGAGTTGGTGGAGACTCAATGGGCTAAATGGCCTCCTTCTGCACTGAAGGGATTCAATGATCAAGTTCTCTTTCTCTAGGAGTGCCCTTTGAAATTAACCAATGTGCTCTGAGTTGTTGTTTCAGTGAAGCTATCGTAGTGAGAGGGTTTTGTGATTGAACAATAAAAGCTGTTGAAATGCCCTTATGTTAAATGGTGATCCATTATCTAACTTGGATTGCAATACATTATGACTATGATGTCTTTTCTTTTCAATAAATCAATTTGAATTATTTCAAAATGTATGATTTACTTCTGCATTGAGATGAGGTGAGTATGATTGCCCTTGACATAAGCAGCATTTGATTGACTGTCAGCAGGGAACTCTGGCAAACATTTAAGTCAATGTGAATTGGGGGAAACTCTCCACTGGCTGGAGCTGTACCAAGCACAAAGGAAAATGGTTGCGATTGTTGGAGGCCAATCATCTCAGTTCCAGAACATCACTTCAGGTGTTTCTCAGAGTAGTGTCCGTGGCCCAACCATCCACAGCTGCTTCATCCATGACTTTGCCTTTACTATAATGTCCAAACTGGCGATGTCTACCAATGACTGTGCTGTGTTAAGCTGTAGGTGCATTTCCTCAGATAATGAAGCAGTTCCTGCCTAGATGCAGCAAAACGTGAACATTCAGATGTACACTACAAAGCAAAAATCATGAGTGTGATAGAATAGTCTCCACTTGCCTGGATCTGTGCTCACCAACAACACTCAAGAAGCTTGATACAATCCAGAAAAGAGCAGTGTGACTGAATGGCATCCCTTCACTAACTCCAGCATTCACACACGCCATCACAGGTACACAAGGGCAGCAGGACATTCACAAGATGCAATGCAGCAACTCACCAAGAGTCATTTGAAAGCACCTTTCAAACCTGCAACCTCTACAACTAGATAGACAAGGTCAGTAAGCTCATGGAAACATCACATCTTGAAGTTCCCCTCCAAGGCACACATTCTGATTTGTAAATATATCATTGTCACTGCGTCAAAAGTCTTACAACTGTATACGTAGCAGCACTGTGGGAGTGCTTACACCACACAGACTACTGTAGTTCAAGAAGATGGCTCCCCACCATTTTTGTGAGGATGATTAAGAGAAGATAATAAATATTGGCCTTGCCAACAATGCCTATATCCCAGCAATGATTTAAAATATCAATTTTGAATCACATCCTGTTCTGTCCCAGGTCTTTCGCGCATTTAAAAAAAAAACTGTCCAATAGATGATTCCCTTTGCTATTTCACTTGAAACATCTTGCAGGTATCACCCATGAATATATTTTGATACCTATTTTCATTAGGGCCAATCAATCATTTCTTTATAGGGTGTGTGCACACTACATACACCAGAACAGGCCAGTTTCAAAGATCATTCAACAACTGGCAATTCTTTTCACCTCTTCATAACTTGGACTATTTTGGCCTTCCACTTTGATTTGGCCACCTTGAAGTGCTGAGAATGTTGGGCAGAGGGGGTCAGGGAAGGAGAACAATGGAATGGGCATTGAGTACTGACCAGCAACATCCCACAGTATGGCTACAGAGCAGGGAGGAGCTCCTGTTCCTTCTGGATTATGAAAATAACTTAGCTTTTTTTGTGGCAGTCTCATGTTGAGCTGGTTATGCTGAGCCTGATGCCTACTCTGCTCTGTGCAGATGGACATCTAGAATAAATCCATAAGCAGCTGTTTGGCTCCTCATTAAAATATGCAAGGTCCATAATGCCTGTTGAAGATGGCTGCCAGGTACCCAATATGGAGTGGTATGCCTGTCATGCATTCTTGTGGCATGTGATATAGCACCAGCACGGTGGCACAGTGGCTAGCACTGTTACCTCAAGCGCCAAGGATGGGTTCGATTCCCGGCTTGGGTCACTGTCTGTGTGAAGTTTACACATTCTCCCCATATCTGTGTAGATTTCCTCCAGATGCTCCGGTTTCCTCTCACAGTCTAAAGATGTGCGGGTTAGGTGGATTGGCCATGCTAAATTGCCACAAAGTGTCAGGGGGACTAGTAGGGTAAATATGTGGGGTTATGGGGATAGGGCCTGGGTGGGATTGTGGTCGGTGCAGGCTCAATGGGCCAAATGGCCTCCTTCTGCACTATAGTGATTCTGAAAATTGATCCTTCTTACCCCTTTTTGTTCTTGGAAAAGAGACATAACGTACTTATTTCCCTTTCTATGTCTCTGGAGGGCAGCACAGTGGTTAGCACTGCTGCTTCACAGCGCCAGGGACCCAGGTTCAGTTCCAGCCTCAGGTCGCTGACTGTGTGGAGTTTGCACGTTCTGAAAGACGTGCTGGTTAGGTGCATTGACCCGAACAGGCGCCGGACTGTGGTGATGAGGGGAATTTCACAGTAACTTAATTGCAGTGTTAATGTAAGCCTTACTTGTGACTGATAAATAAACTTTGAACTTTAGATAATAAGCTGGCTTTCATTTAATTCTGTATTAAACATTTCTCTCATGCGCACCGGGAAGATCTCTGGAATTCCATCATTCATCCTCAATTCTTTGCCATTGTTGGAATACTCAACAATCTGGGATGGCAGTTTTTGTGTGTTCGACTACCTTTTGCTGATTGTTATCAACAATTTCAGGTCTTCATCCAATCCAGTAAGATGCTGAATCAGTCATTCACTCCTCAGAAATGGGTAAATATTGTAACATATTGATATTTTCTACACTTTCAGATCAATTTATTAATTATTTATTGTCAAGCATTTTGGCCCTATCAGATGAGTCTCAATGTTAGCAAAAGGCATCAAATTGTCTCTTACAGAGAACATCAATTTCATGATTCCACAGCATTACTCTTCAGCGCTGTTTCAGGACAGTGAGTAAACATTTGCAAAATTGTCCCAAGAGGTTATTATTATTCTCCCCCCAAAAGATTCATAGAAACCATACAGTGCAGAAGGAGGCCATTCAGCCATCGAGTCTGCACCGACCACAATCCCACCCAGGCCCTACCCCCACATATTTACCCGCTAATCCCTCTAACCTACGCATCTCAGGACTCTAAGGGGCAATTTTTTTTTTAACCTGGCCAATCAACCTAACCCGCACATCTTTGGACTGTGGGAGGAAACCGGAGCACCCGGAGGAAACCCACACAGACACGAGGAGAATGTGCAAACTCCACACAGACAGTGACCCAAGCCGGGAATCGAACCCAGGTCCCTGGAGCTGTGAAGCAGCAGTGCTAACCACTGTGCTACCGTGCCGCCCATATAAAATGCAGGCTCATCCGGGATTTGAACCCAGGACCTCTTCCAAGTTTACACATTTCAACACCCAAAGTGAGAATCATACCCCTAGACCAACGAGCCGATTTACCATGACAATTTTGCCAAAACAATGGCGAAGATTTCTTTCTAATCTGAACGTCATTTGTCTCTTTTAGAAGCAAGGATATATGGCTGAAACTAATTTCCTGCTCCCAGTCCGATTTATATATTCCATCCAGAGGTGTTAGAGTGGTACTACATCCTTTTGATGTCAAAAGGAGGGTCAAATTGATCCCTGTGGGGGGACGGGGGTGAGGTGGGGGGGGGGGGGGGGGGTAGTGCAAAACGGGCTGCCAAATACATGTTTGTTGCCTGGTACTACACAGGATCATCCACCACCCTCCATCTATCCCACTCCCAACAAAGTTCCTGGAACTTCAGAGATCTGAGCTGGAATCTCTCCAAAAGAATTGTCATAAAAGTCCAAAAACGGGAGTGTTCCACACCAGTTATTTTGGGCTAGCGTGGTACTGTAATCTTCCTACACTTTGTTAGTTTTTTGACAGTTGGGTGATTTGCCCTAGTGCATAAACCCCATCATAGCCCCACCCCCACACAGGGCCCACCACCACTCAGGCTACACTCCTTTGACACTGCCCCGGCACAGTTATGATGCCCAACTGGGAATTGCTAGGATGCCAGGTGGGCACTGTCCAGCCATGCCCCCAACTATCTGGGCTTCAATGACCTCCAATTCTCCCTCGGTGTGGCCATGGCACCTAGTCTCCGCTAATGCAGAGCAATAGAGATTCTCGCTGGCGAACGTCTTGCCGACAAGGGAAGGGGCAGCCATGAGGCCAGAAGCAACCGTGCCAAACATGCCAAGTGCAATTTAAATTAAGGCATTACTATGCTAATAGGCTTTGCCCCCTTCAAGCACAAACCATTCCTGCTGGCAAAATATGGCCAGGAAGTTATCAAACTGGTTTGAACTTTTGACCTCGCACGCAATCTTCCTGGCTCGCCACACAGATCAACCAGCGCGGCGAACCGATAAGATTGCACCCAACATTTCTGATCTTGCCCAGATTTGTTTTTCAGTGAAAACCCCATGCAAAGCTGCAGGCTTTGTTCAGTCATTCGCAAAGGGAAGTAGTACCTCTTAAAACCTTGAAGAATACTGATACAGGTAGTAATTCAAAGATCTCTCTGAAAGCATTGTTTGACATTGGGGGGAAGTAGCTTTCGTAACAGTAGAGTTTTAACTCATTTACAGAGAATCAATGGGCCACATTTGGCAGCATTCTCATCTCTGAATCAAAAGGTTCTAGCTTCAGTGCAATTGTCTGGTCTGATAGTTCAGTGCAGTGCTGTATTGTCAGAGATATTGCCTTCCGGGTGTGATATTATTTGATTTATTGTCACATGTATTGTTATACAGTAAAAAGTATTGTTTCTTGCACGCTATCCAGACAAAGCATACCATTCAAAGAGAAGGAAAGGAGAAAGTGCAGAATGTAGTGTTACGGTCATAGCTAGGGTGTGGAGAAAGATCAACTTCAGGCGAGGTTGGTCTATTGAAAAGTCCTCAGACTTTTATATCTTTTTCCCGACAGAAGAAGGAAGAGGGAGAGTATGTCTGGGGTGCATGGGATCTTTAATTATGCTGGCTGCTTTTCCAAGGCAGCGGGAAGTGTAGACAGTGTCACTGGGTGGGAGGCTGGTTTAAGTGACGGACTGGGCTTCGTTCACGACCCTTTCTTACGGTCTTGAACAGAGCAGGAGCCATACCAGCTGTGATACAACCAGAAAGAATGCTTTCTATGGTGCATCTGTAAAAGTTGAGAGTCGTAGCGGACATGCCAAATTTCATTAGGCTTCTGAGAAAGTAGAGGTGTTGGTGGGCTTTCTTAACTACAGTGTCGGCATGGGAGGACCAGGACAAGTTGTTGGTGATCTGGATACCTAAAAACTTGAAACTCTAGACCATCTCTACTTCATCCCCATTTGTATAGACAGGGGCATGTCCTACCCTACGCTTCCTGAAGTCGATGACTATCTCCTTCATTTTGTTGACATTGAGGGAGAGATTCCCTATCTCATTCCTTTGTTAAACCAAGGCTCCATCTGCCTACATGGGCAGATGTGATCAATTTCATGCTACTGTTCCAAAGAGCAGCAGGGGCCTTTCACAGGTATGTTGACTAAGGCTTGTCCCTCAATCAATAGCACATGAGCAGCTTGTCAGTCATTACAGCGTTGCTGTGTGAGGGAGTTTACTGTGTACAAATTAGCTGCCATGTTTATTACATTCCACTTCAATGCTTCAGATACATCTCATTGGCTGTAAAGCACTTTGAGATGCCTGGTGCCTATGAAAAGTGTTATACAAGTGTGATTTCCTCCTCATCTTTTGCCATGAATTGGATTTAATTTTAGCATTTTTTCTGTTTGATGCATTTTGTTGCATTAGGGATTTCAATTTATGATTTTTATCCCATTCATTTTCACAAGTAAATACATTTCATTCATCAATCCAGTTTCAATCTCACAAAACCTTCTCAAAATTTCTTTGAGGGCTGAGGAAGGAATGAACAGCTTATGCGTATCTGCTAGCAGAATTGAACAGACGAGTCAGTAAACAGTGAACACAGCATGCTAAAGACTCCATTCTCTATATCAACAATAAAGAATGCTTTCCTGTTTGTTAACTTGGGTAGGTTATCATTTAAAGTGTGAAACACATTGTGATTTAATTTGAACTCTATATCAGTTGGCTGAGTATCGATGCACAACTGTATTTTATCATTTATTTCATTATTACTGCCCTTCAAAGAAATCCACTCAGTCAGAACAGTGACCAGTGCAAGAATTTGCATACCAATGTGCTTGGTGGTAAACTTTTATGAAAAGACAGCTTTGTCAGTGGTAACCTCGAGATGGGATCTTCAGATCTACTCGAAGATACATAGAGTTGAAGATTCATCATGGAACATTTTCAGGAGCAGGGGCAGTGATTCGCATCCTGCTTGCATTCATTGTCATTGAGGTAGGCAATATGAAAATTTAATGCTATCTTCTTATTTATCTGATTATAGCAGTCAGCAGGGGATGAGCAGTGGAGTACCCTAATTTCACATTGGTCCCTCTTAAGGGGGAGCTGCACTCTGGATAGGAACTTGCTGCAGGCTGACTCTGTGAAGAAGCTGCACAAATGGAATGCCAGGGAGGAGAGAGGGTTCCCAGGCGCACTGATGTAGCATGAAAGATGGAAAGAAGGCAAGGGGTCATGTTTCCATGGGAGGGACAGGAAACCCTCAAGGACCACCCTCCAAAGGAATGGGAGTCTGGCACTGAGAACCTGGAAGCAGTACCATAAGAAGTTAAATAACCTTACATGGTCAGCATCAGCGAATTAATCTTCAAAGAACCTCATACCTGTATCGCTGACCTCTCAGGCTGATCAATGTGTCACAATAGAGGTCCCTGGCCATTGGTAGTCTCTCTTAATATCTAGATACTCCATCTCACCCTCACACACATATCAATGCTGCCAGCTTTACACCCAGTTCTTGCTGCCTCCACACAACTTCAGCTATCAGCTGTGGCAGGCACATAAAAAAAAGTAATGTTTATTTATAAGTCACAAGTAAGGCTTACATTAACACTGCAGTGAAGTTACTGTGAAATTCCCCTAGTCGCCACAGTCCGGTGCCTGTTCGGGTCAATGCACCTAACCAGCACGTCTTTCAGAATGTGGGAGGAAACCGGAGCACCCGAAGGAAACCCACGCAGACACAGGGAGAATGTACAAACTCCACACAGACGATGACCCAAGCCGGGAATCGAACCCGGATCCCTGGAAGCAGCAGTGCTAACCACTGTGCCGCCCATCATTGTGCATCATTCAAACACAGTGAAACACAATCACTGACAATTTTCCCTCTCTTGCAGGACAAAGTGACCCATAACCATTGGGAGTAGAGCTGAATCAGTGAAGGGCAAGGATGCCTACAAATCCTGAAGCATTCAGAGATGACAGTTCTCCAAATCATGTGGCCAGCTGTGAGCATCACTGACAAAATTGAGGATAATTGTAATCTTTTGTCTTGTGCCCCTTCTCCACTTCCAGCACACCCTCACCTTGTCACCCAACACAGTAGGCAAGCTGCTGAGTCATTATACAAGAAAGAAAGAAAGAGAAGAAAGAAAGAGAAGAAAGAAAGAGAAGAAAGAAAGAGAAGAACGAAAGGGAGGGAGGGAAGGAAGGATAGATAGATACCCTACAGTGCAGAAAGAGGCCCTTCGGCCCATCGAGTCTGCACCGACCACAATCCCACCCAGGCCCCATCCCTATATCGCTACATATTTTACCCACTAATCCCTCTAACCTACACATCTCAGGACACTAATGGCCAATTTTAGCATGGCCAATCAACCTAACCTGCACATCTTTGGACTGTGGGAGGAAACCGGAGCACCTGGAGGAAACCCAAGCAGACACGAGGAGAATGTGCAAACTCCACACAGACAGTGACCCAAGCCGGGAATCGAACCCAGGTCCCTGGAGCTGTGAAGCAGCAGTGCCAACCACTGTGCTACCGTGCCGCCCAGAAGGACGAAAGAGAGCAACAAAACAGCACCAATGAACTGGTCCCATTACTTGACTTGATATCCGCAGCCATCAGCTCATGTACTGGGACTGTGTGCTCATCTCAGAGGCTAGCGTTGATATCTACACATAGAACACAAGTGGGCAGCAGCCACACACACCGAGAAGCTGGGTGCATTGGCTGACCTGCCAGATGTCTCTTTTCATTGACAAACAGCATGGAGTTCAACTCCAACTTGGTAGAGGACCCTACTCCATAACCTCTGTTCAATCGCTCTGTCATGTTACAGACCCAGAGACCTTCATTTTAGTTGCTGCCTTTTTGTGGACAGGTCACTAAATTCTCTGCCCTATTTGAAACTCAATGTTGCAGATCTTGCTGTGGAATTAACAATTTAGTTCCTGTTTTGTTGAACACATGCAATGAAATGGTAAATTCCTGAGGATCCTTGTCACTTTGTTCATAAAACTATCTATGCTATTTATTCTCAGGTACAGCATTCACTTCAGCGCCAGTGTCTGATCTGCTTGTACTTTCCAATAAGGTGGAATGGCTTGTTGTCACGTTGAATTTTTTATTAATTCATGAGATAAGATTGTTGCTGGCAAGGCCCAGCACCTATTTGGCCATCCCTAATTCATAGAATCATAGAATCTTGCAATGTCACTCAGCCCATCGAGTCTGCACTGACCTCAATCCCACCCAAGCCCTATCCCGAAAACCCCATGCATTTACCCTAGCTAGTCCCCCTGATACTATTGAGCAATTTAGCGTGGCCAATCCACCTAACTTGCACATCTTTGGACTGTGGGAGGAAAACGGAGAACCCGGAGGAAACCCACGCAGACACGGGGAGGATGTGCAAACACCACACAAACAGTACCCCAAGCCGGGAATCAAACCCAAGTCCCTGGTGCTGTGAGGCAGCAGTGCTAACCATTGTACTGCCCTAATTGCCCTTGAGAAGTTGATGAATTCTTGAACACTATAGGTACACCCACGGTGCTGTTCGGGGGGAGGGTTCCAGGTATTAGACTATGAAAGAATAGCAAGCTTGCAGGTAAAGGTGTTTCTATGTATCTGCTGCCCTTGCCCTAGGTGGTAGAACTCATGGGTTTGGAAGGTACTATTGAAGGAACATTGGCAAGTTGCTGCAGTGGATTCTGTGGATGGTACACACTGCTGCGACTGTTCATTGTTGGTGGAGGGAGTGAATGTTTAAGGTGCTGGTGGATGGAGTACAGATCAAGAAGACTGATTTGTCCTGCCTGGTATCTTCCAGAGATTCAAAACTGTCTAGCGAGGGAATTGGATCTTCATTTGAGTCACAAGTGTTTTGTCTAAAATATGTTTTGTCCTGAGTTCTGGATATCTGATACTTGGCTGGGAAACAATTCTGTTCTCTACAAATGTTAAAAATATTACCTCAAGCAGACCAGCTGCTTTCTCGAATATTGGAAGCTTCTTTTGAGCAATTTTCTAAAGTTCTTGAACTTGGAGTAATTTTCCCAGCTAAGGGAAGGCGGTTTTGTGTGCACGTGGGGAGTTAAACCCCTTGAAATTGATGTCAGGTTAAGGTCCCAACATCATCCCGCCCTCTTCCAAGTTGTCCCCGAGCAGGTTCTGAGGTGAGTGGGAAACACCATTGGGTCAGGCAAGAAATCAATTAAGGCATTTAAAAAAGGTAATTAAGAGCTTGTTTCACCTTGATTGTGACTTTCCCAGCCAGTGTCGCTGAAGCAACTGCATAGTGGGAAAAGCTTCATCAATGAATCGGACAAGCTGTGAAGGCTTTGATCAGTGAAACTGAAGAGCCCCAGCCATGTTCCTTGAGAGACTGCTGTTCAAAGTGCTTCTTCTCTCAGAGTATCATCACAGCTTTCCAGATAATTAACAATTTCTGAAGAGACACTTCTTGTGTCACTCACATTCAGCTGCACTTCCCTGCTGCCAACCCTCATCACAGCAGCGCAGCAGCTTATGCAACATCACCTTGCACTTCTGATGAGGGACAAGAGGAGAAGCAACACAACCATGAACAGCATTGGCAACAGCAGAAGCAACACCAAAAGCAGCTGACTTCTCCGCAGCCAAATGCCCCTCAACAGAGCAGAGAGGATGGACACAAAGTTGCAGTTGGAAGGAGCTGACACCCCCATCCCATGGTTTATGGGCAACACCTTCCCCAACATGTCTGAGCACCAATGACTCAGCAGGCTCAGGTCCTCATGGCAGGTCACCGCTGACGCCAGCAGCCTCCTGGTACAAGGCCTTCTTCCCAGCGGATCAAGTGGGAATGAAAACTGATCACCAACAATATGCCTGTCACTGAAGCATCGTTGCCACATACCATTGGGAGCCTGCTTCTCAGTAAGGTTGTGTGATCTTGTCCCCTGCAAGGAGGAAACAGCTAAGTATGAGTATTCACAATCACTTGTGTGGAGACGAGGGAAGTACATTTGTGGAGGGTGACCGTGAGGCATGGTTGCAAGAGGACAATAGACTGAAGGTGAATGTGGGTACTGGCTGCTCAGATAAGGATCTGAGGTGTCTGTAGAGAATGGAGTGAGTGAGGCTGCAAGGTGTGCTGTCTAGAAGGCAAACTCAGAATGTGGCGCTTGGCACCCAAATATGTTATGCCACTCATCTGTCATGCCCTCCTGTGGTCCTGGATCTCATTGGTGCATTGTTTCTAAGTTGGAGAGACCACACTCCTGCTGTTGACTTCAATGGTCATTTCTATCCTGCTTTGTTGTCCTTTTCCTCCAGTTCTTGAGAGAGGTCAGCTCATTGCAGCCCTTCAGATCCCACTGCAGAAATTCAAAGTAGAGGTGAAAGATCCAGGATGCAATCTTCCCAGGTGTGTTTATGTGGCTGCTCCACATTTTGGTACTGCTGAGCCGTTCTAAATTACATAATTAACCCTTTAAATAGAAATCCTAGAACGATATGGCATCCGGCCTGTCCTCACCATTGAGTCAGCAAAGCCCACCCATGATTTAATTGGGTTCCTGACATGCAAATGGTCCCACTCTTCTGGCAGGCAGAAGATTCCATCCTTTATGTTTGGAGTGACCAGCCAAAGCTTGCCACTTCCATTGCTATTTCACCAGGTCTGACATGGGCTGAGGTGAAAAGCACCCCTGATATTTACTGGTCACTGGCAGCATCAGGGAATGAGAAATCTCATCATTCTGTAGTACAAGGAGATAAGGGAAATATGTTTTCTATCATCTTTCCTGCTCTTCATACTCAATGCACTTGATTTACAGCCACCTGCTTTGTCCCAGTGACCAGAACTTAAAGCTGATGGGTAAAATGTCCGAGAGCGAAAAGTAAAGAGTGGTCCATGAAGAACTCAGACAGGGTGAAACCTTGTTGTTTTTGTTACACTGTATAACATTTTACAGATGCACCATAGAAAGCATTCTTTCTGGTTGTATCACAGCTTGGTATGGCTCCTGCTCTGCCCAAGACCGCAAGAAACTACAAAAGGTTGTGAATGTAGCCCAATCCATCACGCAAACCAGCCTCCCATCCATTGACTCTATCTACACTTCCCGCTGCCTCAGCAAAATAGCCAGCATAATTAAGGACCCCACACACCCTGAACATTCTCTCTTCCATAGTCTTCCTTCGGGAAAAAGATACAAAAGTCTGAGGTCACGTACCAACCGACTCGAGAACAGCTTCTTCCCTGCTGCTGTCAGACTTTTGAATGGACTTACCTTGCATTAAGTTGATCTTTCTCTACACCCTAGCTATGACTGTAACCCTACATTCTGCACTCTCTCGTTTCCTTCTCTATGAACCGTATGTTTTGTCTGTATAGCGCGCAAGAAACAATACTTTTCACTGTGTATGTTAATACATGTGACAATAATAAATCAAATCAAAAATCAAAATCATTGGACATGATACTTTGTATGCTTACTCGAGGGGGAAGGGTCAGAATTGATGATGAATCAATGCGACCAATCCACCAAATGTGAACAAACCCATCATTACCTGATCAAATTGCTCTTGACTGTCGCTTAGAATCATAAATTCATAGAATCCTTACAGTGCAGAAGGAGGCCATTCAGCCCATCGAGCCTGCACTGACAACAATCGCACCCAGGCCTGTAATGCCACGCATTTATCCTGCTAGACACTAAGGGTCAATTTAGCATGGCCAAACTAATTCGCACATCTTTGAACAACCTATTTTCCTCTCACCAACATTTTGATAATAAATTAATTAAAATGTTGAAATAACATTTTAGAAGCGTTTTTAATGCTCCTATGGTTTTTCTCCTTAGTTCCTTGCAGCAATCATTCGGTGATTCACCTTGAATTCCTGGAGATGACAGGAAATTCCTAAATGATTTGCAATGCAAGGAAAGCCTGAATTGTAACAAGAGACCATTAAGAATGTGCAATTTCTCTCTGCCAATACGTGTAATCGTTATAGCAGTCATGACATATTTTGGCTGTTTTATCAGGAAATCAAGATGGCACAGGAATGAGACGGCTTCTTCCGAGCTGTCCTCAGCATACCCTCTAATTCTTTTACCCTCGTTTTATGCTTTTAAAACTGTACTCTAACTCAATGACTGTAACACTACATTCTGCGCCCTCTCCTTTCCTTCTCCCCCTATGTACTCTATGAAAAGTACTGGTTCTTATGCGCTATACAAACAAAGCTATGCCAACACGTGACAATAACAAATCAAATAATAATGCAATCTCATACTTGACCCATATTCTTGATAGATGTCTCTAGTTGATTGCTAGATTACTTAGCATTTCTAGCTTTGCTGGGAAAGGCAGGTTTAAAACCATAGCTTACTAGAATCAGCTACATTCCTGGTTTTTCTATGTATAAATTTAATGTTATACCATCATTACATACTTTAAAAAAATATTAACTCAGGCATGGAATTTATTTTGACCTTATCTTGTGCTTCTTGAGAAATGCTAATCAAGTGTCAAATCTTACAAATACAAGTCAATCTCTAGTTCTTGCTGTTATGGTTAAGCTTCTGAACTGGTAATCCAGAAACCTGATCTTATGATCTTAAAGGAGTTCAAATCCCACAACTGGAAGGAAATTTAAATTCAGTTAATTCAATAATTCAGGAATTAGAAAGCTAGTATCAGTAATTGTAACCATTAACGATTAGATTGTCATTCCAAGTCCAGTTGGTTCACTACTGCCCTTTGGGGGAAGAAATCTGTCACCATTTCCTGGTCTGGCCTACATGCAACACCAGTCCAAGTTGATATGATCAACTCGTAACTGTCCTCTGAAATAGTCATACATTTCAATGTATGAAACCATTACAAAAAAATTGTATAATGAGAATAAAACCAGATGGACTTCCCAGCAATGTTCCAGGCATCAACCTCGGATGCAACAAAGACTCCTGAGCTCAGTTAGTCCTGAAAAGTCCTCAACACAAACATTAGGAACTTGTGCCAAAATTGGGAGGGTTGTCTTAAAGATTAGTCAAGCAGCAACCTAACAGTCATACTCACAGAATCATACATATCAGCAAATGTCGCAGATCCCTCCATCATTATTTCTGAGTATATTCTGTGCCATCGGCAGCACAGACCTACCAGAGATGGTGGCTCAGTGGGATACAGTGGTCCTGATCGTTCTCAGCATTAACGCTATGGAGTCTCATGGCATCAAGTCAAACATGGGTGAAAAAATGCTTCTGCTACTACCCTCTATGATTCTGCCCGAGAGAGGACTCGACCTTCTGGGGTGATCATTCCCTTTTGGATCCTATTGGTTCCTCAAGTCAGGTAATTCTCTTCTACTGTGCTGTCTTAAAGAGACAGACAATACATACACAACAGTTGCTGTTTCTGATGGCTGTCCACTATATTGAACACCACCTGTAAGATATATGATGGATACCGAGGGTGTAGAATGTGCTATGGGTGGCAGAATTCACATGTCCATCACAAAGAATGGTTCAGTATCACTATTGACCAAGTGATTGTCAGACTGGAGGAAAAGAGGGAAAAATCTACTTGATCTGATCCTCACCAATCCACCCGTTTCAGATGCAATTATGTATGACAGTATTGGTGTGCATGATCACTGCAGAGTCCTTGTGGAGATGAAGTCTTCATGTTGAAGATTTCCTCTATTGAGTTGAGTAGTAATGCCAAGTGCGATGGATACAAAACAAATATAGCAACTTAGAAGTGGGCATCAATAAGGGACTGTGGGCCATCAGAAACAGCAACTGTTGTGTATGTATTGTCTGTCTCTTTAAGACAGCACAGTAGAAGAGAGTTACCTGACTTGAGGAACCAATAGGATCCAAGAGGGAATGATCACCCCAGAAGGTCGAGTCCTCTCTCGGGTTGAATCATCTGGCAGCCATGTAGTTATCATAAAGACTGGAGCGTGACTCCAGGGAAGTCTAGAGCTGCAACTCCTGTACCTACTTTCTCATCAATAAATTCCTTTCGTTCCTAACAAAGTCTAAAGTCTCTTGATGATGCTGACTACCACAACATAACAGCAGCAAAATTCTATTCCACCACAATCTGTAATCTCACAGCTTGGCATACTCACCACCAAGCCAGGATGATTGACCTTGGTTTAATGAAGCGTACAGGAAAGCATGTCAGGATATAGGCATAACTAAAAATGAGGTCCCATCCTGCTAAAGTAACAAAACAGCACATGCATGTTAAACTGTAGAAAAAAAAACACATACTATGGTCAGAGTAAAGTGTTCCTACAATCACTGGATATAATCAGAGCTCTGCACTCCTGCTTCCTTCAGTCAAAAATGATACAAATAGTCAATTAAATAATGAAGAGGGGGATGTTCAATGAACATCCCCGTTCTCAATGATGGCACAAGGCTGAAGTGTTTACAACTATTGTCAGACAGAAGTAGAGTAGATGATTCACCTTGGCCTCTTCCTAAGGCCTCATTACCACAGAAGCCATTCTGCAGCTAATTTAAATCACTTTGTGTGATATCAGGAAATGGTTGAGTGCTCTGGATGCACAGCAAAGGCAAATACAACAGAATCCTGGCTGAAGACGTTCGCCCGAGAATTAACCATATCCCTGGCCAATGTGTGCCAGCATAGCTACACGATTGGCATATATACAGCACAGTGAAAAATTGCCCTGGCATGTCCAGTCCATAAAAGGTGGGACAAATATAATCTGGCCAATTATTGACGGTGCTCTCGATCATCAGCAAAGTGATGGAAGGTGTCATTAACAGCTATCACTTGGCACTTATCAATAACCCATTTACCAATACTTAGTTTGGGCTCAAGGATCATGCAGCTCCAGACCCCATTACAGTTTTGGTTCAAAAATGGAGAAAGGAGCAAATTCAAAATGTGAAGTGAGTGTGACTGCCTTTAACATCAAAGCAGCATTTGACCAAACATGACATCAAAGAACACAAATCAAAGGGAACACTTTCCACACTTTAAAGCAATATATGGCACAACTGAAGGTAGTTGTGGTTGTTAGAATCCAAAATTTCAGCCCCAGAATATCTTTGGAGTTCTTCAGGATGGGGCCCTTTGTTCAACCATCTTCAGTTGCTTAATGAATGACTTTTCCTCAAATATTAGATCAAAAGTGAGGATATTTGCTGATCTTTTGCACAATTTTCAGTTCTATTCATTATTCCTCAGTCTACTTGCAGCAAGAACTGGGCAATGTTCAGGCTTGGGCTGTTAAGTGGCAAATCATATTTATGTCACAAAGTGCCAAGCAATGACCATCCCCAAAATGAGAGAATCTAACCACCTTGCTTTGACATTCTACAGAATTAACATCTTTGTAGCCCCCACTATTGACGTTCTGGGGTTTACAAGACAAGGAACGTAATTGGACCAGCCACATAAACACTGTGCCAAGGAGAACAGCTCAGAGGTGGGGTCTTGTGTGTTGAGTGACTCATAGTCTGTCTCCCCAAAGTCCGTCCAAATTCTACAATACACAAATCAGGAGTGCAAAGGAACAGCCCACACTTTCTTGGGATGAGTGCAACTCCAACAACACTCATGCAGCTCCACACCACCCAGTACAAAGCACTCACTTTATTGATAACTCCATCCACCATATTAAGCATTTACTTCCTCTACCACCAACAAACTGTGGGCTGCAATTTTTGCCATTTACAAGATGCACTGTAAAAATTTGCTCAGGCTTCTTTGACAACATATCCCAAATACACAAACTCTATCACCTTGAAGGACTAGGGAAGCAAGTACATGGGAGCATCACCAATACAAATTTTCCCTCCAAGCCACACGACACCCTGGCTTAGAAGTATTTCACTGTCCCTTCACTATCACCGAGTCAAAATCCTGGAACTCTCTTAGCGCTGTGGGTGTATCTACACCCCATGGACTGCAGGAGTTTAAAAAAGTAGCTCTTTCTATCGCAATTAAGCACAGGCAACAAATGCCGGCCCTATCAGTGATGACCGCATTCTGTGAATGAATTTTTAAAAACTTTTAAAAAGAAATCAAACACTCAAGAGCTCGTGCAAACTAAAATGACAACATTTAGTTGAATAAGCATGCCATGGAATTGATTTGCCACAGGGAGTACAGTAGGGTGAAACTTCCACCTGTCTATGACTCTGTAGCAAATCTCAGGTAAGGGCCACTTAAACAATGGTGCTGGGACGATATCAGTAACAATTTATTGTCAGGGTGGCATCTTCCCACAGTGTTGAGTGATCAGTATGGTTAGGGAGGGGGAGACGTTTGTAGCAGTTGCAGGTTCTGCTGTGCATAATCAGGATATCATCCCTGGGATTCCTGGGGAGATGAGGGAATCCTATCCAGATGCTCTCTATTGACACCAGTTACAAGTGTGATGGAAGTGACATTCAACTTTTTTCACCCTCACATCTCAGGTAGGCGGGCAGGGTACTGAAGTTCCTTGAGGTGGCCTTGCAGCCATTCAACATCCATTCAGCCATGCCGTTGTCTAACACATCCTCCACACAACACATATAAAACTTTCCCACAGATGAGTCTACATTGTGGATTAGAATTCTCACTCGCCTTTTCAGAATGGAGGAGGTAATCCAGCCTTTCGCAACATGGAAGCTAGTTCCTTTGGACAGCACTATAGCTACTGACCCCCCTCTGTTACCTCTATCTAGCTGGCTTGGTCTGGCCACGATGTCTCCTCTACCCACCCCACAGGAGAAGAATGCCCTGTTATTCAGTCACAGCCTGGAGGAGGGCACATGAGGAGTCATTGTCAAACTGTGAGGTTGCCCGTGGTTGTGCCTGTGCCATTACTCTAGACAGGTGGTGGTATTGCCTTTTCTCAATCAGTGCTGGCATAGGGGGAGACCAGGATTAGGTCAAACAGTTTCTGTGCCTCATGAAGACTGGGGTTGGCAAAGATGGTGATGGATGTGCAGTCTGCAGCAGTTTTTTAATGACTGCCCTCCACTACACACTGATGGCCTGATGCAGCTCCTCCATCACCCTGCTGCACACTTCAGTGGCCCCCTCACTCACCTGATAACAGTTGCTCCCTGGGGAGTGCCCATCCCATTGCTGCCTGATGTTCCACCTTCCTCAGTTGATTTGCTGGCAGTCCCATCAGTCAGCTGCTATTTGGCAGACTGGTGCTTAATTCCAATGGGGCAATGGGATTGGATGGGAGCAGGTGCTTTTATCTGAGCCCATTGCCAGATATGAAATCTTGGCAAAGCGGTGTATTCAGTTCCAACCTTAAAAATGTACCTGCATTGCTCCATTGTGTTATTTTACAATCTTCATGATACATGCCACATTGAAATTGCCTCAGCTCATCTCATACAGGGTTTCTGTAGCGAGCAGACAGAAAAGATTGTTGTCTTCTCTGTCTGGGCTAGATTTGAACTGTGGACCTAGAGGTGAAGTCAATGTGCAACCCCAATATTCTTCTTCATGTTAACTGATGATATATTTGTTTTACATAATGGATCAAGTTAGTGAAAGCTGAAGCAATGTTATAACTATGAAAGGGCCACATGCGCAGCAGTGAATTATGATGGTTTTACGCATGAATGAGGAACCATCAGAATCTCATTGTCTTTGGGGATATGGATAATTGACAAAAAGAAAAACATGTACGAACACAAGAAGTAGAGGCAGGAGTAGACCACCAGACCCTTCAAGGCTGTCCCGCCATTCAATACGACCATGGCTGATCTATGTCTACCCCAACTCCTTTTCTGTGTTCATTTCCCCATCAGCCTCTATTCCTCAATCTACCAAATATTTATCCACCTCCACTTTGAATACTTCTAATGGTCCAGCTCCACCACCCTTTGGGGCAGAGAATTCCAGAGATTCACCACCTTTTGTGAGAAGAAATTTCGACACATCTCAGTTTTAAATGACCGGCCCTTTATCTTGTAGCTATTTCAATTTGTTTGAGACTCTCCCATTAGCGAAAGCATCTACCATCTACCTGCCACCTCTCACTCTTCTAAGCTCCAAGAAATACAGACCCAGACTATTTAGTCTCTCTTGAAAGGATAACCCAGGAATTAGCCTGGTGAATCTCCTTTGGACTGCCTCCAATGTTACTATATCCTTTTTTTAGGTAAGGGGACCAAAACTGTCTGCAGTATTCCAGATGTACCAACACTGTGTACAATTCCTATTTTTAAATTACAACCCCTTTGCAATAAAGGTCAAAAGGCCATTTGTCTTCTTAGCTACTTGTTGGACCTGCTTGCTAGAACAGATAATTCAGAGTTGCTGTACTTTTGAAACAATTGCATTTCAATGTGAAGGCAGCTACAGGTAAGGCAGATCAAGCAAAGTATGGCAGCAGTGCTGGTATTATAGCTGATGGCAGCTTTGAGAAGGACAGTTAGCAATGGCTTCCTTGGGAAGGTTATTTTCAGTATGGGGTGCAAATGGTGCTGAGGACAGCCAGAGGATTTTGGTGTAAGAAAGGAATTGGCTACAGCTTTAGATAAATAGGTATTGTTAAAAGGAAAACCATAGAAGCTGAATGAGAATATTTACAGTGTTGAAGAATAACTACAATGTGGTAGTTATGCTTCAACATAGTCCTATGAAGCCAATGGGTAACTGCCTTGGGGATGAAAGCTGCAATGTTGGGTTGGATAACTATTGCATTGGGATCATACTTGTGTAATGGGGAAGAATTTAACAACAGCATCACATGAGTAATACTAAGCAATAAGTAGGCTAGTAGGTATGAGAAATGAAGGAGCAGTATTGGAACAACTCTGCAGGTAACCAAATGAAACAGGAGTTTACAACTCCTAAGGGAAGTCGGATGAGGATTGTTTTAAAAGTTTTAGCTTTATTAAATATAGTGCAAGACATATACAACACATGAGTTTTCTGGGCTGCCATAATCATTGTGTGTATGAATGTGCCTCATAAGAGCAGTATATTGTGCAGCAAGTATAGCTATCAATTAACTTTTTGAATACTGAAAGGGCTTTTCAAATTTCAAATTACAATGCAGAGTATTGTCCTCACATTGAACAGCTGACAAATTTATTCTCCCCAAAATAGTGATTACAGTTCAAGAAGTACTTCACTGGCTGTAAAGCTTTTGGCATGTAGAATGCGATATACATGTACGCTTTTTCTTTTAAATTCAGCTTGAAATGCCGAGCTGCAGTAATATAGAGACACAGAAATACATCCCTTCATAATTGTATCAAAGCAATAAAATGAAAAAAAAACTATATGAACAGGGCTATTTTTGATTTTGCTTCTGAAATCAAATACTGATTCTCAACTGATCAGCAATCAGCAATGTCAGGGGACAGTCATTGCAGTAAACACTTCCAAAAGGTGATGGAGAGTTGGCACAAATAATTGGACTAAATTGCCTGCCGATGCAGTACGAATTGTTTTATATTTGTCAATGACTGTATGCATTCTATTTGTTGAAATAAAACATATAACGCCGACTCAGCTCATTATTTCGCTCTCATTTCAAGACATTTTTTTGTTCGTGTTTTCAGTTGCCGTGACATGAAAAACAGACTTCTCTCCTCCTGGATTCTCATCTTTATGGGTCAGTTATAATCCGTCTTAAACCTCACTGTCTCTGTGAAATAGGGAATCTCGTCCGGTACTGAAGAGGTTAATATTATTTTTGGGTTTGATACCATTTGCCATCAATTTATTTTGTGGTATATAAAAAAAATCTTCCTGGACACCTAATTATGAAGCCAGCTCACAGCTGTCTGCTTGAAGAACCCATTAGATGCACCAGTTGAAGCTTCCATAATTCCCAAACTTCCTGGATCTGAATATTAAGAATAGATTTTACATGTCATATGCAATTCCAAGGTGGTGTGAATGGTCGTGGAAATGACTAGCTCTGAATGCTTGTCTATCACTCTATTCAATGGTTACAGGTGGTCTCATTTGCCAGTTTCAGATATCTGCTGGCTATGACAGCAGGCACATAATTTGCATGTTCAACAGACAACAAACGGGCTTCTGCATGTCAAAATAGGTGACGATGCGTGACAGTTTCTACACAATGCTGTCTCCTCTTTGCTTGACCTCTGACCTCCCTGCATGTCTCCTTTCACAATCAGAAAATCACACTAGGCTTTTCTGGAATAAATTTGATACCAGACTGATTATCTTATTTCTCCTTTCAAATATGGTATCCCTTGCATTTTCAGCTTAACTGTTACAAAACTGGTTCAATAGCCTCAATGAAGGAAATATGTTTGAAAATAGTGTGGATGGCAGTCGTAATAAGTTTACTGATTTTTTAAAAATTGGAATTGTTTTAAAAAGTCCCCCCTTTCTTAGCATCGAGTTAAGAGACATTTTTCCATCTACTATATTTATAAATTATATAAAATTATTTTACTTTTTCCTTTGGATAATCAAATAAATTGGTTGGTAAAATTTGAGCAAAAGCATTAAGTTTGATTTCAATATGCTATGACATAGTGTAATGTCAGCTGCAAACTCCAATTCAGAAATACCATATTCATGTGTTGGGCAAAGTGCTTTTTCCTTTTGGGGTTAACTTTGATGAAAGATGATAGTTTAATATATGTGAAGCTGTTGGCCACCAGTTCAACACCTTTTGCTATTTTTGTTACCATGACTTCACTCTTCAATGTAGAGCCAGGCAGGATGATGACATATTATGTAACTTTGTTTAAATGCTTAATTTATGGCTGAGGTTTTACAAATATCAGGTGAGATAATTAGCTTTAGACTAAAGTTTGGCTTCTTCAAATCATATTACAATGTTTACATTTCAAACAGAGCGGAAAGATCGCCAGTGAGTAACACACTACAGCCAGCACACTGTGAAAGATTGGGTGTCTGCTTAGCAAGCGAGCATCAGTGGAAATGGGTTTAGAAGCATTGAGGAGAGCTCAGACAAAAATTCTGAGCAACTCAATTTCAGCTAATTTAAATTAATTTACAATGTCTAAGTTTTGATTTGTTTGGATTGTTTCTACTTCAAACTGACCTTTACTTTTTAAAAAAAATTTAAATCACTCCTGAAATCCAAAATAATCAAAGAAAAGTGAACAGTCTGAGGAGCAAAAAGGGAACTAGAAATTAACGTACATGTGAAAGTCAAACGTGAGAGTAACCATTTCCTGTAAGTAATTTTTGGTGAGTGATGGTGGCAAGAACCACCAACACTCATTTATTGCTCATCATGAGCCTCCCTGAGAAGGTACTGGTGGATCTTCGTTTTACTGAGAGATTGGCCATGCTTTCCCAGAGACAGCACTCAGTCAACTATGCCTTGCAAGACTGGAGTCACATGTAGGCCAATCTGGGTAGAGATAACAGTTCTTTTTTCTGAAGGAAGTCAGTGAATCAGCTAGCTATTCATGATGGTGTGGCTGCCTTTCTGATCATCTCGCTTGTGTCAGTCCACAGTATCAGAATCATTTCATAGCTGTGGGATTTGGACTAAAAATGTGGCCCGCTGTTACTTCTCCACATTTCCAGTATTGTAGCAGCTAAAAAATTATGAAAGAAAATTGAGCTCTCTTATGAATGCATATTTTCCATTGACCAGGTTATCATATTAGTTCTTGTGTATTTCTATGAGTGTGGTCAGTTCAGTAATCTTGTTCTGCCATGTAATCTCAGTTTCCTTCTCTGCTTGAATTGAAAATGAGGATGGACTCAATTAGTGCACAAATTTCTGGAAGTATTCACTTGAGAGGACACTAATAATATATCATCCATTGTAGGAAGCACAACAAGTAAACTCAATTTCCCAGAAATTCAAGGAGCAGAGGAAGGAACAAAAGGTTTGACTTCCATCTCGGAAAAGCTCCCAGGTATTGGGGATGGCAGGATTCTTCCATATTTGATCTAGTCCTTTACATTCAGGTTGCAGATTTTGGAGGTTGATTCTCCATCTACTTGCCCAATGTCAAGTTGCTATATTTGTGAGTGATCCCAGGCGGCCTAGAAATGCCATCATTTCCATCCCTGCAGATCTCAATGTGTTATGTTATTGATCTTAAGGGGTTGTAAACATTTACAAGAGAAAGTAATCATTCTTGGATGGGATCAGTTGTCTTCCCAAAGAGATTTAATTGATTTATGGGAAGTGGAAGATAGAGAGGCTATGTTTGGATCCAAACCAAGCCTCTTTTCCTTCATTGGAATAGAATGATTCAAATGTGTCTTATTAATGTCTGCCAATCAGAGTCCCCAAAATGTCCACATGAATGACTTTACATTTAACTTTCAATGACGCAAACTGCAACCAGGAACAAATTTACAAAGTGTCAGCAATCATCATGGTGAAGTTGATGACTTTGAGAGATGTCTCATTGGATTGAAAATAATCCAACAATGCCACCTCTTTCCACAAGGGATGCAAAGTAATGCCAGTTAATTACTGATTATTTTCCTAAATATCAAGGACAGAGAAAACAAAATATTGGAAAGTACCATTAAAATCAATCATTGCTCTGATGAGGTCATTGACCTGAAAGTTTGGCACACATTTTGCTTCCGGTTCAGGTGCGCAGAGATTCGAAAATTTTGGCTCTGTGAACCTGACCTTTAAGGAAAGCCTGCATATCGGACTTTTGTTCCGAGGGAACAAGTTGGGACCACCACTACCCCTGGAATGAGTGCAGAGGCTGCCAGGTGGAAGGCATGCCTCCGTAATTCAGAACTGTACTGAATTAAATTTTTTTTAAAAGAGTAAAATGAGAAACAGCCTGTAATATTCGATGAGGCTGAAGAACAAAAGGCTTTATTGCCAATGAACAAATAACTATATCTACAAGTAGGGTCAGACAGAATAACTATGCAACTGTACACTACTCCTTCCTGGCTCCAACTGCTGATCCTACCCCAGCCCAGGATATATGCTCTCACGCTCGATTGGCTTAGCTTCCTGTCTCGACGTTGCATAGGTTCCGGCCTGACTACATGGCCCTCAGGGAACACCCCCTTAAAGGGATCATGCTACCACTCTCCTTCTCCCCCAACTCCTGAAGTCACCTAAGGAGGAAACAAGAAAGGAAATCCTCAAGACAGCTTGTCAAAAGTTTAGTTGATCTGGCGATTTTTGAACTCAAGTAGAACAATTTAACTCTGGGCTAGATTCATCTGGAAATGAAAAAATCAGGTCACGTCGAGGCCAAAGGCAAACTCGTCAAACTAGCGCCTAGTTCTCCCTTATTCTCAGTTACAGAAAACGCTCGTTGCTCTGGTTCCACATTTACACCCGGGATCCCTGTAAATAATGTTGGCGGATCTAATTCTTTTCATGGAGTCTCTTGTTGATCCCTTGTGTTAGGCACGACTCTCCTCCTCAGATGGTCAACATGTTTCTTGGTGCAACATCCTGGTATCTCTACAAATAGGAGAACGGCCCTGTTGCTGCCATTTTCTTACCTGCTACACATGCTGGTCCTGCTGCGAATTTTCCGATCATGACTATATCCTCAGCTCGGAAAACTCTGTCGTTCTTCTTCAAGTCGGGATTTTCTTTCCAAGAGGCTTGCCTAGCCTCCACCTTCCCCACCAAATCTAGGAATATCATATCCAAATGTGTCCTTAAACGGTGTTCCATTAGCATTTTGGATGGGGTGGTCACCTTTGGCATGGTATTATAAGACTGTAAAAAGCTGAAAATACATAAGGGTGGAGGTCTATTGACTTGTTTCTTGATTGAAGCCTTGAAAGTTGACACAGCACATTCTGCTAACCTATCTGATGCTGGGTGGTAAGGTCCTGACCTAACATGCCGAATGCCATTAGATTTTACAAATTTCTGAAACTCCTCAAAGAACAACAAAGAACAATACAGCACTGGAACAGGCCTTTCGGCCCTCCAAGCCCGCGCCGCTCCCTGGTCCAAACTAGACCATTCTTTTGCACCCCTCCATTCCCACTCCGTTCATGTGGCTATCTAGATAAGTCTTAAACTTTCCGAGTGTATCCACCTCCACCACCTTGCCCGGCAGCGCATTCCAGGCCCCCACGACCCTCTGTGTAAAATACGTCCTTCTGATATCCGTGTTAAACCTCCCCCCCCTTACCTTGAACCTATGACCCCTCGTGAACGTCACCACCGACCTGGGAAAAAGCTTCCCACCGTTCACCCTATCTATGCCTTTCATAATTTTATACACCTCTATTAGGTCACCCCTCATCCTCCGCCTTTACCCAATCTCTCCTCATAACTAAGCCCTTCCATACCAGGCAACATCCTGGTAAACCTCCTCTGCACTCTCTCTAAAGCCTCCACGTCCTTCTGGTAGTGTGGTGACCAGAACTGGGCACAGTATTCCAAATGCGGCCGAACCAACGTTCTATACAACCACAACATCAGACCCCAACCTTTATACTCTATGCCCCGTCCTATAAAGGCAAGCATGCCATATGCCTTCTTCACTACCTTCTCCACCTGTGACGTCACCTTCAAGGATCTGTGGACTTGCACACCCAGGTCCCTCTGCGTATCTACACCCTTTATGGTTCTGCCATTTATCATATAGCTCCCCCCTACATTAGTTCTACCAAAATGCATCACTTCGCATTTATCTGGATCGAACTCCATCTGCCATTTCTTTGCCCAAATTTCCAGCCTATCTATATCCTTCTGTAGCCTCTGACAATGTTCCTCACTATCTGCAAGTCCAGCCATTTTTGTGTCGTCCGCAAACCTACTGATCACCCCAGTTACACCTTCTTCCAGATCGTTTATATAAATCACAAACAGCAGAGGTCCCAATACAGAGCCCTGCGGTACACCACTAGTCACAGGCGTCCAGCCGGAAAAGGACCCTTCCACTACCACCCTCTGTCTTCTGTGACCAAGCCAGTTCTCCACCCGTCTAGCCACCTCCACCTTTATCCCATGAGATCCAACCTTTTGCGCCAACCTAACATGAGGGACTTTATCAAACGCCTTACTAAAGTCCATATAGACGACATCCACGGTCCTTCCCTCGTCAACCATTCTAGTCACTTATTCAAAAAACTCCACCAGGTTAGTGAGGCATGACCTCCCTCTCACAAAACCATGCTGACTATCGTTAATGAGTTTATTCCTTTCTCAATGCGCATACATTCTAAATGCGCCTCCATCTTGAAGGATGCACCATTATCTGACAGTAAGATCTGCAGGATACCATGAATGGCAAAGATATTTCTCAGTTTATCAGTGGTGGCAACAAAGGCAATTGGCCTTTCCACTTCATCATGCATTCTTTGGGACAAAACTGCTCTCACTCCATACGTTTATGTATTGCAAGTTACCACCAAAGGCTTAGTTGGATCATAGTGCACTAGTAATGTTGACGAATGCAGAGCATGTTTGATTTTTATGAATGCCTCTTTCTGGTCTTCTCCCCACCTTAAACATTGATTTTTCTTTAACAATTAGTGGGGTGGGGCTAAAGTGGTTGATATAGTTTGTAAAAACCTACCATAATAGTTCACATTCCAAGAAATGATTTTAATTCAGACATGTTTGTTGGCTGCGGAGCCTTTTTTATGGTTCTCTATTTGATACTTAGGTCCTGTTTTTAACTGAAGTTGGAAAAGAGAGATACCTCTTGGGCGAATAGACTCAGAGTTGCTGAGCTAGTGTCAGACCCTGAGGGGCAGTCAAAGTACTAAAACTGGTGTGGTCGACGAGTAAAAATGTTTGAAAAAATATAAGAAAAATAAAAAAGAGAGATTAGCCTTCAGGAGCAAGGAAGGTTAAACATGAGTAAAAGAGAAAAAAAAGGACAGGAGTTTTGAAATAGAAGGAAGATATACTCATCCGGAAGAAAGCTGTGTTACAGATTTGAAAAGGAGAAATCTGGGAAGATTTAATTCTAAAGGTGATATTGGCTGCAATTAACAAGTTCAGAAGAAAAAGGGGAAGAAAAGCCCCAGAGAACTTTGCAAGTCCCTTGATTTGAACAGAGTTTGCATAGGGTCCAGGAAGAGAGAATCCCTATGTAGTGGGACTTTCAGCAGAGAAGCTCTGCAGTTTTGGGGAGAAATAAACAACCTGTTCTAAACTAAAAGGCTGGCACTGCAAAGCCATGTTGAAGTTTAGAAAAAAACATAGCAGCCGCCAGAGACACTCTGTACCTGCATTGATACATTGTGGCAAAATACACCTGCAAAGGGAAGCCAACTGTACCTGAGCAACTACAGCCTGTGTAGAAAAATAAACTGCACAGTCTTAAAGGGGTAATGCATTTAGAATTGTGCAACATTTAATGCAACAACCACATGGATGAACAAAGGACCAAGGACAGGGATATCATAGAAGACCCCAGATAGAGGGCAACTCTTTAAAAATAAAGGGCCTGAGGTGAATGTCTCTGTGCTGATGGAGGGTGAATGTCATGATGGTACATCCTCTGAGGCACCCTCCTCAGAATTGGGTTTGGAGCTGGATCTATGGCTGGTCTTCATTGTGGGCCATCCCCTTTTGTTTCTGATGACTGGAACGGTGAAAACAAAGGCCGTGATTTCCCAGAACAAGGCAACTAGTTTGGAGCTGATATAATCACATCAGCAAGAAAATGGGTGGAATGGTGGCACAGTGGTTAGCACTGTTGCTTCACAGCACCAGGGAACCAGGTTCAATTCTGGGCTCAGGTGACTGTCTGTGTGGAGTCTGCACATTATCCCCATGTCTGCGTGGGTTTCCTCCGGGTGCTCTGGTTTCCTCCCACAGTCCAAAGATGTGCGGGGTTAGGTTGATTGGCTATGTTAAATTGCCCCATAGTGTCAGGGGCACTGGCAGGGTAAACGCATGGAATTAAGGGGATAGGGCCTGGGTGAGATTATGGTCAGTGCAGACCCGATGGGCCAAATGGCCTCCTCCTGCACTGTAGGGATTCTATGATTCTATGGAAAAGAATTGTACAATAGGGGCTACAAAGTTACAATCAAGTCCTCTTTCCTTTGTAAAAGTTTTGGCTGGCTTTCAAAACCCACATACCAAAATAAATCAATGGTTTATTGAAAAAGCTCACTTTTGTGGAATCCCCATAATTAATACACCCTTCACAGCTAAAAACAATTTTCAATATTTATACTAATTAAAATGTTTGTTAGCTTCTTCAGAAGAATTTAAATATCATTGTTAAAGATGGATTAAGTAATTAACCATTTATTTCAATAATGTTGTGAAATTGCAGGATTCACATTTCGTAAACATTTTGAATTATACCACGATACCTAGCAGATTTCCTCCAAATTCCTTTTCAAAGAGATGAATACATGATCCCAGGTTGTTATGCGTAAGGGCTATAACCATGGCCAGGCTGCCCAAACAGGACTGAACTCAGCCCCTTATTGCCAACAAAATTATCTCCATACAGGACGCTAAAATATCAGACACTCTGTGGAGTTTCATCACCAGTCTCTGATAATTGGGTCAGATTTCTATTGCAAAAGAAATCCTAGTCTTTGTTCTTCTGTTTATCAATGAATCTCCTGGCATTGCTAAGGTAGTTCTGAAGATATAGCTTTATTCTATGTAATGCACAATGTATTCTGCTCAAGAGCAGTTGTACGTAATCTGGTGTGTTTCTTTAAGGCCATTTGATTGATATAAATGCTTGACTTTCTTCAAACCAGTTAAGAACATGAGAACAAGACTAGGCCTTGAACCTGTTTCACCATTCACCTAATCTTGCCCTTCAAATGCATTTGATTCATATCCCTTGATACTATTACTGAAGAAGAATCGGTCAATGTATGTCTTTTTAATTTTTAATTGACCTAGCCATTTGTGCCCCCTTCCTTTCAGGAAGACAAGATGTCACATTTCTACTACCCTTTTTTTCGAAAACATACTTCCTGATTTTACTTCTGAATTTTCTTGCTCCAGTTTTAAAATTGTGCTCGCTTGTTTTTGGCTTCCCCCACTCGAGGATATAGTTTCACTGTTTCAACTCCATCAAATCCTTTTCTCACTTTAATCACCTCAGTTAGATCATACCTCAACCTTTCAAACATAAAGAAATACAACCTAGCTTTATGCAACCTGTCCTCATAATTTAATCATTTACGCCCTGAATAATTCTGGTTAATTTGTGTTCTACACTTCCCAAGCCCAACATATTCTGCCTCAGAGGTGAGTCCCATGCAGATAACATCTGGTCAATGCTTGAAACATATCTTTCACCCTCCCCACCACCCCTTCCAGCCACACTGAGGTATTAGCCTAGTAGGGGAGGTGATGGCCTAGTGGTATTATCGCTATACTATCAATCTAGAAACTCAGCTAACGTTCTGAGGACCCAGGTTCAAATCCCACCACAGCAGATGGTAGAATTTGAATTCAATAAAAATTGTCTGGAATTAAGAATCTACTGATGACCATGAAAATCATTGTTGATTATTGGAAAAACACATCTGGTTCACGGATGTCCTTTAGGGAAGGAAATCTGCCGTCCTTACCTGGTCTAGCCTACATGTGACTCCAGAGCCATAGCAAAGCAGTTACCTCTCAACTGCCCTTGGGCAACTAGGGATGGGCAATAAATGATGGCCAGCCAGCAATGCCCATGTCCCATGAATTAATAAAAAATGTATATTTTTGTACCTGTGTATTAGATTTCAGTGATCTGTGTATTTGGTTGACCAAATTCATTTGTGCCTTCACATCAGTTTCTCAGCATTTAAAAAATTCTCGTATGTCTATTAGAATGGCTGATGTCACATTTACCACACTGAATTCCCTCTGACATACTTTTACCCAATCACATGTCTATGCCTCTTTCTATCTTCCGGCTCTAATCTATACAATCCTTCTGGTAAAGGTCAATAGCTCTAGCAATTTCTTGGCTCAATTTGCCTTGCTTGCTATCTTTCAGTATATGTTTGTGCAACTCCAGGAGTTAATTCAAATATATTTTCTATTAGAGAGAAATGTTCTCTATTCTTTAGTGAAAAATTTCCAAATGGTCCGTACAAATGCAACAGATTGAAATCATAGTCACCCAATTCACCTTGGGGTTATTTATATGGATATATATATGGTGGGGATAGATTGGGGAATAGGGCAGTGTTGGTTGGGGGAGGGGGGAGGGTGGGGGAGGGGGTGTGCTATAAGCGGAGTTGGCTACACAGCTAGTATGAGGTTCATAATAACACCAATAGCACACTGCTCAATTGCTGTTCTGCCTGAGATAGGCTTGGGACATGTCTCCTTGCCCTGCCCTACAATCCTCCAATAATCGAGGACATCACTCAGAAAAGGAGATGGCTAATCCTTTTTTGTAAGCCAGAGTTATCCATGGATGCACTCTGAAAGTTCCCTATGGCTCTTCTTGGGCCATATAACATTGGCTAATATTGCCATTTTCAGGTCTTAAAAATCTCTTCATTTCAATAACTAAGACACTTCAATACAGTAACTAATGATACTTGGTCTCCGCTGAGATCAATTAACTTTGTCTATGAGCTTTCTTCAGCATTCCTAAAAGCCCCAGTGGAATTAATGCATGCTCTAACGCAAGCTGGGTTTTGTAAGAATTTGAAGGTTAGCCTAGGTACTTCCCAAGACATGATTTAAGATGGAAGATTTGCTCACAATATCCATATTTCTACCTCAATTAATCAGTCCACAACAGCTTTTAAACTGGGACTTTAAGACAACATCCCAGTGGAGCCATGATCTGTCCTAAATTATTGTTACTGCTGGCGAATGGACCCTCTTCAAGCTCTGGCCTTGCAAGGCAATTTTAGGGCCTTTCAAATTTTCCAATTTCAACAAAAGTTATATTAATTATTATTAGAATATTAGAAAATTCAGACTTCTGATGAAGTTGCACTCCCAGCATTGAACATTTCAAAACTGTAAGTCCTTCCAACTTTATAATTGCGCCGATACAACAGGCATCTTCCATTACTGATTATAAATGGTATTGTGGTCTATTGGATTCATGCATAACCCTAAATGCTTGTCAAAATCATGCTTGTAATGCCAGTGCCATATCCTTTATACATTAATACTAGAAAGGAGACCATTTGGGAGTAACATGTATTAGAACAAGTACAAAAAATGGGCCAAGAGCTGATCCATCACAACTTTACAATTAGACTGAGTTGGCTTGGAATGAATATTTGTTCTTAACATGTTAGTTACGATATTGCTAGGTTGCTGATTTTGGCATTTTATTGACAATGATGGAAGCTGATTTGATTTTGGATTTGCAAAGAGTCAGTTTAATACACGTGGAGTTTATGGATAGGAATGGCTATATGCAACCGCCTCTGTGTGTACATCAGGAAATATATATTATGGGAAATGCCTGAAACAAAGCCAATTGTCTGGAGCATGACTTGATGGAATTTTGAAATATTGCAATGAAGGTGGAGGCCCCATCAGACTTGATGATAAATGATGTTTGGTATTAGGATGAAGTATAAAATTGGAAACTATTTTTATTGCAGCTGTAAATTAACACCTGACATTGCATCAGTTTTCTAAATGTGGGGCTAATATGCTTGGGAAAGGACCTGGTAAAAAAGAGCAGAATCTAGGTGTATTTAGATTATTGCTGGGGATTTTAACGATGACATCTAGCGGTGCCAATGAAGATAATGAAACATGCTCAGTGAGGTCTAGCTTTTGTGTTCTTAACTAAGACTAAACAAAGATTCAGCTTATTCCTCGTCAATGTCCATGAAAGTGATATTAATATAAACTACATATGCAGCGCTTACTAATAATAAAGTAATAAGTTAAAGGAGTCTGGCAGCATATGCAGAGAGAGAAACGGAGTTAAGGTTGAGTCAATTACGACTCTTCTTCTGAAGGCCTCCCAGTCCTGAAGAAGAGTAATATTCAACTCAAAATGTTAACTTTGTTTCTCTCTTCATAGGTAGGGCTGGTTTTAAGGATGCGGGGAGTTAGGAAGAAAAGGGGGAAATTTCATCTTCGGTGTGCCAACCCCCACTCTGCAAAATGCAACCCAAAGATTGAGTCACCCAATGCTTCCTTCCCATACTCTGGCAAATGCAGTTAAAAACAAAAAAAAAATCGGGCTGCCCCCTTCCACCCGGCTGCATGTGCTAAATGTTTCATGGTGTGGGCAACATATATACAGGGTCCAAAAGCAAAAATGCTGGAAAATCTCAGCAGATCTGGCAGCATCTGTAAGGAGAGAAAAGAGCTGACGTTTCGAGTCCAGATTACCCTTTATCAAAGCTAAAAGGCATAGAAAATTGGAGATATTTATACTGCAGGGTGAGGGAATTCTCTCCTTATTCAGATGCTGCCAGACCTGCTGAGATTTTCCAGCATTTTCTCTTTTGGTTTCAGATTCCAACATCTGCAGTAATTTACTTTTATATATATATATATATATATTCAGGGTCAATTGGCTTGGTAACAAGTCAAAATTACCTATTTACATATGGAACCACATCAGATGTCTTCTGGAAGTCCAGACATACTGTATCTACAGTGAAGTAACTCCTCTGAGGTCAACATCCCTTTCCAAAATTTAGATTTATTTACATAGCAAACAATATTCAGAAAGGTACTTCCTCGTTCAGAGCATAAACCCCGAGTGCCCATAGCCCTGACACTTCCTATTATGTACACATGCAGGGCTCTCTGATTGGGCAAGCCATTACTGCCCTAATCTGGGAGCTCGTATTCTAAGATGTCCACATCATGGGCCTCATTAAAGTCATTATATACAGGATCATCATGACCCACCTTGCCTGCTACATCTTTGGAGAACTCAAGAAAATTAGTCAAACATGAATTACTCTTCATGAAACCATGCTGACTCTGATGAATTGCATTTTGACTTTCTAAATGTCCTGTTATTACTTCCTTTATAATGGATTCTAACAATTTCCCAATGACAGATGTTAAACTAATTAACTTATAGTTTCCTACATTTTGCCTCCCTCCCTTTTTGAATAAGGGCTTTTAGCATTTTTTTCAATCCATCAGAACCATTCCTGCACCAAAGGAAATTTGGAATATTGTAACCTATGGATCTACTATCTTCAATGCCACTTCCTTTAGGATCCTAGGATATAGGCCATCAGGTCCTATGGACCTGCTTGTCTTCAATACCAATAGTTTGCTCAGTACTTTTTCCTAGTGATGATGATAGTCCTAGCTTCCTCCCTTTCTATAACCTGTGCATTTTCTGTTATTATTGTTGCCCTAAGGCAGCAGTGTTAACCACTGTGCCACCATGCCACCTGGGTTCAATTTCAGCCTTGGGTCACTGTCTGTGTGGAGTTTGCATGTTCTCTCCGTATCCGCGTGGGGTTCCTCTGGATACTCCAGTTTCCGCCCACAGTCCAAAGATGTGCAGGTTAGGTGGATTGGCCATTTAAATTTCTCCTTAGTGTTCCAAGATGTATAGATTAGGGGATTTAGCAGGGTAAATGTGTGGTGTTATGGGAATAGGGCCTGTGCGAGATGTTGGTGCAGACTCGATGGGCTGACTGGCCTCCTCCTGCACTGTAGGGATTCTATGAATATGTTTGTCAGATTGTTACTTCTGCAAACTGGGAAGCTGTCAAGTAAAATATCAGTATTGTAAACTTGGAAAAATATTTGGAATAATTAAAAAGTTAATCTGATGGATAAAAAGGTAGAGATTTCATACTTTTGAAAGGGTAGCCTAGGAAGATAACCAAGTGAAAATGTTAAATATTTTTCCAATGGTTTTGCATATTCAGTTTAGACACCTTCTGAGATAGCAGTTCTGAAATCTGTTTGTTTAATCAAGGAGTTTTATGGACTCTTGGCTGCAATCCAACTGCCTCATTCTTTTACAAGTGCTTAGTATTGATTATACAGATGTTTTGAAAAGTCGTGTATTCTTGGAAGTTTTAAGAACTATTCAATGGCCTTCAATGGTTACAATATGGGTTGTGAGTTTTGTTCATTTAATGGATAAGGGGTAAGGGGATGATGACTGATGGATGAGGGTGGCAAGGGGGTGAGGGTGGTGAGGGTGAATGGCTAAGGTTGAGGGGGTGAGGCTGAGTGGGGATTTAAAGTGGTCAGTGGGTTTAACTAAATTGCCCTGCAAAAACATCAGGCCGAGGTTTCTTGGAAACGGAGCTGGGTCTTTTTACCTGCCAACACAGACCTCAGACCACTTCCACTCTCATCTCAGACTATTCAAAGAGGTCACGAATAGCCTGGAGATCAGACAGCACCCATCACCAGTCTAACATCCAGATTCCCAGGAAGCACTAGAGAGTAGGCAATAGACTTTGTAAAGGAGGCAATAGACTTTCTAAAGCAGAGGGACCTGGGGGTCCTTGTGCATGAATCGCAAAAACTCAGTTTGCAGGTGCAGCAGGTGATCAAGAAGGCAAATGGAATGTTGGTCTTTATCGCGAAGGGGATGGAGTACAAAAGCAGGGAGGTCTTGCTGCAATTGTACAAGGTACTGGTGAGGCCGCAACTAGAGTACTGTGTGCAATTTTGGTCCCCTTATTTGCGGAAGGATGTATTGGCCTTGGAGGGAGTACAGAGAAGGTTCACCAGGTTGATACCGGAGATGAGAGGGTTAGCTTATGAGGAGAGATTGAGTAGATTGGGCCTGTATTCGTTGGAGTTTAGAAGGCTGAGGGGAGATCTTGTGGAGACATATAAGATAATGAAGGGGCTAGACAGGGTAGAGGCAGAGAGATTCTTTCCACTTAGAAAGGAAACAAGAATTAGAGGACATAGCCTCAAAATAAGGGAGAGTCGGTTTAGGACAGAGTTGAGGAGGAACTTCTTCTCTCAGAGGGTAGTGAATCTCTGGAATTTTCTGCCCATTGAAGCAGTGGAGGCTACCTCGTTAAATATGTTTAAGTCACAGGTAGATAGATTTCTGATCAATAAGGGAATTAAGGGTTATGGTGAGCGGGCGGATAAGTGGAACTAAACCACTATCAGATGGGAAGAAAGGGAATAGAAATGACCCTGGTAATTATAGACCGGTTAGTGTTACTTCGGTGGTTTGCTAAATTGATGGAAAAGGTCCTTAGGGATGGGATTTACGACCATTTAGAAAGATGCGGATTAATCCGGGATAGTCAGCACGGATTCGTGAAGGGCAAGTCGTGCCTCACAAATTTGATAGAATTTTTTGAGGAGGTAACTAAGTGTGTTGATGAAGGTAGAGCAGTTGATGTCATATACATGGATTTTAGTAAGACGTTTGATAAGGTCCCCCATGGTCGGATTATGATGAAAGTAAGGAGGTGTGGGATAGAGGGAACTCGCAATTTTACAATGGGAGAGTCCTTGTCTTATTACCCGTGATAGGCAAACCCCTGAAAGCTAGATTCAGTGGGCCATACTACATAGAAAGGAAATTGAGAGAGATAAACTATCTGGTTTGCACCCAAGATAGACACAAATCATGCAGGTTGTGTCATGTGAACGTGTTAAAGAAATATTGCATTAGAGGAGATGAGAACAAGCGTGAGGTCTTGTTTGTAACAAAGCAGAGGGGAGGCGAGGGGACAAATTATGACAGTGACTTCCCTATAATCCATTTGGACAATGAGAATGTACTGGAAAATGTAAACCAGTGGTTAAGTCATCTCCTAGACAAAGACTAGAATGAACTGAAAGTTATGGCAGTCCTATCAATGTATTTACGGGGATAGGCTAGGTAGAATTGGGTTAGCAATGCATGATGCAGATTTGGAGGACACCGTTCCAATCAAACAAAATCCATATAGGTTAAGTCCAGTTAAGTTATCATAGTTACAGAGGAATTTGAGCATATGCTCCAGAACAACAATATTGAAGTGAGTTCCAGTGATTGGAGCTCCCTTTTGTCATAGTGCCCAAACTCGATGGAACACAGAGACTGTGTATAGACTACAGGTGGGTGAATGCACTATCCAAGAGGGATTCATTTCCCAATTTCCCCTTCAACATTTGGAAGACTGCATCAAAAGCATCAAATAGTCAACATTCATCACTAAAATGGACTTGCTCAAGGGTTATTGGAAAGTACCTTTGATTGGGAGGGCAAAGGAGATCTCCCTCTGCCTTTCTGATGCCACAAGGAGTTTATCAATTCAAAGTTATTCTATTTGGGATGAAGAACGCCCACAACTTTTCAATGGCTCATGAACAGAGTGACTTGAGGATTAATGACTTATTGGGTCAGCCAGAGTTAGGAAAAGCATCTGCACCACCAAAAGGAACTGTCTGACTGTTTAGAAGAAGCCAATTTCATTATGAATCTAGCAAAAATCGAATTTGCTAAGGCCCAAATTTCATATCTTGGACAAACTGTGGGACATGAGCAGATTCTACTGTCAATTCACACCAAATTTCAGGTCATAGAGGTTTACAGCATGGAAACAGGCCCTTCGGCCCAACTTGTCCATGCCGCCCTTATTTTTTTTTTAAAAACCCCTAAACTAATCCCAACTGCCCGCATTTGGCCCATATCCCTCTATGCCCATCGTACCCATGTAACTATCTAAATGCTTTTTAAAAGATAAAATTGTACCCGCCTCTACTACTACCTCTGGCAGCTTGTTCCAGACACTCACCACTCTCTGTGTGAAAAAAGGTAGAACCACTCAGAGCTCTTAAAGAAGAACAAGCACTTTAACTGAACAGAGAGCTGCCAAGCAGCATTCAACCATTAAAAAATTGTGTTGACAACGAATTGGGTGTTAGCAACACCCAATTATGACATGCAGTTTAAACTTGTGGTCGATACAAGCGACATTGGGGTGGGAACCATGTGACTGCGAGGAGGGGAACTTGGTCTTGAGAAGCCAATGGAATATTTCTCAAGGAAATCAAAACAGCAACAGAAGCATTCAATCATTTGGAAAGAGACTTTAAGCCTGGTACTGGTGATACGTTACTTCAAGATTTATGTAGCCAGCAACCCAGCAGAGACAATCACAGATACAAACCACAATTTTGTCATGTTTACTGAGACATAATTTGTAAGAAAAGGATTATGAACAAAAAAGTCTTTCAAAATTAAGACCTTTAATTTTTAAAGTGGGGGGAATGTGTCATGGATCTTCCTAATAACAACAGCAGCGAGCTCTCAAAGTGGATGATGAGGTGTGACCTTTTCCAGTAATGAAATTGGTCGACAGAATTAGGTGCAAATAGCTATCATCAGGAAACAGCTTACCTTGATGACTGAGAGATTAGTGGAGGGTTACAGATGCTAATTTTGAGAGTCACGGAATGTGTGTGATGCATAGAGCCCAAGTACACAAAGGGGAAAAAATCACACAGGAACCAGGATATAATTGCGAGCACCTGTACAAGCAGGTAGGCTAGTTTGACAATTTACAGCCGAGACGCCAGTTTAACATCTGACAGCCAAGATGGCATTGGAACATCGATGAGCTGTAAAACTGGTCTTTCCAGCTTTGGGTCTGAGGCACCATTTTAACATCTAAGAAGTCTTTGACCAAGACAGTGCAGGAACCTTCATAAAGGCAGTTTGAATATCTTCACTGGACCAGGAAAAGATGTTTCCCAGAGTTGATCATCTGTCTTGTGTTGTGTGGTAACTATAAACCGGATTTGACATGTAGATTTATTTAATTTGGATGTTGTTTGGGAACGGGAAGTCCTAAGGAGTTCAGGGATCACTGATATACATATACTTTGGAATAACATTTCTAGACAGTGTGTGTGCACGTGCACGTATTTAGTAATTCATATATTTAATTGTCTTGAATAGTCCTATAGTGTATTTGTCATTTCTTTAGTTTAATAAATAGTCTCTAGTCATTGTTACGTAATGGCTGGGCTGGTTATTCTCACTGGGGTTTCATGTTACTTCTCTCTCAATTCCAAAACAAAATTATACACCACCATGAACTGATGTTTCAAGTTAGAACATAAGAACATAAGAACTAGGAGCAGGAGTAGGACATCTGGCCCCTCGAGCCTGCTCCGCCATTCAATAAGATCATGGCTGATCTTTTCGTGGACTCAGCTCCACTTACCTGCCCACTCACCATAACCCTTAATTCCTTTACTGTTCAAAAATTTATCTATCCTTGCCTGAAAAACATTCAACGAGGTAGCCTCAACTGCTTCACTGGGCAGGGAATTGCACAGATTCACAACCCTTTGTGTGAAGAAGTTCCTCCTCAACTCAGTCCTAAATCTGCTTCCCCTTATTTTAAGGCCATGCCCCCTAGTTCTAGTTTCACCTGCCAGTGGAAACAACTTCCCTGCTTCTATCTTATCTATTCCCTTCATAATCATGTATGTTTTGATAAGATTTCCCCTCATTCTTCTGAATTCCAATGAATATCGCCCCAGTCTACTCAGTCTCTCCTCATAAGCCAACACACTCAACTCCGGAATCAATCTAGTGAATCTCCTCTGCACCTCCTCCAGTGCCAGTATATCCTTTCTCAAGTAAGGAGACCAAAACTGTACACAATACTCCAGGTGTGGCCTCATCAGCACCTTATACAGCTGCAACATAACCTCTCTGTTTTTAAACTCCATCCCTCTAGCAATGAAGGACAAAATTCCATTTGTCTTCTTAATTACCTGCTGCACCTGCAAACCAACTCCTTGTGATTCTTGTACAAGGACACCCAGGTCCTTCTGCACAGCAGCACGCTGCAATTTTTTACCAGTTAAATAATAGTCCATTTTGCTGTTATTCCTACCAAAATAGATGACCTCACATTTACTGAGTTGAGACACCATGTGGTTCATGACATATGTGATCCCCACTCCATTTTTCATGCACTGGACTATTTGACCCCCTATGAAGTTCTTATCAAACAAAACAAAGCTTATGAATCCTTTCCCCACATGTTGGATAATGTAAACACATCATTAAATATGCTGAGTTCAAAAGTTTTAGTTTAAACAATTATTTACTCCAGCAAATGCATTTGGGATGTAACTTTTGACTGAAATATAAGCAATGGAATTTGCCCCTTCATAATATAGGAAGGGAAAATTCCACCCACCTTTTAGATTAGGATTTGTTTCTGCACACACTGCAGATCATTTTGACATGAGTCACAAATCTGCTAATTGTTGGACAAAGATCAATTAATGCATTAGTTGCATCTTATCACAATTATGGTGATTTTGGAAACTTTTCTATTATTGCCTACATTTTCATCACAAAGGAAAACCTTTGGAAGTCTCTAAAACAAATCCTAATTAGGGCTAAACTTAGAAATGACTGTTGCAGATTCCTCTAGGTCAATTGAAAATGTCAAAACTGACATTGATAGACACTTGTTAGGCAAGGGTATTAAAGGTTAGAGAATTAATATGTGTAACAAAGTTAAAATAACATATCAACCATAGGCCAATTGGATAGGGGTATAAGCTCAAGAGGCTAAATGGCCTACCTCTGTTGATATTAGAATATCCCATCTGAATTGGGAGTGCTGCTATCAAAGGATTAACAGCAGCTTTGCAGATTAGTCATCTGACATCAATGTAAATAAAAGTCGGAGGTTTTCAGAATGAGCAGCTGATCCACAATGCCAGCTTTACACCTGGGCAGCTGCAAATCTACCCCAATATCAAAATAAAACTGATACCAATATAATGCTCCACACCTCTGACAACATTGGAACACAACTGGCATAACCTATTGCTCCCCACAGAGACCTGTTTGGAGATACGGGGCATTGATGTTCTGTAGAAGGGTCATTTGGACCCGAAAACCTAATTCAGTTTCTCACCTTTTACATGAGTTGACCATTTCAGCCTCAACCTCCAACTTAGGCAGTGAATTTCAGATGCCCACCACCCTCTGGGTGAACATGTTTCCCCCCATGGCCCCTTGAATCCTTCTACCAATCACCTTAAATGCCTCCTGGTAATGGACCCCTCAACTAAGGGAATCAAGTATTTTCTGTCTACCCTGTCTGGTCCCCTCATAATTTTGTACACCTCAATTAGGTCACCCTTTAGCCTCTTCAATTCTATGGAAAACCACTTGGGCCTATCCTATCTTTCCTCACAGCTGCAATTTCTGCCAACATTCTTATAATCTCCTCTGCACTCTCTCCAAATCAATGATGTCCTCTCTGTAATGTGACCAGAAATATATACAAAATTCCAACTGAGGGCCTAACCAGTATTGTATAGTTCCATCATTACATCCTTGCTCTTGTACTCAATACCTCACCAATAAAGGAAAGCATTCCATATGCTTTCTTGATCACCTTGTCCACCTGCCATCTTCAAAGAGCTGTGGACATGTACTCCATGGTCGCTCACCTCCTCAACCCCTCTCAATATCGAGATAAAAGCAAATTACTGAGATGCTGGAATCTGAAACCAAATCTGATGCTGCCAGACCTGCTGAGATTTCCCAGCATTTTCTCTATTCCCCTCTCAATATCTTCCTGTTGGAGTATTATCTTGATTTGTTTGTCCTCCCCAAACGCACAAGCTCACACTTTTCTGGATTGAATTCCATTTGCCACTTCTCTGCCCGTTCAACCCAGCAATTGATATAGTTCTGGAGTTGACAGGTTTCCTTTTACAATTAACTACACAGCCAATTGTTGTGACATCTGCAAATTTCCCAATCATTCCATGCACATTTAAGTCTAAATCATCAATATATACAACAAACATCAAGGGCCCCGGCACCAACCCCAGTGGAACAACACTGAAAACTGCTTTCCATTTGCAAAAACATCCATCTCACCTTTTAAAATGAGTTGAGCATTTCAGCCTCAACCACCAATTTAGGCAGTGAGTTCCAGATGCCCATCACCCCCTTGACACAGTACAGAAATTATTTCAGCATATAAGGCATTAATCTCAACCTGAAAATTCCACAAACTCTATAATACCTATTGTGTTATTAAAATTAGAACACATCTTGGACTTATTTACACAAGGTACCTATCACTAATAAGAGATTGGGTAAACATGTTGTGGATTCATTTTTAAAGACTAGGCACATGAGAACAATTGTACATAGATATAAAGCTTGCAGGCATCAGAGCTATGTGTGTGTGTTCTGCTCAAAGGAAAAGTGAAACTAAGACTGGATAAAATTATATATTTTTCATCCAGTGATGTCATGTTGATTTCAATTAAAGGCAAATAAGAACATTCCCCATTCTTTTAAGGATACTTTCCCCAGTTCCAAAGAAGTACAACTTACCCAAGCCCACATAAGTGCAGATTATAGTCATGTTCTTGCTTTGTTCTTCCCATAACAGTTCTACAATCAGTGATACAGATGCATCCTGGTACACAGCATGTAATGCAGTCCATGTGAACTTAAAAGAGATCCTGGCTAGCCAATAACCTGAAAGGAAGTTGTTGAAAACAGTGTTGTCGAAATGTAGTACAAAATTTAGTAAGTTTTTGGGACTTCTCTGTGAAATACTCTGACTAGTAAGCTTGCTTGGCATCTAGCTTCAAAAAGCATCCTGCACCTGCAATCTCAAATTTAACTACTCATTGTGAGTACTTTGAACCATTATGTACCAATTGACTCAAGAGCAGGTTCTTCCCTGCTGCCATTAGGCTTTTGAATGGACCTACCATATATTAAGCTGATCTTTCTCTACACTCTAGCTATGACTGTAACACTATATTCTTCACCCTCTCCTTTCCTTCTCCCCTATATATTCTTATGATTGGCTTTTCTCTGTATAGGGCGTAAGAAGCAATATTTTCACTGTATCCCAATACATGTGACAATAATAAATCAAATCAAAAAAATCCTTTACCTTCCTTGCCCAGTGAGCCACTGGGTGCCAATTTCAATTTTACACTCGCCTTCAAGATACATGTGGTGCCAATATCTGAGCTAGTGCCTGCAAATGTGAGATCACAAGATGGGGCCTTTCCATTAGTGCTGTGATGTTGCTATCTCTCTTCCTCCTGGGGCTGTTCGGCTGGGCACGTGGCAGTTCTTGGATGTTTGAAAGTAAGAAGTCAGAGGGAGAAAGTTGGGTCTGGGATTGGAGTTAGGGTGGTCACACCATTTGCTAGCGCATGGGAGGGAGAAGTTGCAGTTGTGGGCTGGATTGAATGCAGAGTCATACAAAATCTTGTCATAAATATTAGACCAGGGAAGGTTGTGGTTATAACAGGTGGCTACAGGAATTGCTGAACAATCAATCGAATAGATGGTGCACTCCTGCCACAATCCGTCTTCATCGACAGAGCTTTGCAAAAGCTGGTAGATGGGATTACAGAGACACTCACCCCAGGTTTGACAGAAAGGTGAAGGCTAAAAGGGTGTTGTTAGAATGCTCTCAAATTTGGGATTTGAATTCGCCCACCATTCCTAGTAGCAGGATGAATATGTATTGGCCGTTGAGAATGGGACAGAAAGCAGAAACAAGCAGTTACTCTGAATATTCTCAGTGATATCGTTGGCTGTGGGTTCTGTCTTTTCCAAACAACACTGCCGGTACACCACCACCACCCCTCCATACTGAGTGTAGCAGGCACCAGCAGAAATGAGGAGAAGAAAACTGCATGAGATCTGCCCAGCCAGACTTAATTGTTCAGATGAAGTGAGTGCATTATTCCGTTGTATTGCTCTCCTCAGTCCGAATGGGCATGGGTCATTGTGATTTGCGAGACCCAACATCCACAAAACTAGACTCTCCAATTTCTAATCCTCTAAATTTGAGGAATATCAGTTTGATATTGTATATCTGAACTTTCCTCACTAGTTCCTCATCTCTAAATAAGTAAATCTACCTGCTCTTCCTCTCTACATTTTCAGTATGTGGTAAACAAGGCTCAGTGTACAGTCTCTTATTCATACTCACTTTTCCAGGACCTGATACCAGAGGAGTTGTTTGCTTTTCCTTTTTCATGGATTTTTCGGGCTTTAATTACTCAAGCTTGGTGACATCTTCCACATCCATCTCCTGCTCTGAGTGATTATCCAATAATAAAGGAGAATAATATTCACCTGCTAACTGCCAGCTAGCCTGGCAGACACAAGGACTGACTGTATGATCTGTTGGAATTCATGATTAAGCGCATTCCCCAGCATGGAATAGAGTTTGTGGTGAGCTAACAAACTGCTTTGACAAGTGTGACTTTTAATTGCTTTTTTGTGGACAGTCCCTTTAATTGTTAATGACATTGCTGCATTTCACGTCTGCGTTTGAACAGATCATGAGGAGATGATTCTATTGTTAACCATGTAGAGACTGTGATGGAGAAGGCAGAGGCAGTGACAGTAACAAGCATAGGACAGATCAATCCCAGTAACACTGGTGATGTAGCACACTGGGTAATGAGTTGGACAAAGCTGGCATAAAAATGCAACAAATAACTGGTAGCTCATAAATTTGTATTTTCCTGACCATTGTCCATCGAGGATACTCAAGTCTCCTGGGTGTCAAGATCAGAATAAACATGCAGTGACCTAGATATCCAGCACTCCATGTACCTTTTACATTTCCTCATGATTTCTGGGACTTTTCCTGTCTAAAGTTGGCACAATCAGAAACATGTTAACTGGCTAGAAGGTCCCTTGGAGTCTGGGTCCAGTATGCAAATGGCTGTCATTATTAAAGCTTTCAACCCCTGTCCGGTATTTTGTGATGGAAGCAGGATGCTGGTCACCATCAACAGCCATATGGTCCCACGGTCCAAGGTCCATTGTGCAGCTACAGGCTTGAGATATCTTTCTGCATCTTCTGTTGAAGCTAAACTCTGCTAAGGACTGGGATACTCTGTAAACCTGTAAATTGTTCAAAAAGGTAAATATTGGAACACTTAATTGGTAGGGCAACTCTCCTCTGATCACAGGATTGGAGGCCAGGGAATCTGCCCTCTTTACCATTGAAAGGTCCAAGGAAATTCCTGTCTCTTCAGTTCAGCTGGCATTACATCTTTTCAGTTCACATAATGTGAAACCAAAACATTGCACTAATAAAGCTACTCAAACATAACTATTCCTGTCGGACTAACTGTACAAACTAAATTTGGTTTCTGCTAAGGTTTCTGCTCAAATTAGGTTATGCGATGCAAATTGGCTAAAATCAACCATAAAGGATTGTGGGATTTTAAGTGCAATTTATTTCCGATGCAACGCAAATTTTCACTAGTTTTTTCAAAATTGCATTGGAAGTCCCCCCGTCCCCCACCAAAGTCCGCAACAACCTTAATGGAAAAGCTTGACCTTGGCCCTCTCTCAGCGAATACCTTTCCTGCTGGTCAGCCATTAATTGGCCAGCCAGCAGGTAGTTGCTGTGGGCAGCCACTTTGAGCAGGAGTGGACATAACATCCACTTGCGGTCCTGCCAATCGGACATGCACGTGTAATATTCTGGCCATGAAATTATTCTGCAAAATGCAATGCAGCCCCTTTTTGTGATTGCATTGATTTGATTTATTATTGTCACATGTATTAACATACAGTGAAAAGTATTGTTTCTTGCGTGCTATACAGACAAAGCATACAATTCATAGAGAAGGAAACGAGAGAGTGCAGAATGTAGTGTTACATTCATAGCTAGGGTGTAGAGAAAGATCAACTTAATGCAGGGTAAGTCCATTCAAAAGTCTGACAGCAGCAGGGAAGAAACTGTTCTCGAGTCGGTTGGTACGTGACCTCAGACTTTTGTCTCTTTTTCCCCGATGGAAGAAGGTGGAAGAGCAAATGTCCGGGGTGCATGGGATCCTTAATTATGCTGGCTGCTTTGCCGAGGCAGCGGGAAGTGTAGACAGAGTCAATGAATGGGAGGCTGGTTTGCTTGATGCATTGGGCTACATTCACGACCTTTTGTAGTTTCTTGCTGTTTTGGGCAGAGCAGGAGCCATACTAAGCTGTGATACAACCAGAAAGAATGCTTTCTATGGTGCATCTGTAAATGTTGGTAGCTGACATGCCAAATTTCCTTTGTCTTCTGAGAAAGTAGAGGCGTTGGTGGGCTTTTTTAACTATAGTGTCGACATGGGGGGACCAGGACAGGTTGTTGGTGATCTGGACACCTAAAAACTTGAAGCTCTCGACCCTTTCTACTTCGTCCCCATTGATGTAGACAGGGGCATGTTCTTCTTTACGCTTCCTGAAGTCGATGACGATCTCCTTCATTTTGTTGACATTGAGGGACAGATTATTGTTGCCGCACCAGTTCACCAGATTCTCTATCTCATTCCTGTACTCTGCCTCGTTATTGTTTGAGATCCAACCCACTACGGTGGTGTTGTCAACAAACTTGAAAATCGAATTGGAGGGGAATTTGGCCACACATTGGAAATAAAACTAACACTTGAGAGATAGCAGCATGAAAGTTTCAAAAATTGGATTATTTAACTAAAAAGCATTCAGAAGCATGACCTGGATTTTTAACAGCGATGGGTTTCTTTACCTACAGATTTGAATAGATTAGGCAGAAATTTATAGCACTGCCATTTGAGCACATAACACAAACTTGAAAAATAATGTTTTAATTTTGGTCACGGAGTTGAATAACTATTTTGGGTCCAACTAAGTCCATATGGCTATTAACAGATTCTTAGGCTAGCATTAAATTAAACTGAAATCAAAGCAGAGGAATACTGCGAAGAGGAATTTGCCAGGGTATAAATCAAAGCCTCGGTCGACATAAAATGAGTAATATTATAAATATGTTACTACAGTGGAATTGGATGTTCTGGTAAATGTTTGCCAAGGAATGTTGTACAGTAAGAAGTCCCACAACACCAGGTTAAAATCCAACAGGTTTATTTGATAGTGGCTTGTGCTACCAAATAAACCTGTTGGACTTTAACCTGGTGTTGTGAGACTTCTTACTGTACTTACCCCAGTCCAAGGCCGGCATCTCCACATCAAGGAATGTTGTGCCATGGATGAGACTTATATGTGGAACAGGAGCTCCCTAATATGAGCAGTCTGCAATATTTCTACTTCAGGCTATTTAGTAATTTAGCTGAAAGTGAATTTATATTTTTTTTACAAAATATAGGGCCAGAAATTAGGTTACTCTGACATTTGGGAATAGGGGCGTGACCTGTCTTTTCCCACACAGGTAAAGGTGGGAAGCCTGTAAGTTTGGTGCACCTACTTTATATGCATGATTGTAGAATCTGGATACGTAAGCCTTGTGCTGCGATCCTCTTCTTGTTACTTGCTATCTCTATGCTCAGCAGGGGAATCTAGCAGTCTTGCTTACAGACTACATAGTTCAGCCAGCCAGTTCCTTCTGAAGGCAGGCTGTACCTCTTAAAGGGAAACTGCAGAAAAGAATATTGCTGCAATGTGAATGATGGCAAAGTGAACACAAGGACAGACAAAGGGTGTCCGGGTGATGGGTACAGCGTTGAAGGCATTAATAGAAAGGAGGAAGATGCTGTGTTTTGTGCAAGGGGCTTGGAAGCCCTTATACACCAACCCTAGAGGTGAGTGGGTGCAGGTGGCCAAGGAGGGGCAACTGCCTTGATCTGAGGACCAAGATAGTGTTGATTCAAAGTCTTCTATGCCCATTCCCTGCTGCAGACAGTGGCCTGTGGTGTATCGTGCCATCGGAAATGGCGGTACCTCTTTTTGTGGCCAAAGAATCATTCGAGGCAAAGCTACACACCCAAATCTTTAGTCTTCAGAGACAAGAAAACAGAGAAGTAAGATAGCTTAGAAATGATATTTACATGAGACAAGTGCACCTCAGTGTCAATAGTGAGACTTACAATGTTAAGGTGAAACGGACTTAAGGAATAATCTGACTGAAAAGGGAAATTATTGCCTAGAATTTTAATTTCAATGAAAGAGAGAGAGAGTATGAGTAAAACAGCATATAAATGATACTGAAATGGGTCAAGTGGATATCAATGTTAGTGCAGGCCCTCACTGTTCTGAATGAAACACATGCAATTTTACCAAGCACGTAGAGAATGAAATGAGATTTGAATTCCCAGTGACCAGCTTAATGAAATCACATAACAAGCTTTCAAGTTTTAAGAGTTTTGCTGTAACAAACAAAACTAAAATCAACGAAACATTACGTGAATAGATAGCCTGCCATGTTTATATAGTTCTCCACAGAATTATAGCCTTTATAGGAACCAGTTCAAAGTTACTCTCAGCTTCTAAATGACTCACCTCTCCACATGTTGCTGAGTTACAACAACCACTCTCCACTGAAAGTTATTTCCCTCAGTATTCTGAATTCCCTGAACCAATTTCCAGCAACAAGGCTCACTCTGATGATTGCTACTACCAGGCACACTAGGATAAATCTTCAAGGCCTGAATTTCACATCCCCATCAACTCCGTAGCTCCACTACCATACTGTACTCTAATGGCAGCACTTGTAATGATGTAACTCGCATGGCTTGAATGCATTATGTAATGTACATGGAAAGGCAGATTTTCCAGTTCCCCTTTCCAGCTCTTCAATAAAACCTGTCAGAAATTTGGGCATTTGATGTGCACTATTTTCCAGCCATGGTCAAAACATTAGGGGCAGCACATGCCTGAATTTCAGATGCATGCTCTCAGTGGCCAGGTATTATTTATCAGTGTACCCCAACACTGACTCACATGTCACAACTCAAACCAGTACAAGTATACTGACTCATAAGAACTCTTGGACACAATCAGTTCTATGTTTTGTGCAGCTGCAACAAAGCCTTAGCCCATGAAATGCAACCTTACCACGACCACCAGGGATGCTTCTTGTCATGTCAGTGGCTAACTGTATGCATACATCACAACCTTAAAGGCAAACAAAAAAAAGCCCTATCTCTTTAATATGACAACTGGAGCAGACTTCAAAAAGGATTTTGCTAGTTGGTTAAACTGCTGTTTGTAGACAAAGGGATTTTATATCTCCCAGAAGATTGTGTTTTCCAGCTTTCTTCTCACAAGCGTACATCTTTAGCTTTTGCCTCCTATGACCCACTGTCTATCCTTTTTGTGTTTCCCATGAGCTCATCTGTATTTGACTTTCAGCTCAAGCTGCAGTGCACGCTTATGTTACTCTGTTCCCACATGTATGATGTGTGTCATGCATGCTCAAAATTTACCTCCAGCTTCCCTTTAACTCTCTGGATGCTGCAGTCACTTGAATCATGTTAAATTTCTTCCTTTTTCAAACATTAGTTTTTGTTCCACCATCTTCTGTGAAAAAATAACATGACTTTAAAGTCAGAGGAGGCAGTCCAATGCTATTGTTCAGGTTCAAAGAAAGCAGTACTTAAGCAGAGATACATGACTCCTGGCACCAATGATGCGGCGTGTGTTTTTTTGGGTGTCTATGAGCTGAATTTATAGTCAGCGAAGGTGCCGGGTTCAGATACAGACATACTGACACTTTTGCGTCACCAGCTGGTGAACCAGTCTGCCAACATAAGATCATAAGATATATGAGCAGAATTAGGCTATTTAGCCCATTGAGTCTGCTCCGCCATTCAATCTTGGCTGATAAGTTTCTCAACCCCATACTCTGACCTCTGGCACAACATGAGTGGATACATTTACATACTTCTCACCTATTTTGAGGGAAAATGCTTCTGGGCGTTGATGGCTACCCCTCTGCCAATGATGGGTAGTCAGTTAGGCTAATTAAAGTGCCATCTGAAATTTTCCTGATGGCATATGGGCCCCCAGCTGAGGCCAGAGCCTGTCCGATGGATGGAGGCAGCTTCTTGGTGGAAGACAGGGGTAGCAGCAATGCCTCATTTGATTTTTCTCATCCCTGCAGTCATGCTTACTCACAACCATGGCTGCAGTTCTGGCAGTGGTGGCCACATTTTATTTTTAAACTTTCTACAATCCTCAGTGGGCATCTCGAGCTTCAGCTTCCCTCTCATTCTGCCAGTTACATCAGCAGCACCACCCTTCCCAGCTGCCCAAAGCCTCAGACACTCCGATTGCCTCTCCCCGCACTTCAGCCTACCGGCCCTATATAATTGGATGGGGCTCCAGGAGACAGTCTCTTAACTGGATGCCTCCTCAAAAATCTCTCCTGGGATCCCACTGCCAGAACTTCCAGGTTTCGTACCCATATTTTATTCCAATGGCCGGATTAAGATCTCAGAATGAAAATACAGTCCACTTTGTCTCTAATCTCAATAGCTTGTTTTGCAATGACAATGATGACTTGCATTTGTGAAATATCTATCAACAAATTCTAAAGACTTTCTTAGAATCGTGAGCAAATGGATATTGAGCTGTAAAAGAGACCCTGCTCCCAGTTCATTGTGTACCAGCGGCAGCAGGAAGAGCCACTTAAGTGGGCATTAACAGCCCACTTAAGGGCAGCAATTAGTGCCTTGGGTGGGGGAAAGCTGTTCTCAAGTCTTCACATGCCAAGCTTAGTCAGGTGGAGGCAGGGAGGTGGCACCCCACACCATCCCGCCCTACCCTTCAGAGTTCTGTAGAAGGGTCATTTGGACTCAAAATGTTCACGCTGTTTCTCTCCACAGATGCTGCCAGGCCTACTGAGTTTATCCGGCATTTTCTGTTTTTATTTCAGATGTCCAGCATCCACAGTATTTTGCTTTCATTTAAAAGGTACACAGATCTGCATCTGAAGTGCTGTGCCTGCAAGGCTATGGACTAGGTGCTGGAAAATGGGATTAAAATGAGCGGCAAGTACTTTTTTTCCTTTTTTTGGTTGGTGCAGACATGATGGGCTGAATGGCCTCCTTCTGCATCATGATGTTTCTACGGCTCAATGTGAGCCAATGTTGTATTAGCAGTTTAAAATATAATATATAGGGTGGAATTTCACAGGCCCATTGGCCACGGCCGCAGATTCCCTCATGGTCGCTAAATATTGCGAGAGGACAAAACTGGGATTTGTGCCGGCAGGATTTCCAATCATGATCTTCCCAGGCCGTCCCTGATGACATGATCAAGTTCACGCCTAGTAAGGGCACAAAACTGATTTGCATCAATTTGATTGCATTGTAATGTAAGGTTAAAGTCGAATCTTTAGATCTCACTGAATTTTTCCACCCACCAGATGAGATGTCATGCGGGTGCGAATTACTACTAGTTATTAAAAATGGGAATGAGGAACCATAGCGTCTGAGAGGGAGGGAGGAAGGAGCACCCCTCTCCACCAAGTCACAGAGAGTCCAAGAGGATAGGACCCAGTGCTCAGCTTCAAGATGGAGAGGGGCTGGTGTTCAAGGATGTTGGCGATGGGGAGTGGAGGGGGGATCAGTGGGGGGCTTGGGTTGTCAGGTTGAGGTCAGGGGCCTCTGGGGTGGGGGTCATGGTTGGTGTGTGTTGCCCTGAAGTCTGCTGCCTGCTGCAGGAGGTGTTTAAAATTCCTGAGAGCAATGTCAGTCTGCTACTTGTATTAGTAAAGATCAATGAGTGTTGAGTTAGGCAGCAGTTGGTAGCATGGGGGTATGGGGTGGCGCTGAGTCCAGCACTTATACAGACACAGTCCCTCTCTATCCCGTGCACCCAAGTGTTTCTCCTTGAATCATGAGTTATCACCCCTCTCCTTGACTCTGAGAATGTGGGTAGCTGATATTGTTAGTAGTTTACTCTTGAAGGCCAATTAGTTTGATGAGCATGAGTCGCAGGAATGTTAGAAGGTATAGTTAATTTCTACATTAGGGACAGGCAAGACTAGTAGACACCCTTTTTATTCAGGCTGCATCATTCTGAGATCTCATTGCTGTCAGGCCAAGACTCCTGGACAGCCAGTCTATTAATTTTTAATGATCCCCACCCCAATCTGGTAGCTGGTCACCATGTTGCCATCTCTTTTGGCGTCTCATCCACCCAGGCCGTTAGGCCCACCTTCAGTCTCATCACACCCTTCCCCCCATCTCATGAGTCCCACACCCACAGCCACCCCATACCCCAGGACCAATAAAACATCCCAGCAGAACCCCAGTGATGTAGAAATTAAGGAAGGAAACACACAGACAGGAGGCCAGAAATGACTCTGAAGGTGTAAGGGCATTGACCAGGACTGCAGAAGAAATGATGATGGAAGGTTACCTAAAATGTAAATGAGATGCAAGACTGGCTGTCTCCAGGACCAGGAGCAGAGTGATCGGCGGTTCTCAAGTTAGATGACTGGGACATTAACCTAACTGTCTCTCTCTCATCTCTCGCAGCTTACCAATGTAAATTGCGATAGAGCCAATGGAGCTGGACATTCTGGTAATTAAAATGCTGGAGGAACATAGACTCCAGCAGTGGCAGAACCCAGGGAACTCCCAGTGCCAGGAGACCAGGGAGCGACAGGACAGGCTCAAGAGCCTGAGGCAGCACCAGCTGAATAGGGCGCTCAAAGGTGAAGGAGACTGAGGATTTACAGGACCTGTATATCCTTCTTGGAGCTGTCAAACATCATGTGCCACAGGAGACTCGGTCTCACCAGGCAAACACTGCGGTACCCATGCCACATAATGTTCAACTTAGTGCCACATGGAGGCAAAGGGCACCCCATCCCTGTGACTGTTGAGGTCACAGCAGCCCTCAACTTGTATGCAATGGATTTGGTGCAAGGGTCCACGGACGACCTGTGTGGCATTTCACAGCCATCCACCCATAAAGGCATCCATGAAGTCATGGATGCATTCTGTACAAGTACATCGGACTTCATTTGTTTTGACCTGGACCAAGCCCAGCAGGACGAGATGGCAGCCATGGGCGCAGAAGGCGATTGCCTGCACTCATGTCACTCTATGCACCCGGTGTCATCAGGGAATCCCCTATATCAACAGGAAGGGGTTCCACTCCATCATGTGTAGCTAGTGTATGACCATCAGATGAGGTTCATGCACATGTGTGCACATTTTCTAGGGGGCATGCATGTTAGTCACATCCTTGGGCAATCACAAATCCCTAGGATATTTGAGGGTCAATCAAGGCTGCAGGGCTGGTTTGTTGAGGACAAGGAATACCACTGAGGTCTTGGCTGATGATGGCAGTATAGAGGCCTGAGACTGAGACAGAGGTTCGCTGCAATGAGACTCACAGATTGAGTGGTGCATCGGGGTCCTCAAGATGCACTCCCGCTGCCTCGACAGGTCCAATGGAGCACCAAAGTACAGACCTCAGAGGGTCTCCCACATCATGGTGGTTTCTGTGTCCTACATGCCATGGCACAGCAGCGGGTTGACCACCTTACTAATGGAGACTTGGAGGAGTAGAACATCTCCTCGGATGAGGAAGAAGTCTAGGAGGGAGAGGTCAGAGGGGAGCCAGAGGATGGAAGACAGGTAGCGTGAGGTTTCAGATGGGCAAAAAGACCAGGGTTGCTCTCTTTACTTCCATTTCACACAACAGGAATACCATGTTGTCTGGCAGCTTAGGAAACCCCTCACAAGACCATGCTAAACCCTCCACAACCACAGGAGGAGGGTCACAGTAAATCTGAAGGAGTCCTTCTGCCTGGTGATCAGAAAATGCTGGAGGGTGATGATGACTAACTGTGAGGAAAGTTCTGCGCTGCTCCTCAGTCGGTGGTTTTGTCTGACTACCGTCTGTCTGCTGCCAGCACCCTGACTCCCCGGTTCATGTGTGAGTGAGTTGCAGCCCTTGATTCCATTGTCACATAGTCCTTGATAGGGATTCGGACCAAGGGTTCAGGGCTCACTGATTAATGCCCCAGTCCTTTCAAGAATTATGTTATTGTCACTTTGAATGGGCCCAAATATTTGCCTGACTTTGACAGCCTGTGAGAAGAGCTGTGTCCAGATGGGGTGAAGTGCTATTCCCCGGGAGGAGGGTTGACGAGAGTGAGGCTTTGAGGTTGTGAATAACAAAGACTTTTTAATCCAAAAGAGAAAATGTTGGAAAATCTCAGCAGGTCTGGCAGCATCTGTAAGGAGAGAAAAGAACTGATGTTTCAAGTCAAGATGACTCTTTGTTAAAGCTAAAAGGCATAGAAAGTGGGAGATATTTACACTGCAGGGTAAGAGAATGAAAGATGAGCCATAACCACAGAAACCAGGGGAAAAGGTTGTTAATGGCAGTCCATAGAGACAATAAAGGTATGAATGGCCAAATGGCAGAGAAGCTAAAATCAGAAGGTAAGCTGTGACAGATGAAGGTGTGGGGTGGGGGAGGGGGGGGGGGCGGGGATGGGTGGGAGAGAGGTAAAATTTAGACAAAGGGGGAAAGGGGGAGCAAAGGGGGAGAAAAGGTAAGGAAAGGGGGGATGAAGTAGGGGGAAAGAGTGGGGGGGGGGAAAGAAAAATGAAGAAAGACAATAAAGAAATAAAAGGTAGAGAACAGTAAAAAATTAAATAAAATGAAAACAAAGGGGCCGAGGTGGGGTGGAGCTAATCATCTGAAGTTGTTGAATTCCATGTTGAGACCGGAAGGTTGTAAAGTGCCTCGCTGGAAGATGAGATGCTGTTCCTCCAGTTTGCGTTCATAGAAATCATAGAAACCCTACAGTGCAGAAGGAGGCCATTCGGCTCATCGAGTCTGCACTGACCACAATCCCACCCAGGCCCTACCCCCACATATTTACCCACTAATCCCTCTAACCTACGCATCCCAGGACTCTAAGGGGCAATTTTTAACCTGGCCAATCAACCTAACCCGCGTTGAGCTTCACTGGAACATTGCAGCAAGCCAAGGACAGACATGTGGGCATGGGAGCAGGATCATGTGTTAAAATGGCAAGAAACCGGAAGGTCAGGGTCCTGATTGCGCACAGACCGAAGGTGCTCAGCAAAGCGATCACCCAGTCTACGCTTGGTCTCTCTGATATAGAGGAGACCACATTGGGAGCAGCGAATGCAAAACACTAAATTGAAAGAGATGCAAGTGAAACGCTGCTTGACCTGGAATGAGTGTTTGGGCCTTGGATGGTAAGCATGGAAGAGGTAAAGGGGCAGGTGTTACACCTTCTGCGATTGCCATGGGTGACGGGAGAGGTGTTGGGTATGGTGGAGGAGTGGACTAAGTTATCCCGGAGGGAATGGTCTCTGTGGAATGCTGACAGGAGTGAAGGGGAGATGTGTTTGGTGGTGGCATCACGCTAGAGTTGGTGAAAGTGGCGGAGGATTGTGCTTTGCATGTGGAGACTGGCGGGGTGAAATGTGAGAACAAGGGGGTCTCTATCCTTGTTCTGAGAGGGAGGGGAGGGGGTGAGCATCATGGCATGGGAGATGGACTGCACGCTGTTGAGGTCCCTGTCGACAACTGTAGATAGAAATTCATGGTTGAGGAAAAAGGAGCACATATTAGAAGCACCACCAGAACAAATGCGAAGGAGGCAAAGGAGCTGAGAGAAAGGAATGGAGTCCTTACAGGATGTAGGGTGCGAAAAGCTGTAGCCCAGATAGCTGCGGGAGTCAGTGGGCTTGTAATGGGTATTGGTAGATAGTCTATTGCCGGAAATGGAGACTGAAAGGTCAAGGAAGGGAAGGGAAGTGTCTGAGATGGACCAGGTGAAGGCAATGGAGGGGTGGAAAGTGGAAGCAAAGTTGATGAATTTTTCGAGGTCTGGATGGGAGCATGAAGTGGCACCAAAATAGTCACCGATGTACCGGTGAAGGAGTTGTGGGAGGGGACCTGGGTACGCTGGAACAAGGAATGTTCCACATACCCCATAACAAGACAAGCATAGCTAGAACCCATTCGGGTACCCATTGCTACTCCTTTGATTTGGAGAAAGTGGGATGAGTAGAAGGAGAAGCTGTTGAGAGATAGAACGAGTTCAGCCAGGCGGAGGGGAGTGGTGGTGGATGTGAATTGTTCAGGCTTCTTTTCAAGGAGGAAGTGAAGAGTTCTCAGGCCATCCTGGTGTGGGATGGAGGTGTAGAGAGATTGCACATCCATGGTGAATAGGAGGCGGTTAGAGCCTGCGAATTGGAAGCTGTCAATGTGACACAGGGCATCAGAGGAATTCCGGATGTAGGTGGGGAGGGAATGGACCAGAGGAGTGAGGATGGAGTCAAGGTAAGAGGAAATCAGTTCGGTGGGGCAGGAGCATGCTGACACAATGGGCCCACCAGGACAGTCCTTTTTTTGGATTTTGGGAAGAAGGTAAAAGTGGGCTGCCGGGGTTGGGAGACAATGAAGTTGGAAGCTGTGGGGGGGGGGGGGGGGGGGGGCGGCATCCGGAGGAAATGAGGTCAGTGATGGTGTTGGAGATAATGGCTTGATGTTCAGTGGTGTGGTCATGGCCCAGGGGGAGGTAGGAGGAAGTATCTGAGAGTTGGCTTTTTAATGTTGTTACATGTGCATTTGTGACATTTGATAAAGATCCCCAGCTATCTGCCTAACTTAACCGCGCACATAGGAACATAGGAATTAGGAGCAGAAGTAGGCAAATTCAGCCCTTCGAGCCTGCTCTGCCATTCAATCAGACCATGGTTGATCTCTCCCTGGTCTCAAATCCACCTCCCCATTTGTTCCCCATATCCCTTTGTCCCTTTTTGTTATTAGAAATATATCTATCTCCTTGAATCCATTCAAAGATTCAGACTCCACTGCGCTATGGGGCAGCGAGTTCCACAAATTCACCACCCTCTGCAAGAAGTAGCTCCTCTTTATCTCAGTTTGAAATCTATTGCCTCTCAACCTATACCTGTGACCTCTTGTTCTAGACTGCCCACAAGAGGAACTATTTGGTCTACATTTACTTTATCAATTCCATTTAAAATTGTATATACCTCGATCAGATCTCCTTTCATCTTTCTGAACTCCAGCGAATAGAAGCCCAAACTGTTTAATCTCTCCTCATGCGTCAACCCTTTCATCTCTGGAATCAATCTGAACCTCTTCTGAACTGCTTCCAATGCCACCACATCCTTCCTCAAATAAGGAGACCAAAACTGGACACAACAGTCCAGATATGATCTCACCAACACCCCATACAATTGCAACAACACTTCTGTACTTTTATACTCCAGTCCCTTTGCAATAAATACCAACATCCCATTTGCTTTTTTTATTACCTGCTGCACCTGTATACCGACCTTTTGCGATTTATGAACATTGACACTCAGATCCCTCTGCCTGGACGCATCTTGAATCTGCTCTCCATTTAGGTAATAATTTGCCTTTCTATTTTTATTGCCAAATTGTATAACCTCACACTTAACCACATTAAACTCCATCTGCCAAATTTTGGCCCATTCTCCTACTCTATCTATATCTGTCTGTGAAATCTTTATATCCTCTTCACTGCCTGCTTTTCCACCTATTTTGGTATCATCCACAAATTTTGCTATGTTACACTCTGTCCCTGCTTGCAGATAATTTATATAGATTAAATGTTTGAGGTCTGAGGACTGACCCCTGCAGCACCCCACTAGTTACATTTTGCCAGCCAGAGAAGGATCCATTTTTCCCGATCCTCTGCTTTCTGTCAGTCAGCCAATCTTCAATCCAATCTAGTATTCTACCCCAATGCCCTGCAATCTCACCTTCTGAATCAGTCTTAATGCCGAACCTTGTCAAACACCTTCTGGAAGTCCAGATATACCACATCCACAGGTTCCCCACTATCCACTTTGCTGGTTATGTCCTCAAAGAAGTAAAGCAAGTTTGCCAAGCATGACTTACCTCTCATAAAACCATGCTAACAATGGTGGGTTGAGCTTTGTCTTTCCAAAACGCTTATTCATCTCCTCAATGATTAATTCCAGCAACTTCTCCACCACAGAGGTCAAGCTAACCGGCCTACTTTTTGTCTTTCTCCCTTTATGAATAGGGGTGTCACATTAGCATGTTTCCAATCGGGATCTTATCAGAATCCAAGGAATTTTGAAATATCACAACCAATGTGCCCACTATCTCTGTTGCACCTCCTTTAATACCCTAGGGTGCAGGTCATCAGGTCCTGGAGACTTATTTGCTTTTAATTCCATTAGTTTATTCAATACCTTCTCCCTAGTGATGGTTATTGTACCAAGTTCCTCTGCATTAACTACAGTTTTTGGAAAATCTTCATTATTCTCTTCCATGAAGACAGAGGCAATGGTCTCCGCCATCTCTGTGTTCCCCATTAATACCTCACCAGTATTGTCCTTGAAGAGGACTTTATTTTAGCTATTCTCTTCCTGTTTATATATTTATAGAAGCTTTTAGTATGTATTTATGTTTTCTGCTAATTTTCTTTTGTAGTTCATCTTAGCTCTTTTGATTCTATTTTTAGTAGCCTTTTGCTGAACCTTAAAGTTCTCCCAATCCTCCAGCTTGCCACTAGCTTTTGCAGTTTGATTTGCCCTAGTTTTTGCCTTTATATCTTCTTTGACTTCCTTGTCTAGCTATGGAATGTTTTTCTTCCTTTTTCAATTCCTCTTCCTCTCAGGAATATACTTTAATTGAGAAGGATTCAATATCTCCCTGAGCATCCGCCATTGTTCCTCACCTTTCCTGCCCTCAATGATTTGTGCCCAGTTTGCTTAGGCCAACTCTTTCCTCAGGCCTGTATAATTACCTCTGCCCAATGCTAAAACTCTCGTATGGCACTCTGTCTTTCTCTCACTCATCTGAATCTGAAATTCTAGCATGCTGTGATCACTCATTCCAAGACGATCTTTAACAACAATACTATTTATCAACTCTACTTTATTATACAATACTAAATACTAAAATAGCCTGCTCCCTGGTTGGCTCCATAACAAAGCACTCTAAGAAACAATCCCTCAAACACTCTATGAAATCTCCTCCGAGGCTACCTTTGCCAATTTGATTGATCCAGTCAATATCCTTGTTAAAATCACCTATGATTATCATTGTGTCCTTCTCATAAACCCTCATTACTTCTTGGTTTATATTATGTTGCACTTTGGAAGTATTGTTTGGGGACCTGTAAATTACTCCGACCAAGATGTTTTTTCCCTTTGTTTTTTATTTCCACCCAGATCGATTCAACATGTTGGCCCTTAGTGCCAATACCATTTCTTAATACAGCCTTGAAGTCATCTTTAACCAATAAAGCAACTTCACCTCCTGTTCCATCCTGCCTATCCTTCTGGAATACTGAGTACCCTCGGACTTTCAACTCCCAGTCCCAGCCCTCCTGTAACCATGTTTCAGCAATCCCCACCAAATCATACCCATTTGTCTCTATTTGTGCCATTGACTCATTTACATTATTCTGAATGTTGCATGCACTTAGGTACAATGTTTTAAAATAATCCGACTGGTTTGTCTTGCAGGATTTTCTCGTGCACTACGTTGTGCATTCCGTGTCCCTACAAATCCTTAGACTTGTGAAGCCTCCCATTATGTCTATGTGTATTCCCAGTATGCACATCAGAAGTGGAAGTGACTTCATACCTTCCACACCCTGTTGCCTGACTGAAGGCTTTGGGTCTTCTGCCATTGCCCTTGTAGTTGCAGAAATGTCACTGATAGCCCTTCTGGTGTTCCTGGCTCTGCTTTTGTATCTCAAGCAGAGAGAGATGAATGTGTCCAGAGGCACAATACCTGGCTGGACCACAGCTGAGTCCTCCAACTGTCCGATCTCTGGGACATTCTTGCCCCCACCTGCTGTGCATCAGAAGCTGTGCGATGCTCACCAGAAATTGACCCAAAAGCCTACTGAGATGTGTGTATCTGTGATGGTGAATGGTATGAGTGGGAGCTGTGACACTTCATCCATGTCCTTCTCAAGGTGCACAGTAAAAAGTGCTGGAAGGTTCAAATTAGTGATAACATTGAGAAAGCTTATCTGATGGCTTATCTGATGCTTGTACTAACAACAAACAAGCTCATCCAGAACTATATGGGGACTAGCTGTGGTATAGGTTGCTGCAGCTGACTGCTTCCTCCCAGTAACAGTTAATACTGATGGGATTTAGAGAGAGAGATAGAGGGACAGCCAAATACAAAGAACAATGAGAAAATTGGGGAATAGGGGCCTCCATCACCTCAGTAAAATACTTCCCCAGTCCTGGTATGGATGGTCCCTTATCAAAGAGTGGTGAAGGCACAGCGCAAATAGATCCAGACAAAGAGCATCATAATCGTGCCTTTTACTAACACAGAGAGACAGATGTTATTACAGGAGTTACCCATCCCTAACAAAATTGATGAAATGAAAATAATTAGGTTGAGGAATACAAAAAAATTAGTGGGGTAAGTTTGTAATTGAGTTTGTTTTGTGCGGTTAGAGAAGTTTTTTTAATTACGTAAAGTACCAAGTTTTCTTCGCTCATTCACCACCCTTTTGGTTTCTGTAGAAAAATTAACCAGTTCAGCAGACAGTTGATTTGTTTTTAAATCACCAGGAAACATATAAACTAACACACGCACATTAGTGTGTATTTATGGGAACCAGTTAAATGTGGAAATTTTAAACGTAGGCTGGAGGAATTTGGAATAAATGTGAGAATTTTATCATGTTGTCACATCACTCCCAGCTAAAGAGCAAAGAATGTGCAGGTGGTAATGTGTTTGGGTGAGAACGCATTTGATATTTTGAATCAATAAAGAATAGATGTTGCCTATAAAATCAGACATTGGAAATTGGTTTAAAGGGAACAAAAAAGTGGTTAAGTTATAATAAAGGAAAATGGAGGACCTTGTTTCTTATTTTAATTAAGGGGTTGTGAGCTTGTAATGCTCTGTCACTTTAAGAAACTATAGCTGTGGGAGAATGCTTTTAGAATTAAATGTTTTAAATTTATGAGCTGAGAATCAATGTATTCCGTTTGTTTTACGTGGGTGTTCGTAGAGTTTTTTAATCATTGTTTTGGGCTACATTTGTTAAGGTTTATCTTTCTGAGGAATTAATCTCACCTGGAGTTTTTAATTACAGGCATTTTTGGAAGGTTAAAAACAGAACCACAAGAACACTTACGGAATTAATTTTGGTTATTGTTCTTTTAAAGCACGTGTGGTGTTTCTCTGCTTGTGTATGAATGATATTTGTGGATTGTATGTTTCAAGCTTTAATGTTTTTTGTCTGATACCTGGATACATGTTTATTGACCAGAGACATGATTCCAGGATATTTTGCTAAACATGGGAATTTTAGGCCAGGTACAAATTCACACATATGAAAATGAGATAGTTTTAATTTGGGATATTTGAAATGATTGCAATAAATCTTGTGTTGGATTGATCTTGGGTTAAGCTTCTCATCAGGTCAAAAGATTTATTCCTGACACAATTGGCGCAACATAAAAGAAAATTCTGGAATTGGATACTGAGGAAAAGATTTTCAAAGGAGTGATTGTTAAATAGAAATGATTCCGGGACTGTGTGCTTGTTAGATTAAAATAAATGAAGGGTCATGATGGAATGACATCCATTTCAGAACTTTTACTCCACCCTTTTTCAAACTAGCAAAGAATTAACTCTTGCCTACGAATAGCTGCATATATATTTATTGTTGCAGAAATTGGGTATTACAAAATTTTAAGGTTTTGAATTGTCAAATATGTTAAGATGAATTAACCCATTCTGCCCCTATCTGCCCCAATCTTTTGTGACAAGTAACTGCAAATGGAACAAGATTACAAGTAACTTCAAGACATTTGAGAATTTGTTTGTAGACTTTCAACATTGCAGCAATAGTCAGCCTAATTCAAAATCTGGTAAAAGCGGGAAGGTAATCTAGTGAGGAGTTACAAAAGACAGAATGAATCGAGGGAGTGCAAAGTTGCATTCACTGCTATTAAACAACTTTTCAATGGGAAAGCTTACTGCTCACCACAAATAGACTGATTACCATAGTAAGGTATGAGGGAAATAACACAATGGGATATATGAACATTGAATGAAAGGACCATGTATGTGATATGCAGTTGAGAGATGAGGAAGTGAACAGGGTAAGAGAAGAGCCATTAGAGGGGGAGCCGATGCGACTCTGTTGATGGGTTACAGTGGAGTGAATGGAGAGCCAAAAACAGGATAGGTGATAGCTGAACAGGGCTGGATGAAATCAAAGGTGGAATATATTTGATGGATAACGAGAACGATGATAATGATTAAAAAAAGACAGACATTGAAAGGGATTCTAAGAAGACAATAAAAAAGACATACACACATTTTAGGTGGTTTCTATGGATAAGTTTCTTTTGAATAAGAGATAAGATAGACATTAATGGACATCTGAAAGCCAACAACACGGTTGTTTGAATTTGGGACAATTCTGACAGGAAAAATGCACTGTTGCAAAGTTACCTTTAAAAATGATGTCATTCTGATGTCATGATGACAAAGAACAAGTGATCAAAGTAAGTTACTGCCTGGAATAAAATAGAAATGTTTGATTCCTGTTTTAAAGATGTTAAGAAGCAAACTGGATAAGACTAAGTAATTGAGGTTAGAAGATAGACACCGGAAATCAAACAGCAAATGGGAATTGAGATATTGGGTGAAATTCAATATTTCAATCTGGCACTGATGTATATTCCAGCGAAAGGAAAGTATAGATGGGGCTAGAAAATTAATAACTTTCTCTTGATGATATTTGTGTCCTTGTCGATGTTTTTTTTGATACTGTGTCTGTCACCTGGGGCATTTGGACCATAAGTGGAGAGATGAATAAAACTTCAAGATCTTTTGATAAGAGTAAAGAAGGTGTTGGTATGATAATGAGATACTGCACAAGTACGCAGATGAGTTACATGCAAAGTACCCAATATGCAGGAAACCAGTCCTAAATAGACCCGTTCAAAGGGTTGGAAGTGCTTGCATTGAAGAGCAGGTCTCAGACATGCACACTACTTGACAAACAACATGGCATAAAATGACTAATGGAGTCAGTATAGAGTGAAACAACACCATTAAATGATCAAGGCACTGACACATACTTCATAGAGAAACTGATTTCAAAACAATTGGGATGAAATTAAACACAGTGGTACCTGTAATTGTGAAGGTGGGACCAGAGCGTAGCAGTCTCCAACTATGGTGACACTGACTGTATAAGGTAATTATGACAGGTGATAAGTGCAATCTTGTTGATACAAAGATGGGAAGTCGGTGGATAGGGTTTTTACAACTATCGACAGCGGTTTCATGGTCATCATTAAACTTTTAATTCCAAATTTTTATTGAATTTAAATTTCACAATCTGCCATGCTGGGATTTGAACCTAGGTCATCAGAGCATTACCCTAGGTTTCTGGATCACTAGTCCAGCAACAATACTACTCCACCACTGTCGCCTCTGTCGAAAGAAGTATGTGTTTGGTGATATTACAATTAGTATTTGGCACAAGTTGTAATTAGACAACTATACCATTTTGTTATAACTTATTTAATCCTAACTGTTAGTTGTGAGAGGATATAGATAACTTCTGAGCAAATGCAAATTACTGATTGGTATATGCTATTTATTTGTAACAAATCGCAAAGTATAACCGTTTGTGTATTGCTCTATTTGGGGCTCTCTGCTGCGCCGCCAGCTGAATATCAGGTCCCTTGTTGTAGCTCGAAGAAATAAAGGCCGATTTTAAAACTCCAAAATTCCTTGTGTGGTCACTTTAAGGGGACAAAGTCCGAAAGCAGCTGGACAGCTATTTTTTTCCAGCAACACTGCTGAACATGCATTCACTCACAACTGGATATTATTCACTCACAGATGAATATTCATTTACTCACATCTGAACATACATTCACTAACATTTGAACATGCATGCACATACCTCTTAAAATGCATTCACTCACATCTTAGCATACATTCTCTTGCATCCAAATATTCATTCACAGAAAACTGAACCTGCATCCACTCACAAATAAATGTGAATTCACTGACATCACAACATGCATTCACTCACATCTGGGCACGCACTCACTCAAAACTGGAGTTCTGTAAACTTACAGCTGGACGTACATTCACTAACAGCTGAAGATGAATTCATTCACAGCTGACCATGCACTCACTCACATCTAAGCAAGCATTCACTGAGAGCTGGATATGCATTCGTTCACAGTTAAACATGCATTTACTCATGGATGGACATGTGTTCACAAACATCTGAACATACATTCACTGACATCACAGCATGCATTCACTCACAGCTAAACAAGTATTAATTCTCAGCTAAACATGCAAACACTCACATCTGAACATACAAACACAGCTAAACATGCATTCACTCACATCTGAACATACAAACACTCACAGCTAAACATGCATTCACTCACATCTGAACATACAAAGACGCACAGCCGACTGTGCATTTAATCACACCTGAATATGAATTCACTCACAGATGTAAATGCATTCATTCACTGTTAATCATGCATCCACTCACGGCTGAATCTGCTTTCATTCACAGCTGAAGATGAATTCATTCACATCTGAACATGAATTCAATCACAGATGAAATTGCATTCACTGACAGCTGAACATGCATTCACTTAAAACTGAACATGTGTTCATTCACAGTTGGACATTCATTCACACATATAAGAACATGTGGTTACTCACATCCGTTCATGCAGTCACTCACTGCCGGACATGCATTCATTCACAGTAGGACATGTATGCACTCACATTTGACCATCCATTCACACAAATCTGACCATGCATTCAATTACAGCTGGACATGCATTCACTCAAATCTGAAGATGTATTCACTCACAGCTGGAGCGGCATTGACTCACAGCTGGACAAGCATTCACTCAGATCTGTATATGCATTCACTCATCTGAACAAGCATTCATTCACAGCTGGACATGCATTCATTCATATCTGGACAGTCATTCACACAACTGAACATGCATTAACACAAATTGGAACGTGCATTCATTCAAAGCTGAGCATTCATTCACTCACAGCTGAACATCCATTCACACACAGTTAGACAGGCACATCAGAACATGCATTCACTCACAGCTGGACCTGCATTCAGTCAAAGCTGAATATCCAATTACTCACATTGGAACATACATTCACTAACAGTTGAACATTCATTCACTCACACCTGGACATGCATTCATTCACAGATGTACATGCATTTAATCACAGTTGAACATACATTCATGCACAGTTGAGCACTTATTCACTCACATCTGAGCATGCATTCACTCACATCTAAACAGGCATTCACTCACATCTGAACAGGCATTCACCCACATCTAAACAGGCATTCACACACATCTGAATAGGCATTCACTCACAGTTGAACAGCATTCACTCATATCTGAACAGGCATTCACTCACATCTGAACATGCATTCACCCACATTTGAGCATGCATTCACTCACATCTGAAGATATCTTAACTCACATTTGGAGATGCATTCACTCACAACTAGACATGCATTTACTTAGAGCTGAACATGCATTAATTCATAGTTTGATATGTATTCACTCATAACTGGACTTTAATTCACTCATCACTAGGGTAGAATTCACTCACAGCTGGACACATATGCACTCACACCTGGACATGCATTCATGCACATTTGGACATGTATTCATTCACAAATGAACATGCATTCTCTCTCTGCTGATCATGCATTCACTAACATCTGAACAAGCATTCACGCATAGCTGAACCTTCATTCACTCACATCTCAACATACTTCACACAAATCTGACCATGCATTCAATCGCAGTTAAAGATGCATTCACTCACATCTGAACATGCATTCACTTACAGCTGATAATGCATTCAGTCACAGCTGAACATGCATTCACTAAGATCTTCAAATGAATTCACTTCTATTTGAAGATGCATTCATTCACATTTGAACATGCATTCACTCAAGACCGTATGCATTTACTCACATTTGAAAATATATTCTCCCACAGAATGAACATGCATTCACTCACATCACTGTCAGCTGAGCACATCTGGACATACATTCATTCACCATATGCACATGCATTAAATCACAGTTGAACATGCATTCACTCACATCTAAACATGCATTCACTCACATCTAAACATGCATTCACTCACATCTAAACATGCATTCACTCACATCTATGCATTTACTCAGAGCTCAACATGCATTGATTTGTGGTTTGATATGTATTCACTCACAACTGGACTTCAATTCACTCACCAATAGGGTAGAATTCACTCACAGCCGGACACATATGCACTCACACCCGGGCATGCATTCAGGTACAGCTGGACATTCATTCATTCACAGTTTAACCAGCACTCAATTACAGCTGAACATCCATTTACTCACATCTTAAAATGCATTCATTCTCATATGAACATGCATTCGCACAAATCTGAACATGTATTTTCATATCTGGACCTGCATTAACTGACATCTGTTTATGTGTTCACTCACAGTTGAGAATGCATTCATTCACAGCTGAACATGCGTCCATTCACAGTTGGACATGCATTTATACACATCTGAACATGCATTCACCACATCTGAACATGCATTCACTCACATCTGAACATGCATTCACTCACATCTGAACGTGCATTCATTTACATGTGAAAATACACTCTCCCACAGAATGAACATGCATTCACTCACATCTGAATTTGCATTCATTCACATCTGAACATGTGTTCACTCAAATCTGAACATGTGTTCCCTCACATCTGAACATGTGTTCACTCACATCTGAACATGTGTTCATTCAAATCTGAACATGTGTTCACTCACATCTGAACATGTATTTACTCACATCTGAACATGTGTTCATTCAAATCTGAACATGTGTTCACTCACCTCTGAACATGCATTCACCCACAGTGAAAGCTGCACACACTCACATCTGAATATGCATTCAAAACCAGTTGAGCATTTATTTCTTCACATCTAAACATGCATTTTCTCTCATATGAACATGCATTCATTTACAGCTAGGCCAGCAGTCACTGATCAGATGTGAGTGAATATGCATTCACTCACATCTGAGCATGCAGTAAATCACAGCAAACATGTGTCACTCACCTCTGAACATGCATTCACTCATGTCTGAACATGCATTCACTCACATCTGAACATGCATTCACTCATGCCCGAACATGCATTCACTCACATCTGAACATGCATGCAGTCACTGTAAGTGAATGTATGTTCAGATGTGTGAATGCAAGTTCAGATGTGAGTGAATGGAATGTCTGCCTGTGAATGAATGCATGCTCAGATGTATTCACTTACATCTGGACTTGCATTCACACATCTGAACATGCATTCACACATCTGAACATGCATTCACACATCTGAACATGCATTCACTTACATCTGAATATGCATTCACACATCTGAACATGCATTCACACATCTGAACATGCATTCACACATCTGAACATGCATTCACACATCTGAACATGCATTCACTCACATCTGAACATGCCTTCACACATCTGAACATGCATTCACTTACATCTGAACATGCATTCACACATCTGAACATGCATTCACTCATGTCTGAACATGCATTCACTTACATCTGAACATGCATTCACACATCTGAACATGCATTCACTCATGTCTGAACATGCATTCACTTACATCTGAACATGCATTCACTTACATCTGAACATGCATTCACTTACATCTGAACATGCATGCAGTCACTGTAAGTGAATGTATGTTCACATGTGTGAATGCATGTTCAGATGTGAGTGAATGAATGTCTGCCTGTGAATGAATGCATGCTCAGATGTATTCACTTACATCTGAACTTGCATTCACACATCTGAACATGCATTCACTTACATCTGAATATGCATTCACTCACATCTGAACATGCATTCACACATCTGAACATGCATTCACACATCTGAACATGCATTCACACATCTGAACATGCATTCACACATCTGAACATGCATTCACTTACATCTGAACATGCATTCACACATCTGAACTTGCATTCACACATCTGAACATGCATTCACTCACATCTGAACATGCATTCACACATCTGAACATGCATTCACTTACATCTGAACATGCATTCACTTACATCTGAACTTGCATTCACACATCTGAACATGCATTCACTCATGTCTGAACATGCATTCACTTACATCTGAACATGCATTCACTTACATCTGAACATGCATTCACTTACATCTGAACATGCATGCAGTCACTGTAAGTGAATGTATGTTCAGATGTGTGAATGCAAGTTCAGATGTGAGTGAATGAATGTCTGCCTGTGAATGAATGCATGCTCAGATGTATTCACTTACATCTGAACTTGCATTCACACATCTGAACATGCATTCACACATCTGAACATGCATTCACACATCTGAACATGCATTCACTTACATCTGAACATGCATTCACTCACATCTGAACATGCATTCACACATCTGAACATGCATTCACACATCTGAACATGCATTCACACATCTGAACATGCATTCACTTACATCTGAACATGCATTCACTTACATCTGAACATGCATTCACTTACATCTGAACATGCATTCACTTACATCTGAACATGCATTCACTCAAAGAACAAAGAACAAAGAACAGTACAGCACAGGAAACAGGCCCTTCGGCCCTCCAAGCCTGTGCCGCTCCTTGGTCCAACTAGACCAATCGTTTGTATCCCTCCATTCCCAGGCTGCTCATGTGACTATCCAGGTAAGTCTTAAACGATGTCAGCGTGCCTGCCTCCACCACCCTACTTGGCAGCGCATTCCAGGCCCCCACCACCCTCTGTGTAAAAAACGTCCCTCTGATATCCGAGTTATACTTCGCCCCTCTCAGCTTGAGCCCGTGACCCCTCGTGATTGTCACCTCCGACCTGGGAAAAAGCTTCCCACTGTTCACCCTATCTATACCTTTCATAATCTTGTACACCTCTATTAGATCTCCCCTCATTCTCCGTCTTTCCAAGGAGAACAACCCCAGTCTACCCAATCTCTCCTCATAGCTAAGACCCTCCATACCAGGCAACATCCTGGTAAACCTTCTCTGCACTCTCTCTAACACCTCCACGTCCTTCTGGTAGTGGGGCGACCAGAACTGGACGCAGTACTCCAAATGTGGCCTAACCAGCGTTCTCATAGGTGGACATGCATTTAATCACAAGACAGCATGCATTTACTCACAGCAAAACATGCATTCACTCACATCTGAACAAGGGGGAATTTTTTCATCCCACCTGCCACTGGAATCGTAGCGGGCAGGGGCGGACCATGCAAAGTCCTTTGACCTCAGACAGGATTTTCCGTTTTGGGGCGAGCATGAAATCCCAGAAAATCCTGCCCAGAATGTATTTTCACACGTGAAGGTTGCACATGCATTCACACAGCTGGGCATCCATTCACACACATATAAACATGTGTTCACTCACACATCTGGACATGCATCCACTCACACTTGGACATGCATTATTTCACATCTGAACATGCATTCACTCACATATGAACATGAGCATTAACTTACATTCTCTCAGAACTGGGCTTTTTGTGGCATAGTATTATTGTCATTGGACTGGTAATCCAGAGACCCAGGCTAATGTCCTGGGGACACTGGATCAAATCCCACCATGGCAGAAAGTGAAATTTGAATTCAATTAAATGTGGAATTAAAAGTCTAATGATGACCATGAAAGCATTTTCGATTGTCATAAACCCTTCTGGTTCACTGATATCTGTCAGCGAAGGAAATTGGTCATTCTACACATTCTGCACGTGACTCCCGATCCACAGCATTGTTGTTAACTCTTACATGATCAATGAAATGGCCTAACAAGGCACTCAGTTCCAGGGCAATTAAGGATGGGCAATAAATGCTGGCCAAGCCAGTAACGAGCATATTCCATTAAATAATGAATTAAAAATACATTCATTCACATCTGAACTTCGATTTATGCATATTTTAAAAATTAATTCAATGGACTAAGCCATCATTCATTGCCCATCCATAATTGTCATTGAGAATGTGGTGGTGAGCTGCCTTCTTGAATTTCTGCAGTCCATGTGGTGTAGGTACACCCACTGTGCCGTTAGGGAGGGGGTTATTGGATTATGACAGTGAAGGACCGGCTATATTTCCAAGTTGGGATGGTTAGTGTCTTGGAGGGGAACTTCCAGGTGGTGGCGTTTCCATGTATTTGCTGCCCTTATCCTTCAAAGTGGTAGTGGTCTTGAGTTTGGAAGGTGCTATCTGAGGAGTCTTGGTGAATTTCTGCAGTGCATTTTCTATATGATAGACACTGCTGTTCATAGGTGCCGGCGGTGGAAGGAGTGAATGTTTGCGGAAGGGGTGCCAATGCTTTGTCCTGGATGATGTCAAGATTCTTAAGGATTGCTGCAGCTGCACTCATCCAGTCAAATGATAGTATTCCAACACACTCCTGACTTGTAGATTGTGGACAAGCTTTGGGGAATGGTAGGTGAGTTAGCTGCCACTAGATTCCAAACCTCTGAAGGACGGTCGCCTCAGCACCTCACTGTACCGCAAGCCCACGGATAACCTCATGATACTCCACTTCTCCAGCTTCCACCCTAAACATGTAAAAGAAGCCATCCCCTACGGACAAGCCCTCCGAATACACAGAATCTGCTCAGATGAGGAGGATCGCAACAGACACCTCCAGACGCTGAAAGATGCCCTCATAAGAACAGGATATGGTGCTCGACTCATCGATCAACAGTTCTGACGCGCCACAGTGAAAAACCGCACCGACCTCCTCAGAAGACAAACACGGGACACGGTGGACAGAGTACCCTTCGTCGTCCAGTACTTCCCCGGAGCGGAGAAGCTACGGCAACTCCTCCGGAGCCTTCAACATGTCATTGATGAAGACGAACATCTCGCCAAGGCCATCCCCACACCCCCACTTCTTGCCTTCAAACAACCACACAACCTCAAACAGACCATTGTCCGCAGCAAACTACCCAGCCTTCAGGAGAACAGTGACCATGACACCGCACAACCCTGCCACAGCAACCTCTGCAAGACGTGCCGGATCATCGACACGGATGCCATCATCTCACGTGAGAACACCATCTACCAGGTACACGGTACATACTCTTGCAACTCGGCCAACGTTGTCTACCTGATACGCGGCAGGAAAGGATGTCCCAAGGCATGGGACATTGGGGAAACCATGCAGACGCTACGACAACAGATGAATGAACACCGCTCGACAATCACCAGGCAAGACCGTTCTCTTCCTGTGGGGGAGCATTTCAGCAGTCACGGGCATTCAGCCTTGGATCTTCAGGTAAGCGTTCTCCAAGGCGGCCTTCACAACACATGACAGCGCAGAGTCGCTGAGCAGAAACTGATAGCCAAGTTCCGCACACATGAGGATGGCCTAAACCGGGATGTTGGATTTATGTCACATTATCAGTAACCCCCACAGCTCGCCACAGCTTTCCCCCTGATCTTGCATAATATCACTAGCTGTTCTGTCTGGAGACAATACACATCTCTTTAACCTGTGTTGAATGCTCTCTCCACCCACATTGTCTGTACCTTTAAGACCTGGCTGGCTGTAGAGATTTGCATTCTAATTAGTATTCTGTAACTTGATTTCTGTGTCTGTGTACTGTTGGAGAACAGATAACTACTCCATCTGACGAAGGGGCATCGCTCCGAAAGCTTATGATATTTGCTACCAAATAAACCTGTTGGACTTTAACCTGGTGTTGTGAGACTTCTTACTGTGCTTACCCCAGTCCAACGCCGGCATCTCCACATCATGACTGCTCTTGCCCACAGTATTTGGAATTATTAGAATTCAGATGTAACGGTATTACAATTAAATAAAGGTAACTACAAAGATATGAGGGAGGAGCTGGCCAGAGTTGATTGGAAAGGGAGCCTAGCAGGGAAGACAGTGGAACATCATTGGCAGGAGTTTTTTGGGGTTATTTGGGAGGGACAGCAGAAAATCATCCCAAGAAGGAGGAAACTTGCTAAGGGGAGGACGAGACTTCCATGGCTGATGAGGGAAGTCAAGGACAGCATAAAAGCAAAAGAAAAAGCATACAAAGTGATGAGGATTAGTGGGAAGCCAGAGGATTGTGAAGCCTTTAAAAGCTAGCAGAGGACAATTAAAAAAGCAATAAGGGGGGAGAAGATGAAATATGAGTGTAAGGTAGCTAGTAATATAAAAGAAGATACGAAGAGTTTTTTTCAATACATAAAAGGTAAGAGAGAGGCAAAAATAGACATTGGACCACTGAAAAATGAGGCTGGAGAAGTAATAATAGGAAACAAAGAAATGGCAGAGGAACTGATTTGTTATTTTGCATCAGTCTTCACAGTGGAAGACACCAGTGGGATGCCAGAGCTCCAGGAGAATCGTGGGGCACAGGTGAGTGCAGTGGCCATCACTAAGGACAAGATTCTGAGGAAACTGAAAGGTCTGTAGGTAGATACATCACTGGACCGGATGGACTACACCCCAGGCTTCTAAAGGAGATAGCTGAGGAAATTATGGAAGCATTGGTGATGATCTTTCAGCAATCACTGGAGGCAGGCAGGGTCCCAGAAGACTGGAAAGTAGCGAATGTAACACCGCTGTTTACGAAGGGAAATTCACAAGAATGATCCCTGGAATGAAATGTTTGTCGTATGAGGAACTGTTGAGGACTCTGTGTCTGTACTTGTTGGCGTTTCGAAGGATGAGGGTGAGATCTTACTGAGACTTACAGGATACTGTGAGGCCTGGATAGAGTGGACATGGAGAGGATGATTCCATTAGTAGGAAAAACTAGAACCAGAGGGTACAACCTCAGGCTAAAGAGACGATCTTTTAAAACAGAGATGAGGAGGAATTTCTTCAGCCAGAGAGTGGTGAATCTGTAGAACTCTTTGCCGCAGAAGGCTGTGGAGGTCAGGTCATTGAGTGTCTTTAAGACAGAGATAGATAGGTTCTTGATTAATAAGGGGATCAGGGGCTATGGGGAAAAGGCAGGAGAATGGGGATGAGAAAAATATCAGCCATGATTGAATGGCAGAGTAGGCTCAATGGGCCAAGTGGCCTAGTTCTGCTCCTATGTCTTATGGTCTTAATTATATGGCTAGTGCAGTTCAATTTCTGTTCAATGGTAACTTACAGGCTGTTGATATTGGGGTATTCAGTTGAATGTCAAGGAGTGATGGTTAAATTATATTTTGTTGGAGATGGTCATTGCCTAGCACTTGTGTAGCGTGAATGTCCGTTGTCACTTGGCAGCCCAAGCCTGGTTATTGTCCAGGTCTTGATGCATTTGGACATAGATTGCTTCAGAAATGCTTCAGAATAGCACTGAACATTGTGCAGTCATCAGCAAACATCCCCCCGTAGAAGGGTTAAGAGGGAGCTAGGCTGCAAAAAGATTGGAAGGAACAGAAAGGGTTAAAGATACAGCCTGGCTGAAATATCAAAACTTGTTGCAGGAAGATACATGAAGACAAACAGCAAACAACTATCTCCCAGACAATTCCAGACAGTCACATCCCAGGTGCTACTCTTCAGAGATTGTTGTAACAGTAAAGAACCAATATGCTATTTATCATGACCCCACAATGCCCCCGGAAAACTAATCAAGTGGATGAAGAGGTGAGAACTGTGGTAATTGATATCCACAGGTGAAATTGACAAGTTAGAACGTACTTGTGGTGATTTGATACAACGAGACAGACATGATCAACAGAGGATATGAAAAAGAGAATGGTTCAAGATAAAATCACATAGGACAATTCAGATAGCACAATGTGACAAATGCAGGAGTTAGAATAACAGATGATGACTTAATCAGAATTTTGCACATAAAATTGTAATGCAAAAAGATATAAGAATGCTGTAAGAACCCCCGGGGACAGAGTAACGTGGAAGCAATCTTGAATTGAGGTTCTGAGTGCTCTCCCTCATGCATGTTGAATAAGCTGGAGTAAACCCTTTTGTTGAAGCTCTCAATGGTCTCCAAGACTCAGTTTGTTGGCTTCCTCCAACACCCACTTCTGAACTTATGATGGAATGAAGGTTATTGAGGAAGCAGCTGAAGATGGTTGGGCTGAGGGCTCTACCCTGAGAAACTGCTGCAGTGATGTTCTGGAACTGAGATGATTGAGTTGCTCCATAACTACAACCATCTGATTTTGTGTCAGGTATGAGTCCAACCAGTGGAGAGTTTTCCCTCAATTCCCATTGACTCCAGTTTTGCTAGGGCTCCTTAATACCACACTCAGTCAAATGTGGCCTTGACGTCAAGAGCAGTCCCTTCCCCCTCACCTCTGGAGTTCAGCTCTTTTGATCATGTTTGAACCAAGGTTGTAATGAGGTCAGGAGCTGTGTGGCCCTGGCGGAAACCAAAACCTCTCAGTGTACGGGTTAAAGTGTACCACGCGATTGCATTGTTGATGAGCCTTTCCATCACTTTTTTGTGTAATTGGCTGGGTTGGATTTGTCCTTTTTTTGTGTACCTGGGCAAATTTCTACATTTGTGGGTAGATGCCAGTGTTGTAGCTTGACTGAAACAATTTGGCTACGGGCATAGCAAGTTTTGGAGCACAATTCTCCTGCGTTTTTCATTGAATCATAGTTGGTCCCCTGGCTTGGTGGAGTGGGCGGATTAAAAAACTTTTTTTTTATACTTTTCCAATTCAATCAAATCAAATCCAATTCAGAGTCTCAACAAGTTGAGACATTTCAGATCCAGGCTGACAAGACAGGGCGAGCGACCAAACCACCCTGTCCTAGGCCTGATCTACATGAGCCAAGCTGATTGGAGAAGGGGGAGGTTCCTCCTCCAAGACTTGAGCTCATTTGCATCTTAGCCAAAAGGCCGAGATGCCGCTTTTAAAAATTGCTTCATATGAAACATATGAAGCTTCAGTGTAACCTCGACCAAGTGCGGCCGACCATGGGCTGCCGACCATACTACACTTGATCTTAGCCAAAAGGTGGAGTGGGCGGATATGCCAGGTCATGAGGTGGTTGAATACAATTCTGCTGCTGTTGATGGTTCAGAGTGTCTCAGAGTGCCCAGTCTCGAGTTGCTAGATCTGTTTGCGGACTATCCTATTTGACATGGTGGTAATATGTTGACAGCTTTCAGGTCCTAAAGTTCTTCAGTTCCACACATGACCTTGGTCGTATATATCTGGTTCAAAGTTCAAAGTTGATCCATGTACATAACCTGGAAATTGGGGTACCAGTGTTACCAAGCCCCATTTAAATATATCTCAATTAACTTGCTGGGGATTGTGGGGTAGTTGCAGAACCTGAGAAAGTCTAAAATGCAATCATAAACTTGGCTGCATTATTTTCATGATGGAAGTTACTTATGTCCCAATTTTCTGGCCAAAAGAAACTCCCAATTTATTGCTACCAGACCACTGAAATTGTAAGTGTTTCTTCTCAACTGCAACTGGTACATGGCAGTGATTTAACCTAAAAATAATAATATTGGGGGGAATTTTCCCCTCCCACTTGCCATGGGAATCGTAGCTGGCAGGGGCAGGGGCAGGGGCAGGGGCAGGGGCAGGGGCAGGGGCAGGGGCAGGGGCAGGGGCAGACCATGAAAAGGTCCATTGACATCGGGTGGGATTTTCTGGTTTTGGGGTGAGAGTGGCTGGAAAATCCTACCCATTAAGTGAAAACCTGGCCTTTGGAATTTCAGACAGAAAACTGCTGCCCAAAACTTTTGATGTAGGAACGTTAATCAACTGGTTGATCAACATAATTCAAATTACAATTCTTATGTTAAACTGTTATACTTCATTTCTGGGTTTACATGGTTGGATAATAATGTACAAATGTATAGGGGTAAATGATCTCCCAACATCTGGGAAGTAATCTAAGAGATCTGTTCACCCATCCTTTACGGAACCCAATGGATTTGAATTCCATTGATTTCAGGCATGTTCTATAAAGGATGGGCAATGCTCTACAAGCAGGTAACATGAAAATTTATTCCATAATGTATTTAAAGTAAATGGGTTAAGATCTCCACTGGCATAATGGAGAGAGGAATTTCAAATGAAATATGTTAAGCATTTTTACAAAATTACCCCCAGTGTCATTTCAAAGCCAAAATGATACTATTCTGAATGGGGATGAAGAGTTTGGATGCTATTGGATAATTTTCACATTATCTAGATATTATTGGTTTTCTCGCTAAAACAATTCCTTAATTAATCAAGTTAAAAAATTCTGTCTCTGCAAGTCATTTCTAGCTAGAGCTCACAGTCAGAAGTTTTATTTATTAAACTGTGGAAACATGAAAGAGATTCAGACAGTAGTTTAAGGCCAAGAGTGCAAAACTTGACAGCTAGGTCTGTAGCTCTAAGAGTTAGAATCACAAAGATTCTTAAATAAGATGTTAGAGATTGCAAACCTTTAAGCGTGAGAACTGCTTGAATACTCTACATATATCCAGTTGTGTTTGACTTTGGAAGAAACTTCCAAGGCTGATTTGCCTCTCGGTTGTTCATCTGACCCCTCCAGATCAAGCTGCACTGGGCCAGTCGAGCAAGGTACGTTACGCTGGCCTTGTGCTGAATATGAATTACAGGGAAAAGAGCTTCTGACCACAAGCATAAAAAAAACAGCTGCCTGAAAGCATTTGCAACTCAGAAGTTGTGATGGGGAGCAGGATTAAATGATCGGTTGCTATTGCGGCTATTTTGCATCTTTTTGGAAAGGCCCACTGCCAGTTTCACTTGCACTTCTTTTGGGTTTCCCTCTTTTTGGATAGTCCACAGATGGATGTTGAGGACTAGGACCATTCCTTTTCGGCTGACCTGCATGCTGACGATGCTGGGGGAATCCAACAGGAATATCGTGGAGGCAGAGGTCTGAAATCTAAATACCTGCCCACAGTGGTGTGCCCCAGGGATCTGTTCTGGGACCCTTGCTGTTTGTCATTTTCATAAATGACCTGGATGTGGAAGTGGAGGGATGGGTTGGTAAGTTTGCCAACGACACGAAGGTTGGTGGGGTTGTCGATAGTCTGGAGGGATGTCAGAAGTTACAGAGGGACATAGATAGGATGCAAGACTGGGCGAAGTGGCAGATGGACTTCAACCCAGATAAATGCGTAGTGGTCCATTTTGGCAGGTCAAATGGGATGAAGGAGTACAATATAAAGGGAAAGACTCTTAGTACGGTAGAGGATCAGAAGGACCTTGGGGTCCGGGTCCATAGGACTCTAAAATTGGCCCTGCAGGTGGAGGAGGTGGTTAAGAAGGCGTATGGTGTGCTGGCCTTTATCAATCGAGGGATTGAGTTTAGGAGTCCGGGGAAAATGATGCAGCTATATAAGACCCTCGTCAGACGCCACTTGGAGTACTGTGCTCAGTTCTGGTCGCCTCATTACTGGAAGGATGTGGAAAAGATTGAAAGGGTGCAGAGGAGATTTACAAGGATGTTGCCTGGATTGAGTGGCATGCCTTATGAGGATAGGCTGAGGGAGCTCGGTCTTTTCTCCTTGGAGAGACGTAGGATGAGAGGAGACCTAATAGAGGCATATAAGATGTTGAGAGGCATAGATTGGGTGGACTCTCAGAGGCTTTTTCCCAGAGTAGAAATGGCTGCTACGAGAGGACACAGGTTTAAGGTGCTGGGGGGTAGGTACAGGGGAGATGTTAGGGGGAAGTTTTTCACACAGAGGGTGGTGGGCGAGTGGAATCGGCTGCCGTCAGTGGTGGTGGAGGCAAACTCAATAGGGTCTTTTAAGAGACTCCTGGATGAGTACATGGGACTTAATAGGATGGAGGGTTATAGGTAGGCCTAAAAGGTAGAGATATGTTCGGCACAACTTGTGGGGCCGAAGGGCCTGTTTTGTGCTGTAGTTTTCTATGTTTCTATTTCACCATTGCAACAGCCTGGAGCTCAGCATTCCCAAGGTTTGATGAGGAGAGAAATCTGCAGTTACATTTCTTCCTTGTAACAGAGGTTAGATCCATACATTTATAATGGATCTTGCAAAGGAATAGGTAGAGATTCAGTCAACTCAGCCAACTTAAATACATTTTTAAAAATTCGAACAGAGAAAGTATGCTGGGGCCACATTTTTCCCTGTTTAAAAAAACAGGAAAAGTGCTAATTTTTCTTTGTGGCTAATGAATCACCAATAAAATCTTAGGGAAGCCCAGTTTGAAATGTGAAATGCATTGAATCCCTACAGTACAAAAGGAGGCCATTCAGCCCATTGAGTCTGTACTGACCACAATCCCCCCAGGCCCTATTCCCGTAACCCCACACATTTACCCTGTTAATCCCCCTGACACTAGGGTCAACTTAGCATGGCCAATCAACCTAATCCTTACATCTTTGGACTGTAGGAGGAAACCGGAACACCAGGAGGAAACCCATGCAGAAACGGGGAGAAAGTGCAAACTCCACACAGACAGTGACTAAGGCCGGAATTGAAACTGGGTCCCTGGCGCTGTGAGGCAGCAGTGCTGACCACTGTGCCACCGTGCCACCCTTATAATGGAATTGTGGTAGTGGCATCCAAAATAAATATCAGCTAATTATGAGCAGTAATTGTTATCTTTATTCTTTTTATGGCATGTAGGCATCTCTGGCTCGACCGGTATGTGTTGTCCATCCCTAATTGCCTTTGAACTGACTGGCTTGCTGGGCAATTGCAGAGGACAGTTAAATGTCAACCATATTGTTGTGGATCTGGAATCCCATATAGGCTAAACCAGGTAAGGACAGTTCATTTCCTTTCCTAAAGGACAGATTGGTTTTTTTTTGCAACAAACAATGGTAGTTTAATTACCACTGTTACTGAGACTAGCTTTCAATTCTAAATTTATGTTATTCAAATTTAAATTCTAGTGGCTGCAATGATGAGATTTGACCCTGTGTCATCCCACCTCCTCCCCCAGCCCCAGGGCATCAACCCTGCACCTCTGAAATACTAGTCCAGTAACATTACTGTTACTCCACTGTCTCCCCAACAGTGATAATGATCCCACCAGCTAATGAACTACTTAATCAATATAATTAATAAAAAGCTCATGAGAACGGCTGTAGATACTACAACATGTGTGGAGAATATTTTCACTGAATATAATAAAGGTCTAATTTTCACACCTAACCCATCATAACAGTAATCAGTGTCGTGGAGCATCGCAAACATCTTTTTGATTCGTCTTTAAAAGTGCAAAGCAGGCAACTATCATGACAATTTATTAGTAAAAGAGTGAACTGCACCTAGCAGGAGGTGTATAATGAGGTTTCGCAAATAAAGAACAGCACAAAGAGAAGACATGAATAATGTTTTGAATTGGGAACACAGGCCATATATGCAAATGAAGGAAAGTGGCATTTGCATGAAGTTATGTGCTCACTAAAAAAAGTCAGCAAGAGTGCAGCAAATAAAGCAACAAAAGTGAAAACTCCGAGTAAGGAAAGTTAAGCTGTATGGTCAGTGTAAATAAAACATGAGAGATGTAAAACAGGCTGCAGACTTTGCTATCACCCATTTTACATTATTGTGAGGGCTGGTTAGCTCAGTTTCCTGGATGGCTGGTTCATGATGCTGAATGATGCCAACAGTGCAGGTTCAATTCCTATACCAGCTGAGATTATTCATGAAGGCCCGCCTTCTCAACCTTGCCCCTTGCCTGAGGTGTGGTGATCCTCAGGTTAAAATCACCACCAACCTATGGTCATCTGGGACTATAGTGACTTTACTTTTACGATTGCACAAAATCAAAATGCACTCCCTTATCAGTAGGAGGTGAAGTGAAGTGTGGTGTAGTGATTGCAGGAAAGTAAAGTGAAGCAGGTAAAGGGAGTGTTGGGTCGCAAAGCTGGAAGTGCAAGCAGTTGTGAGGAGAGTGCAGTTGAGCGGAGAGTTAGGATTCTTAACTTGATAAGTCTGTTGAACCATCAAAATGTGGAGATGCCGGCATTGGACTGGGGTAAACACAGTGAAGTTTAACAACACCAGGTTAAAGTCCAACAGGTTTATTTGGTAGCAAAAGCCACACAAGCTTTCGGAGCTCCAAGCCCCTTCTTCAGGTGAGTGGGAATTCTGTTCACAAGCAGGGCATATAAAGACACAAACTCAATTTACATGAATAATGGTTGGAATGCGAATACTTACAGCTAATCAAGTCTTTAAGTTACAAACAACATGAGTGGAGAGAGCATCAAGACAGGCTAAAAAGATGTGTATTGTCTCCAGACAAGACAGCCAGTGAAACTCTGCAGGTCCAGGCAAGCTGTGGGGATTACAAATAGTGTGACATGAACCCAATATCCCGGTTGAGGCCGTCCTCATGTGTGCAGAACTTGGCTATCAGTTTCTGCTCAGCGACTCTGCGCCGTCGTGTGTCGTGAAGGCCGCCTTGGAGAACGCTTACCCGAATATCAGAGGCTGAATGCCCGTGACCGCTGAAGTGCTCCCCAACAGGAAGAGAACAGTCTTGCCTGATGATTGTCGAGCGGTGTTCATTCATCCGTTGTTGCAGCGCCTGCATAGTTTCCCCAATGTAGCATGCCTCAGGACATCCTTTCCTGCAGCGAATCAGGTAGCCAACGTTGGCCGAGTTGCAAGAGTATGTGCCGTGTACCTGGTGGATCGTGTTCTCATGTGAGAACCATCAAAAGCCATTGATTTTGACTTTGCAGCCATTTGCTGTAAATGAAACTCCTTGAATTGGCCCCCTCAGTGACCTGTTCCAACAAGACGGGTGTTTCCTGGAGGGCTCTCTGCCTCCAAATGAGAACAAGATCACTTTTTTCCTGTTTACCTTCTGAACCAGTTTCTCAAAAACAACATTGGTAGAACCAGGGGGTCTGATTTATAGGTCTTGGTGTCATTTCTCTCTTCCCTCCTTTCTGCACCTTCAGTGCACTTCCACTTTAAGTAATGGAGATTGCTTCCAATTAGAGAATAGGGGCCAGATTCTCTGACCTTGCCCACAGCTGGGATTCTCCAGTCCCGCTGCAATGAATGGAGAATTGGCTGAGTGCCAAATTCTCCGTTCTCATTGGCAGTGGTGGCGGGGCGTGAACGACCAGGGAATTCCAGGTGTCTGATTCCCTGTTCTCCCTTCAAGTGCAGCATCCCCCGTCACCCCAAGGACCACAAACAAGCATTCAGCAGCACAGACAGTTTTAGCCAGGTGCCTGACCCATTGGGTATGACCACATACGTAGGTCCAAATGTAGTAAAAGCTTCGAAAACAAATCACCTGACGCTGAAGATTTTCCATATGAATGGTTGGAATTTCTCTGTAATTTGGATTTTGAGGGCAGTGATTACCCTCCCTACCACTGGTACTTCCTGGCAGATGATTGGCTGCCCTTCACAATTTTTGTGGCTCAGAGGCCCACTCCAGTGACCCTGAAAATCCTCCCGCAGCACCTTTCCAGTGCCAGGCAGCTGTTAGGGTAGATATGCTAAATTAGACTGAGCTATGAGGAATGCCCTCACTTTACATTTGAAGCCACTCAATCCTCTTGATCCTTCTTGTGTACTCAGGAATGGCCATTGCAGCCACGCTGCAGCCAGAAAACTCAATAACCTATTTTCAGAGGGCCGAAAAGCTGCAATTCATTTGAGGATTAGCATTAAACCTTGTCAAATGGTCTGTCAGCACTATCTCCCAACATGGTTCCTTTTTTATTTAAGTCTGCTTCTTCACAAAATCAGTAAAAAATAGGAAATGTGACCCATGATGACTAAAATAACTCAATTGTACTGAAATCTATTGTTGTCCTTCATGATGTTATCAAAATTTAAAATGTTACATTGTTATATGCCTGGCTGAAATGGGTCTTTTCCACACTCTTATGACCTGCCAACTCACCCAATCTAGCTGACAGCAGCTTTAATTCCTGAGGTTACACTTGAGAAGCTATAATTCCAAAATGTCCATCTCCCATATGAAATGTAGCCTGAGGCCTTCTCTGCAGTCTTCTTCTCCTCGCTACACAGAATTGACTGTTAACTGCAATAGAGCCAAAGAGGGCAACATGATCTACACTAAAAGAGATTACTTGACAGCTTCTGCAGGCAACCATTTTGTTTAGACTGCATTGAATTCCCTTTAAAAGTGTTTGCTGCATGTTCAAGGTTTGATTTTGAATTTACTTTTTTGACTATATAAAGAGAGATATTTTGAAAAAAAATCAGTTTGTGGCCTTTTAATCAAATGATTGGCAAGTTGTTCCAGTTACTAAACTTCTATAGCAAATGTAGCCTTTGATGAGTGTGTTATGATTTGCGGTTCATCAATGTTGACTTTCCTGGTCACATGTCTTATTTTCATCTGGAATGGAAAATAAAGCTAAGGACTGAAGCTTCTTTTTTCAAATGCAGGATATAATTCAACTTTTTGTACATACTGCATTCTTTGTTTGGCCATGTGCGGGAAAATTTGATTTGTAATACAGTACAATTGAGGTAATTTAGCCAAATGCCAGTTTCCCGTCACTAACATCCAAAGGAAAGGGCCGCGCTTGCGGGTCACAGCTGGGCAGTCTACACCTCAGGACCTACAACAACGGCCCAGGTAGGGTAAAAGGTTTAAAAATTCCACTGACCACTTCCCATTTGGTGAGCCTCAGCTCATACTCCATAAAGCCCACGGGAGATCTATTGGATAATCCCCATGGCCTTTGTGGTCATCGTAACAACAATATACTAAATAATTACAATTTTAACCAGCTTTATGACTGACGATAGAAGAATCTTTGACTTGGGGCTGTGAGCACACAAATCTTATAGCTAATTCCACACTTTGGGTTCTTTCATGAGATCAAAGGTATCATTAATTAGAGCGCCTTCCATGTATGGTTGCCATAAAAACATATTTTATCAAATGTATGCACTTTTGAAGGTACAGCATAGGCAAAATAAGTATTAAATGACAATCAAATGCCAATGTAGTTTATGAGACATGTTTATAATTCATGAACAATTAAGTCTTCCTCATGCATGGATTAAGGTGGCTATTTGGCAGAATCACAGAAGTCTTACATGCTCACTATATGGCTGCTTGATGATTCTGCACGAGAGCAGACTCCACTCTGTGTGAATCATCGCTCAAGGCAGGTAACCCCCTCATGTTATGTTGCCTTAAAGAGACAGACCTCACAATCACTACATCCCTCCCTTTATTGTTTTTAAAAAACAATTTACTCAAACTACATCCTAAAGACACATTATACACAAAAGTTTGACATTTGTAAATCAATGTCGCAGTTGTTCAATGATGAGCTCCTGAGGCTCACATTATCTTTTACTTCTGAATTTGTTTAATTGAAGCAACTCTTTGCCTTCCCTTTTCCAGATTTCTCCTTTGTAAATCTGAAACACATCTTCTAGTTGGGTATATCTTCCTTTGTTTTCCTCCCCTCCAGAAAAAAAAACCGTAGCTCTCCTGAAGGTTCTCTCTCAATTTTAATTTTCCGTGTCTATCCAACCCTCGTGACACTCCAACCACACAGGGTTTGCTCCTTCGACTGCCACTCAGGGACTGGCACTGTCATCAAAACTCTCTGAGTCTCTTCGCCCTCAATAAAGGCAACATCCATAAAATATGGCCCCAGGTCCCATGGACCAGCAAACTGGACCACCGAGTCACTCCCCGATTTCAAACCCATTGGCAGGACTCCGCCATGACAACAAAATTCAGCCCATTATGTCTGAACAGTGTTTGCAAGCAGTTTTATTTGCAGGATGAAGTTAATACTTCCAAATTACTATATTGTATCCAGATGCCAGGTAATGGTCACATTGTTTCTTTTACACTTGTTGCTAGATATGCAAGATTGCCTTGTCAGAAATCTTCCAGATGTGAAGAATTCCATGACCAAGAAATGCCAGATGCTGTCATGGTTTATGTATAGAGTTGCTCAGGGGAAAGGCATCATTTCCGAAGACTGAACCTGTTTGGAGTAGAAATAGCATTATTGTAACTGAATAGATATAGAATTATTATTATCGTATGTCTTACTTTACTCAAAACGTGCATTTGTCTTCCAATATTTAAGTTGAAATCTCTTACAGAAACTTGTGAACTGTAACTTTCTTATACTCGTTGCTGTCAGACACCATGGCCGCGAATCTCCCAAAAAAGTTCTAAGCATCGAATTTGCTGGAAAACTGGAGTGAATCAAGCTGGTTTTTCAAGTGTGACTTCAGACAGGAATCTCCTACACCCTGTGTACTGCAGAGGTCACTATCATGAATATCATTAAAAGCTCGGGGGAAATGGGGCCTATTCACGCTGAACAGGCTGACAGTTCAGGGCCTCTGCGCATGCGCAGTGGCCCGGAACTGTCATCGTCCTGATTGCTGGCCAGCTCGATCGCTGGCTAGCCTTGGACCCCCACAGTGCTACCCCCCCAACGCACCCACGGCCCGATCGCGGCCCCCCGTCCATTCACTGGCCAGCCCTGAACCCACCCCCGGATCGTTCGAGCTCCAGTGCCCCTCCCCCCCCCCTCCATAGTATCGATCCCCCCACCTCCCCCCTGCAGACCCCACCAGGGGAGGCAGACCCCACAACACTCCTGGGGGCATGGGAGATGCTAGTGGTCCCAGAGAATTCAGTCCCGGGCCCGCTACTCATGTTGAAATTACATTAAAATTAGATTAAAACAACTTACCTGGTTTTCCTACCAGTTTCCAGCGTGAATCAGACGGTGCCGAATATCCGATGCTGGAAGATACGTGCGCAGCAGGAACGCGAGCGTGAATCCTGCGAAAACGCCAACACGCGATTCTCCTGGCCCACCATGCTCAAAGATTATCGCGGTGGGATGGGAGAATTGCCCCCATTGTTTGCTGGTGCAAACCTCAAAAGTCTAAGCACGTAACTAACATCACTCAAAGTGAGTCTCCGATCCTGATGAGATGCATTCTAGATTGCTGAGGGAAGCTATATTGGATGTAGAAGAAGCACTGACTACAATCTTTTAATTTTCTTTCAATGGGGAATTGGCACCAGAGGACTAAAAGATTGAAAAATGTTACACCTGTTCCAAAAAAGACAGCGGGATAAAACTGGTAACTATGGGCCAGTTTAATGGCAATGTTGCTAAAATTAGTAATTTTTTTTATTCATTCAAGGGACATGGATGTTACTGTCTGGCCAGTGTTTATTGCCCATCCCTAGTTTCCCCAGGGCAGTTAAGAGTCAACCACATTACTGTGGCTCTGGAGTCACATGTAGGCCAGACCATGTAAGGATGGCAGGGTTCCTTCCTTGAAGGACATTAGTGAACCAGGTGGGTTTTTCTAACAATTGACAATGGTTTCATGGTCATCAGTAGATTCTTAATTGCAGATATTTTTTGTTGAATTCAAATTCCATCACCTGCAGTGGCGGGACTCGAACCCGAGTCCCCAGAACATTAGCTGAGTTGCTGGAATTAAAGTCCAGTGATAATACCACGAGGCCATCGCCTCCCCTACCATTGCCAAGGACAAAATAAATCCCCTCTCGGATAAGTATGTGTTGAGGGATGTCTGGTAAAGATCTGATAAAGATAAATCATGTCTAATGATTTGATGAACTGGTGTGGAGATGCTGGTGTTGGACTGGGGTAAACACAGTAAGAGTTTTAACAACACCAGGTTAAAGTCCAACAGGTTTATTTGGTAGCAAATACCATTAGCTTTCAGAGCGCTGCTCCTTCGTCAGACTTAACAGAGAAGATTGATGAAGGTAATGCAGCTGTAGCGCATGTGGACTTCCAAAAGGTGTTACAAAAAGTGCCATACTTATCAACAAAGTTTAAGTTCATGGAATAAAAGTGACAATGGAGCATGGATACAAAGGTGGCTGAGTGATAGAAAATGGAGCATAGTGGTGAATAGTTATTTTGTAGACTGGAGCAGAGGATACAATGGGATTCCCCAGAGGTCAGCATTTTCACTCTTGCTTTTCTTCATATGAATTAGAAGACTGGGTGTCCAGAGCACATTTTCAAATTTTCACATGGGCTATCAAAAGGAATTTGATAGGAGTAGCAAGAAACAAAATTACTCAGAAAATAGTAGCCACATGATATAAAAAGCATGGTGATAATTGGATACAAAATTGGCTAAAGGATAAGAGGCAGAGGGTAATGGTAAATGGATATCTCTTCTAGGGTTCTCTAAGGTTCAGTATTGGGTCCATTGTTGTGTTTTGAGAGATTATGGAGAGACCAGTGAAATGGGAAAACACACATCAGGTCCAACTAAATGCAGATAAATGAAGTGATGCCTCTGAGAGAAACAACATGGGAATACAGTATTATCTAAATTGTAAGATTTGATTTGTCACATGTATTAGTATGCAGTGAAAAGTATTGTTTCTTGCACATTATACAGACAAAACATACCGTACATACAGAAGGAAATGAGAGAGTGCGGAATGTAGTGTTACAGTCATAGCTAGGGTGTTGAGAAAAATCAATTTAATGTGAGGTAGGTCCATTCAAAAGTCTGATGGCTGTAGGGAGAAGCTGTTTTTGAGTCGGTTGGTGCATGACTTGAGACTTTTGTATCTTTTGCCAGATGGAATAAGATGGAAGAGAGTATGTCCAGGGTGTGTGGGGTCCTAAATAATGCTGGCTGCTTTTCCAAGGCAGCGGGAAGTGTAGACAGAGTCAATGGATGGGAGGCTGGTTTGCATGATGGATTGGGCTTCCTTCGTAATGCTTTGTATTTTCTTGTGGTCTTGGACAGAGCAGGAGCCATACCAAGCTGTGATACAACCAGAAATAATGTTTTCTATGATGCATCTGTAAATATTTTGAGAGTTGTAGCGGACACGCCAAATTTCCTTAGCTTCCTGAGAAAGTAGAGGCATTGATAGGCTTTCTTAACTACAGCATTGGCATGGAGGGACCAGGACAGTTGTTGGTGATCTGGACACCTAGAAACGTGAAGCTCTCGACCATTTCCACTTTGTCCCCATTGACAGGGGCATGTCCTCCACACTTCTTGAAGTCGATGACTATCTCCTTTATTTTGTCGACATTGAGGGAGAGATTATTGTCGTCGTGCCAATTCACCAGATTCTCTACCTCATTCCTGTACTCTGTCTCACCATTGTTTGAGATCCAACCCACTATGGTGGTGTCATCAGCAAACGTGAAAATCACGTTTGAGGGGAATTTGGCCACACAGCCATCAATTTATAAGGAGCATAATAAGGGGCTGAGGATACAGCCTTGTGGGGCACCGGTGTTGACGATGATCATGGAGGAGGTGTTATTGCCTATCCATACTGATTGCAGTCTGTGGTTAGGAAGTCAAGGATCTAGTCGCAGAGGGAGGAGCCAAGCCCCAGACCACGGAGTTTGGGCTTGAGTTTTGTCGGAATAATAGTGAAGAAGGCTGAACTGTAGTCAATAAATCGTAGTCTGATGTAGGTATCTTTGATGTGGAGATGCCGGCGTTGGACAGGGGTAGGCACAGTAAGAAATCTCACAATACCAGGTTAAAGTCCAACAGATTTATTTGGCAGCACAAGCTTTCGGAGCACTGCACTTTCATCAGGTGAGGAACTGAATAGTTACTTTGCATCAGTCTTCATGATGGAAGACACCAGTGGGATGCCAGAGCTCCAGGAGAATTAGGGAGCACAGGTGAGTGTACTGGCCATCACTAAGGAGAAGGTTCTGGGGAAAGTGAAAGGTCTGAAGGTGGATATGTCACCTGGACCGGATGGAATACACCCCAGGTTTCTAAAAGAGATAACTGAGGAAATTGTGGAGGCATTTTTGGTGATCTTTCAGCAATCACTGGATGCAGGAAGGGTCCCAGAGGACTAGAAAGTAGCTAATGTAACACCGCTGTTTAAGAAGGGAGGGAGGCAGCAGAGGGGAAATTATAGGCCGGTTAGCCTGACTTCAGGTATTGGCAAGATTTTAGAGTCCATTATTAAAGATGAAATCACGGAGTACTTGGAAGTGCATGATAAAATAGGACCGAGTCAGCACGGCTTCATCAAGGGGAGTTCACATCTGACAAATCTGTTAAAGTTCTTTGAGGAGGTAACAAGGAAGTTAGATAAAGGAGAACCAGTGGACATGATTTATTTAGATTTCCAGAAGGCCTTTGACAAGGTGCCGCATAGGAGACTGTTAAATAAGTTAAGAGCCCATGGTGTTAATGGTAAGATCCTGACATGTAGAAAGGATTGGCTGACTGGCAGAAGGCAGAGAGTGGGGATAAAGGAGTCTTTTTCAGGATGACAGCCGGTGACTAGTGGCGTGCCTCAGCTGTCGGTGATGGGACCACAACTTTTCACAATATACATCAACGATTTGGAAGAAGGAACTGAAGGTACTGTTGCTAAGTTTGCAGATGATACAAAGATATATAGAGGGATAGGTAGTATTGAGGAAGCAGGGTATCTGTAGAAGGATTTGGACAGGTTAGGAGAATGGACAAAGAAGTGGCAGATGGAATACTATGTGGAGAAGTCTGAAATTCTGCACTTTGGAAGGAGGAATGGAGGCATTGACTATTTTCTAAATGGGGAAATGCTTAGGAAATCAGAAGCACAAAGGGACTTGGGAGTCCCTGTTCAAGATTCTCTTAAGGTTAACGTGTATGTTCAGTCAGCAGTTAGGAAGGCAAATGCAATGTTAGCGTTCATGTTGAGAGGGCTAGAATAAAGGGCAGGGATGTACTTCTGAGGCTGTATAAGGCTCTGGTCAGATCCCATTTGGAGTATTGTGAGCAGTTTTGGGCCTCGTATCTAAGGAAGGATGTACTGGCCTTGGAAAGGGTCCAGGGGAGGTTCACAAGAATGATTCCTGGAATGAAGAGCTTGTCGTATGAGGAATGGTTGAGGACTCTGGATCTGTACTCATTGGAGTTTAGAAGGATGAGGGGGGATCTTATTGAAACTTACAGGATACTGCGAGACCTGGATAGAGTGGACGTAGAGAGGAGTAGGAAAAACTACAACCAGAGGGCACAACCTCGGGTTGAAGGGCCGATCCTTTAAAACAGAGCTGAGGAGGAATTTCTTCAGCCAGAGAGTGGTGAATCTGTGGAACTCTTTGCCGCAGAAGGCTGTGGAGGGCAGGTCATTGAGTGTCTTTAAGACAGAGACAGATAGGTTCTTGATTAATAAGGGGATCAGGGGTTATGGGGAAAAGGGAGGAAAATGGGGATGAGAAAAATATCAACCATGATTGAATGGCGGAGCAGACTTGATGGGCCGAGTGGCCTAATTCGGTCTTATGGTCTTGTGAGACATCTTTTAGGTGTCTTTGTTATCTAGGTGTTCCAGGGTATTTTGAGTAAGGTTGAATAAAAAGAGCATGTGCATATTCACAAATTCTTGTAAGTGGAAAGGCAGTTAAATGGAAAATATATAACTTATAGATAAGAGCACTGAATATAAAACAAAGAGATCATGCCAAATCTTCACAAATTACAATTTAAGCCTCAGCTGGAGTACTGTGTATAATTCTGGGGCATCCACACTTTAGGAAGGAAGAAAAGAAGTTACGATTGCATAAGGAGGGAGAAACAATTTCTTCTGGTCAGCTGGTCCTTAACAAAACACTGTAGATTTAAATTAATTGGCAAAAGAACAAAGGGGGGGAATGGAATGGAAATAAATTTCTCCACACAGTTGCCCTGTGAACTTTTGGTGGAAACAGATTCCTGAGTATCTTTCAAAGATTAATTGGTCGTATGCTTGAAGAGGACTAATTGCAAGATTTTGAGGAAAAATCTAGGCAGTTAGACTAACTGAACAGCACTTTCAAAGGACACAATGGGTCAACTGTGCTGCTTCTGTGTTGTAGGATTCTCTAATTCTAAAGCTGAAGTTGACTCGTGTTTCCTGAACTTAGTGAGAGGGAAGAGGTGACTTTGGAACTCCCTACCTAATAGATCCGTGGGAATACCTTCACCACATGGACTGTAACAGTTGAAGAAGATTCACCACCACCATCTCAAAGGCGGTTGGGATAGGTTCCGTCAGCAGCTCTCTATCCCAAGAATATTTTCTTAAAAATCTTATTCCACAGCATTCAGTGAAGGGATTATTTAGTCATGGGTCCATCCATATTCCTGCTTAAAATGGAACTCTTTTGGACTTTATTTATTTCTATCTTATTCCAGGATGTACATTTAATTTTATTGCTTTTTTATCAGTTTACCATGAACAAATTGCTAATTAGACCAAATGGTTCTAACAAACAAATTAATAGACAAGTGAAGAAGGCATATCACGTTATGTTAACTCAACATTATTACAATTACACAGCTCTTCTTTGGAGCTTTTCCCAGCCTAGTCGATGCTCTGTAACTATAAAGCTGAAAAAATATATTTTTTTATTAGGAACTTCTATCTCACCGAGGAGACGTAGGTCAATCCGTATCCAACAACCTGCTCATATTTGGGCAGTTATGACAAATTGCACCACAGCAGCTGGGGCAATCCATAATATTTTAAAACAATCAATAACATTCTAAATCAAATATCCCATAACATTCTTTTTTTAAAATGGTCTATTCATCCTACCTCCCAATGTTAATTCCTGTAAAAAGTCTAGGATCTGCATTTGCATCTTCATTTAAAAAAATCAATTCTTCACTAGACCATTTCCAATCTTTGTAAGAAGTTTCATTGAAATCTGTCAATTGGCTTCAGAGAAATATTTTTATAAGCAGTCTAATGGATTCATAAAAAGGGGTCAAATTATAATATTATCTTTGTCCACTTTCAGTGGTGATGGTAATGATCAACTATTTATATTGCTTTCACAAAACTAATATGTATTTTAGATTGTAATATCCTAATATAGCCAAATCCATATTTTACGGTCTTCCTTTCAAACTTGCACCTTCCACAAAGGAATACCGTATTATTATTGCCAAGTGTCTATATAACCATTGCATCCTGTTAGGTGTCACAATCTGTTCTGGTTGCCAATTTTATGTTGAATTTTGAAACCATTATTAGTCATGCATTTGGCAGTTATGCGAAGAGCTAATCATGTTCCAAACTGCATGTTCAAACATAATTGGAATTGCTGGTGGTGGTGGAGGTAGCAAAAAGAAAAATGCCAGGTAAACAGGAACATTTCCAATTCCAACAAATCATAGTTATCAAACAAAAATACATGTTTTAACTTCCAACACTGAAGAATAGAATTTCATTGATCCCAAAACATTCCTTGGTAAAAATTATCTCATAATATTGTTGTAATATGAATTACTAGACTGTAGTTTTGAATGAGTCCGTGATTCTCCCCCACCTCAGCCAATCTCCTGGGATGTGTGTCCATTGAAATGTGATAACAGCAAGGTTGGCTGTATGCAGTTTTATAAATGCTGTCCATCCCCGTGATTGTATGGCACAGAGATATTGTTAATAATGGAGTAGCCTAAAGTGATGTGCAACAATCTGACTACAGGACAGAGAAACAAGTTATTTATGAATTCAGCTTTTTTACATGAACAAAATTTCGATATAAAAATTATTTATAGATCCTAGAATGAAATGGAAATTACTGAGGTCCAAAAATAGTCATTGATTTTTATGAAGAGTGGTATGGATTGAACATTGAGTCTAAGAAGTCTCTTTACCAAACGTTTTGGTAGAAGTATAGACAAACCTTCTATCGCCTAACGAATCCCTTTTACCCAGTATTTTGCTGATTACACATAGATTCATAGATTCATAGAACCCTACAGTGCAGAAAGAGGCCATTCGGCCCATCGAGTCTGCACCGACCACAATCCCACCCAGGCCCTACCCCCGTATCCCGACATATTTTACCCGCTAATCCCTCTAACCTACTCATCTGAGGGGCAATTTTAGCATGGCCAATCAACCTAACCCGCACATCTTTGGACTGTGGGAGGAAACCGGAGCACCCGGAGGAAACCCACGCAGACACGAGGAGAATGTGCAAACTCCACACAGACAGTGACCCGAGCCGGGAATCGAACCCAGGTCCCTGGAGTTGTGAAGCAGCAGTGCTAACCACTGTGCTACCGTGCATACATTATGAAGGAATAGGATGATTCACCACAGTTTAATGGAACTTATTGCAATGTATTCTAATGATATAGCTTGTTTTAATTTATCCATATTCTCAGCCTGATTTTTTAGAAACAAAGTACAATTATTTCACCACTTCCTGTACATATTATACAGAACACTAGATTCCAGTGTAACATTAGTAACCCAAGTATGAGGTGTGGCCAATTTAATCCCGATCATTGTTCAACTTTACCTGTAGAACACAACAATACTTCAGTCGAAGCAGAATGGAAAATATTTAATGCTTTAATAAGCACACTTAGAGAACACTATGCAAGCAATAGAATAATCCTTAAATATCAAAGGAAATTCTTATATATGTGAAAGGAAAAAAATGGAGGGAGGAGAACAAATTGGCATGAGAAAATTGATAAAAGTAGATTAATGCAAGGTGACACTTGAGTTGATGATAGTGCTCTTACTCCTGAATCGGGTGGCACAGTGGTTAGCACTGCTGCTTCACAGCACCAGGGACTTGGGTTTGATTCCTGGCTTGGGCCACTGTCTGTGTGGAGTTTGCACGTTCTCCCCGTGTACATGTGGGCTTCCTCCGAGTGCTCTGGTTTCCTCCCACAGTCCGAAAGACATGCTGGTTCGGTGCATTGACCATGCAAAATTTTCTCCCTCCCGGAGTGTGGCGACTAGGGGATTTTCACAGTAACTTCATTGCAGTACTAATGTAAGCCTAATAAATAAACTTAAAACTTTAAAAACAAAGTTTGTGGATTCAAACCCATTTAAAAAACTACAGCATCAAATCTCAGGTGGCGCTTCAGTGCTGTACAAAGGATTATGTTTTGTTGGAGATGTCTTTTCAGATGAAATGTTAATCTTCAATCCCATTGGCCTGTTCAGGTACATTTTAAGATTGATTTGGACTATGAGTTGCAAATTGTCCTGGTCTCCTGAGCAACACTGATATCTCAATTAGCGTGACTAAAATCAACATTTTTCTCTTTCATTTACCAATTAAAACATCTGATCTCACATCAATGCTAATCTGTTGACGGAAACACTTTGGAAAATTATGTAGATGTGAGGTTACATAAATGTGAGATATTTCTTGGTGGTATTAATGTTCATGTTAAATGTTGGAATTAGACCTGACCCAGTTGATCAACTTTGCAAACTGTTAGATGACATATGTGGCCTTTCATCAGATTGGCCCTTCCCAATTGGTCACTGGAAAGCAAGCAAATATGCAACAGTAATTCGCTTTCATAGCAACACCTTGCTGTTCCATTAAAATAGGTCACAGGCCCCTTGGCCCAATAAATCATTCATCTTTGCTCCCCCATAAAAGTTCAGCATCATATGGTATTCAGACACTCTGAAAACAACTGTCATCTGATTTTTTGCTGGTGGGATCCACCTGTGGTTCAGAACAGCACCTACACCTGTATTGTGGGCTGTGTGCCTAGTGTATTTCGTGGGATGTTCAGGAAAGCCTGAGAACATTGTCAGACACACTGGTCCAAACTGATACAAGAACAAAATACTGCAGATGTTGAAAATCTTAAATAAAAATAAATAATGCTGGAAATATTCAGAGAACAAAACACTAAACAAGTCATCATTCACCAGAGGCAGGCCTACTTATAAATCAGGAACCTTTTGAACAATCCATCAGGCTTTGCTGTCATTCATTAACTGAACCACGGTATTAACATTCCACCTGGCTGTCCTCACTGGCCAATCAGGGGTGTGGGCAAAATGACACAATGGAACTGTCAAGAGCCTGGGTTAGAATAGTTTGCTAGCATTTGAATTTTTTGAGGTTGAAGCAATGAAAGAAATGGAGAGGAGATCTGGGAATGTATTGCCTCCTGAGACTTTCACTCTGCTGCCTGGAGGTCCTCGTGTGGTATCTGAATGACTATAATGAACAGTTTCTCCCTTCCCCAAATGGGGAGGGAGAGACCAGCTTCTATATTCAAGCAGGCGTCAATGGAAGTGGCTGAGGAAGTCAGCAGCAGCAATGTGTTCTCTACTTAGAGACAGTGCACCAAGAGGACCCAGGACCTTAGGAGGGCATGGCAGATGATTGGTATTGTGGAGACAAGCTCCACAGTTCGAGTCTACCAGCATTTTCTTGCACAGGATTCTTCAACTCAATAACCTTGCAGGCTCCCCTCTCTCCAGGCATCTCATGCTCCCATCTGAGCAATCCATGCTCACTCTCAAATTATTGCCTTCTTGTACCCATTTTTCACAGTCACCCTCTACAAATGTTGTCCTCCCCTCCTCTCCACAATAGCTATTCTGAGCATTCATACCTCTCTGCTTTCTCTCCTGGCAGGGAAAAGACTTGGTGAGAGGCAGAGACCCAGGAAGTGGGGCAAGGAGGGGCTAGCCTTTCAGAGGCAGGCACCTATTGACTACAAGCAATGCAAGTCTACCTACTCCACTGGGAAGGAGGATTCCAGAAGGCTGCAGGTGACTTGCTGTAAGAACCAGAGTCACCTGTGTCACTGGTGCTCACATATGTTGGGAGAGGTAATCCTCTGCCTGTAGACTTTGTGCTCATGGTCTCCAGCTAGGTCTCAATGTCAATTCCCTCTGCCCTGTGGACAGCTAGACACTGAAACTTGGTGGGGGGGATTTTGCATCCCCGTTTGCTGTGGGTGTAAATGGCAATAGGATGCAAAATCTCATGACAGGCCAGAATGAGACCTGTGCTGGCAAGATCCTGCAATGTGATCATCCCCACCCCTCACCAGTGACATAATTGGGCTCCTGCTATACAATGACCCTTTGAAAATGACATCCCTATCTTTGGAAGGCCGACGTTTATGGCTGGAAGAACCCACCACATCATCATGATAACGTGAGACCAGCCTCCAACAATTCTTTTCCAAGTGTTTAAAAACTTGGCAGGAAAAGCCAGCAAAACAGCCGATGGGCTACACACTGCTTTTCCTGCCTGAGACAACATTTTGAAAAAGAAACGGAAAATTCCACCCTAGGTTACGGACTCAAGAGGTGTATGTTTATAATGTGGAACTCTATAAATAAAGATGAAAGTCTGTAAAGATTGGCTCCAGCTGTTTCCTTCACCAACTAGCTTTCTGGAATAGAAGATGTAAACCTGTGAACAGATGTGAACCTGTGGAAATCTCTACCACAGAAAGCTATTGGGGCCAGTTTGTTAGATCAAGAGGGAGCTGGACATAGCCTTTGTGGCTAAAGGGATCAAGGGATATGGAGAGAAAGCGGGAGTGGGATACTGAAAGTACATGATCATATTGAATGGTGGTGCAGGTTTGAAGAGCCGAATGGCCTACTCCTGCACCTATTTTCTATATTTCTATGATAGCAGAGAATGGTTGCTAAAGTAAAGGTTGAAAGTAAAGAAAATAATTTTCAGATAGAAAACTACTGTGGCTATTGTGAAAAATGGTAGAAAACAATTATAAATTATTGGGACATAATTACATTGCGACATTCTCAAAATCTGAACCATATACACAAGTTATGGCCTTGGCATTGACATCTTAAAATCAGAAGTAACTGATTTTGTCAACTAAGTGTCCATTTGTTGGTTACTGATGAAGGTTTGGACTTCCAATGGAATTCTTAAGCTAAATTTACAAGAAAGATTATCTGTTAAATGTCTAAAAGACAAGGGATAGATTGGATAGATTTCAGAAAATAAAATGGTTATCCCATGGAGGGATAGACTTCAAAAGATTGTACAAAAGACTGACAAATCAATTTGGGGATCCCTGCATCAGTAGAAACATTTAAATTGCAGGATTGTGCCAAGATGTACAATATGAACAGTCCCATGATTCTAATTGGCAAGTGGTTCTTGGAGAGGGAGACCCTTCTGGATCAGATGTTTGCTGTCTTGAAAAAGTTCCAGGAGAAATAATCATTTCCTTCAGTTTTTACCAGACTCGCTGTGGTGACACAAAGAATGGAGGACTCAATTATTACCAGGTTTCAAAATGGTCCTGATATTGTGTACACACATCATTGCAATGAAAGAGTTAGAGACAGGAGGAATGAAGGTGAGAGTGGTTTTAGCTGATCTGGTTGTAACAACAGAACGCAGAGTTGGAATGACAATAATATATGAATAAATCCCAGGAAAGCCAATGGAACAGTTAATAGGTACTTCAGATGAGACTCAAAATTCCATTAAGCAGTTAACTGCCCAAAGTGCAGAGGCAGGGTCCTCAAAATGACACAAAGCACAGAGAATTCTGAGGAACTAGAGAAGGATAACAAGAAATCTGAACAAATTGTCCTATTCATAAGGAGTTTTAGTCATTGATCATAGATCATAGAAACCCTACAGTGCAGAAGGAGGCCATTCGGCCCATCGAGTCTGCACCGACCACAATCCCACCCAGGCCCTACCCCCACATATTTCCTCTAACCTACACATCTCAGGACTCTAAGGGGCAATTTTAGCATGGCCAATCAACCTAACCCGCACATCTTTGGACTCTCATGTCCGATGTTGAACGTGCAACTTGCAGACTTACTTCACAGTGCAGAGTTAGATAGTGCTTGCACTTCAAAAATATGTAGAAGAGATTGTTTAAAATGTTACATTGATTCACTAAGCAGTGAATACTTGCTTTAGGTTTAGTAATGACAACATATTGAGGCCACTAAAGAGTGTTATAAAAATGCTAGAGTCAGCAATTTTATAAGTACCGATCTAGCCTCTAGTGATATGCCTGAGTTGTTGTGTAAACCTTCCATGAAAAAGGCACAAATGAAACTCAACACGAATGTGGGCGGCACGGTAGCACAGTGGTTAGCACTGCTGCTTCACAGCTCCAGGGACCCGGGTTCGATTCCCGGCTTGGGTCACTGTCTGTGTGGAGTTTGCACATTCTCCTCGTGTCTGCGTAGGTTTCCTCCGGGTGCTCCGGTTTCCTCCCACAGTCCAAAGATGTGTGAGTTAGGTTGATTGGCCATGCTAAATTTGCTCTTAGTGTCCTGAGATGCGTAGGTTAGAGGGATTAATGGGTAAATATGTAGAGATATGGGGTAGGGCCTGGGTGGGATTGCGGCCGGTCAGACTTGATGGGCCAAATGGCTTCTTTCTGTGCTGTAGGGTTTCTATGATTCTATGAAGCATAATAAGGAAATTAGGTTTGGAAAGTCAGTAGATCTGCTGTTTACACAGACAGCATACTACTGCAACCTCTTAATAAAAACTGATACAAACATATGAACAGAAACAGGAATAGACCATTCAACCCCTTGAGTCTGTTCCAGCATTTAATAAGATAATGGCAGGATCTGATAGCAACCTCAAATCTGCATCCCACCTGTCCCTGATAACCTATCACCCACTTGCTTCCCAAGAATCTATCCAGGTACAGCAATTAGGAAAGCTAATAGGATGTTACCCTTTATTGCAAGGGAATTGAATACAAAAGTAGGGAGGCTATGCTTCAGTTATACAGAGCTCTAGTGAGACCACATTTGGAGCACTGTGTACAGTATTGGTCACCTTATTTAAGGAAGGATATAAATGTTTTGGAAGAAGCTCAGAGAAGGTTTACTAGCCTAATCACTGGAATGGGTGGGTTGTCTTATGAAAAAATGTTAGACAGGCTAGGCTTGTAGGGATGGCTAATTTGAAGTAGAGATGAGGCAACATTTCTTTCTTTAAGAGCCACATCAAAGATTTATCACAGAAAATAAAGCTTCCACCTCCTTCTCAGGAAAAGAATTCCAGAGATTCATGAACCTCTTATGAGAAAGAAATGTTGCCTCATCTCTACTTCAAATTAGCCATCCCTACAAGCCGAGCCGATCTAACATTTTCTCATAAGACAACCCACCCATTCCAGGGATTAGGCTAGTAAATCTTCTCTGAGCTTCTTCCAACACATTTATATCCTTCCTTAAATAAGGTGACCAATACTGTACACAGTGCTCCAAATGCGGTCTCACTAGAGCTCTGTATAACTGAAGTATAGCTTCCCTCCTTTTGTATTCAATTCCCTTGCAATAAAGGGTAACATCCTATTAGCTTTCCTAATTACATGCACTAGGACACTCAAGATTCCTCTGCATCTCAGAGCTCTGCGATCACTTACCATTTAGATAATATGCTTCAATTTTATTCTTTCTGCCAAAATGGACAATTTCACATTTCCCCACATTATACTTTATTTGCCAAATCTCTGCTCATTCAATTAACCTATTTATATATATTGCAGCCTTCTTATGTCCTCTTTACAATTCAGTTTCCTACCCTTCTTTGTGTTATCAGCAAATTTATAAACCATCCCTTCATTCAAGTCATTTACATAATTTGTAAACAGTTGAGGTTCCAGGACTGGTCTCTGTGGCACACCACTTGTTAAATCTTGCCAATGTGAAAATGACTCACGTATGCCTATTGTGGCTTCCTGCCAGCCAGCCAATCTTGTAGCCATGTCAATATGTCACCCCGATACCATGAGCTTTTATTTTCTGTGATAAACCTTTGATGTTGCTCTTTATGAAATGTCTTCTGGAAATCTAGGTCCAGTACATACTACCTGTTCCCTTTTATCCACAGGACATGTTATTCCTTTAAGGACTCCAATAAATCAGTTAAACATGATTTCTCTCACACAAAACCATGTTGACCCTACCTGGTTACCTTGAACTTATCCACATGCCTTGCTATTGCTTCTTTAATAATGGCTTCTAACATTTTCCCAGTGACAGATGTTAGGCTAATTGGCCTTAGTTTCCTGCTTTCTGTCTCCATTCCTTTTTGAATAAAGGAGTTACATTTGCTATCTTCCAATATAATGGGAACTTTCCTGAAACTAGGGAGTTTTGGAAAATTAAATCCACTGCATCAATTATCTTGCTGGGCACTTCTTATAAGACATAAGCTGAAATTCATCAGGACCCAGGACTTTCAGAGAACCACAGGATCCCTACTGTGCAGAAAGCAGCCATTTGGCCCATTGAGTATGCATTGGCTTTCCAAAACAGCATCTTACCCAGCTCTCAGAATTGGACACCATGAAGTTTCTGACCAATAATGGAGGGGAATTTTTCAAGGGTTCAGAGATTTATTCAAAAACATGAATATCATGGTCATGCATATTGCAGCTGTAGTCTCTCCAGCACTGAACTCTGTGAAAGGAATCATGAAGAGATCATAGAATCATTGAATCTCTACAGTACACCGTCTGCACCGATTCTCTGAGAAATGCTGCCTCAATATTTAGCTGATTAACCAGATTGCAAGCTGACAACAACCCTAGTAGTTCATATAAATAATTCACTTCATATGATTGGAGGATATGGTTACTATCAGCTAGTCTATGGTTCAAATCCCAAATTGTCTTCTGTGTTATGAATAGTCCTCCTGTTCTGGATGGTACAATAATTAGTTTCATTTTTTCATGGGATGTTGGAAATGCTGGCAAGACCAGTATTTGTTGTTCCTCCCTGACTGCCCTTCTGCACATTTAAATGCTTTATGTTTTGGGAGACTGACCTTTATCAAGGCTGCGGTCTTGGAGAGCATTGTATAAGACAATCCAAGTCCAAATTTAATTCAGGTGATTTGGTATAACATAAAACAAGGGTGATAGGGAATGGAATGCCCCTGGAAGGTCATGATGATAAGACAATACTTATCAAATATGAAGATCAAACTGTTAAAGTTCATTTCCCATGATTAATTGGAATTAATTACAGAATCTTGGACTCTCAGCAGCTAGAAGTAAAAAAGGTACATTGTATCCCAAGTGTCCTTGTGTTTTGTGATGAAGGTCCAGAAGAACAAAATATTTCAGATCAAGGGCTGCATAGTGGTAATTTGAATGGTTATGACACATCTAAAGGCTACTTGCTTGGAATGGATACTCAGGTCACATATATTCATGAAGGGCCTCGTAAGTGGAGAGATGTGGCAAATGTGGGATTTGGAGAAAAGTTTACTGGCAAGTTTAAATATTGGTTGAATGTTCAGGATAAAGCCCATGGATTGGCAGGTTGAGGTGCAAGAGTGGAGTAAGAAAGCATAGTGCCAGTTCTGATAATGAGTCCGGAAGTGACCCTTGCATCAGAAAACTATCACATACTGGAGAAGGAGCATCCAATAGTGCAAGAGGCATAGCAGTAGATCCTCTCCAGCAATAGGCTATAGGTTGAAGTAAAGGCCACAGAATAGTCTCAGAACAGAATTAGAAGCAGACGTCCTCAAGATCATGAAGTTTACAGAATTGTTACAGCGCAGGAGGACGACATTTGGTCCATTGTGTTGGCACTGGCTCTGCAAATTAGCATCATGACTTAGTGCCATTCCCCTTACTTAACATTGTTTCTCTTCAAGTAATTATCTAATGCCCTCTGAAATGCTTTGATTGAACCTGCCTACAGCACACTTCTAGGCAATGCATTCCAAACCTGACCTAATCATTGTGTGAAACAATATTACCCTCATTGATCCTTTTTCTTACCACCTCATGCTAGTTAAACACAATTTCTCCTTTAGAAATCCATTCCTAATCAACATACAGTTTTCCATGTGGCTACTACTTTTATCCCGAGCGATTGTTTCTAGAAGCTTGCCCACAACTGATGTTAAACTGACTGGTCTGTAATTGCTGGGACTATCCTAAAGATATTTTTTGAATCAGGTTGTAACACTTGCTATTCTCCAGTCCTCTGGTATCTCCCCCGAATCTAGAGAAGACTGGAAGATTATTGCCAATGCCCCTGCAATTTCCATTCTCATTTCTTTCAATATCCTTGGATGCATCTCATCTGGTCTTGTCAATATTCTGTTCCAACAGTCTATTCAACATTTCCTCCTTATCAATTTTGAATCCTTCTAGGGACAGTTTTCTCATCTGTCACATGTCATGGATAGCATGTACACCCTCGGTAAAGATGAATGTGAACTATTAATTTAGTACTGCAGCCATGCTCCTAGCCTCTTATGTCCTATTCCTCCTTTTATCACCCTTCTACTATACAAGTCTATAGAAGACTTTGGGGTTTCCTTTATGTTGGCTGCCAGTCTTTTCTTATAATCCCTCTTCACTTATCTAATGTGCCTTTTCACCTCTCCTCTGAACTTTTTGTGATTCAGTCAATTAACCTGAGGATAGACTAATCGAAGCAAAACAAGGGAAATTAGGTAGTTGCAAAATGTTTGTTATCTACTCTGCGATACTAGATGAGGTACAACCAGCTTTGTCACATATGGGACTTACCAGACCAAAGTGAGGATATTTGCTGGGGGAATTGAAAATCTACTGGGTCATATAGATGTTAGAGTCAAATCTCCCACAGTTGGAAAAATAACTTGAAAATTCTATTTTGCTTTTTTGGCCTCATATTCATGGGATAATAAATAAATCAGCATAAAAATCACATTTCTGCAGGGAGATACTTTTGAGAGTCAAGTTTCTGAAACTGCCCAATGCAGAAGAAAAACATGAAAACTAAATAAATGTTTTGATGGTCTGAATGGTGCTTCCAAGATTTGGTATTTTACATTGAGATTTGTATAGCTGAAAATAAGTTGTGTTCAACTGAAAGATCCTGCAATGATTCATTGGTATTACAAAAAAAAAATTTCAAGTATCTTCCTGATGCATTTTAATGATTTCTTGTGTGGTTGTACTATGGAAGTTGAGATCTGTGTTTTAATAGTAGTGTAGAATTTAATTTGGGAGTCAGGTTTATGAGGCTTTTAAATACATTGGTTTAGATATTAAGCAGAGTGGGTAAGTTTGCGGACTACACGAAGATTGCTGGAGTTGCGGATAGTGATGAACACTGTCAGAGAATACAGCAGGATATAGATAGGCTGGAACATTGGGCGGAGAAATGGCAGATGGAATTTAATCCAGATAAATGCGAAGTGATGCATTTCGGTAGATCTAATGTAAGGGGGAGCTATACAATAAATGGCAGGACCATCAGGAGTATAGACACACAGAGGGACCTGGGTGTACAAGTCCACAGATCCTTAAAGGTGGCAGCACAGGTGGAGAGGGTGGTCAAGAAGGCATATGGCATGCTTGCCTTTATTGGACGGGGCATAGAATATAAAAGTTGGCATATGATGTTGCAGCTGTATAGAACAAGGCCCCCACCACCCTCTGTGTAAAATACGCCCCCCTGACATCTGTGTTGAACCTTGCCCCCTTGAACCCGTGACCCCTTGTGTTCGTCACCTCCGACCTGGGAAAAAGCTTCCCACTGTTCACCCTATCTATGCCCTTCATAATTTTATACACCTCCATTAGGTCGCCTCTCATCCTCCATCTTTCCAGGGAGAACAACCCCAGTTTACCCAATCTCTCCTCATAGCTAAGACCCTCCATACCAGGCAACATCCTGGTAAACCTTCTCTGTACTCTCTCCAAAGCCTCCACGTCCTTCTGGTAGTGTGGCGACCAGAACTGGAGGCAGTATTCCAAATGTGGCCTAACCAGCGTTCTATACAGCTGCAACATCAGACTCCAGATTTTATACTCTATACCCCGTCCTGGAAAGACGGAGGATGAGGGGCGACCTAATGGAGGTGTATAAAATTATGAAGGGCATAGATAGGGTGAACAGCTTTTTCCCAGGTCGGAGGTGACGAACACAAGGGGTCACGGGTTCAAGGGGGCAAGGTTCAACACAGATGTCAGGGGGGCATATTTTACACAGAGGGTGGTGGGGGCCTCGTTCTATACAGCTGCAACATCATATGCCAACTTTTATATTCTATGCCCCGTCCAATAAAGGCAATAATACCATATGCCTTCTTCACCACCTTCTCCACCTGTGCTGCCACCTTCAAGGATTTGTGGAATTGCACACCTAGGTCCCTCTGTGTTTCTACACTCTTGATGGCTCTGCCATTTATTGTATAACTCCCCCCCCTACATTAGTTCTTCCAAAATGCATCACTTCGCATTTATCGGGATTAAATTCCATCTGCCATTTCTCCGCCCAATTTTCCAGCCTATCTATATCCTGCTGTATTGTCCGACAATGTTCATCGCTATCCGCAAGTCCAGCCATCTTCGTGTCATCTGTAAACTTGCTGATAACACCAGTTACACCTTCTTCCAAATCATTTATACATATCACAAATAGCAGACGTCCCAGTACAGAGCCCTGCAGAACACCACTGGTCACAGACCTCCAGCCGGAAAAAGACCCTTCAACTGTCACCCTCTGTCTCCTGTGGCCAAGCCAGTTTTCTACCCATCTAGCCACCTCTCCTTGTATCCCATGAGCCTTAACCTTCTTAACCAACCTGCCATGAGGGACTTTGTCAAATGCCTTACTGAAATCCACATAGACGACATCCACGGCCCTTCCTTTGTCAACCGTTTTTGTCACTTCCTCAAAAAACTCAACCAAATTTGTAAGGCACGACCTCCCTCTTACAAAACCATGCTGTCTGTCACTAATGAGATTGTTCCGTTCTGAATGCTCACACATCCTGTCTTTAAGAATCCTCTCCAACAACTTCCCTACCACGGACGTCAAGCTCACTGACCTATAATTACCCGGGTTATCCCTGCTACCCTGATATGTTATCTAAAGTAGAAACAGAGGAATTCTGAAGCTTGATTGATCAGTTGAACTGGTTAATCATTCAGACTAGACCAGATACAAATGAAAAAGGATGGATTAAAGTAATCAACTGTCTATTTAACAAAAATAAAATCATGCACAAAGACACTGTTAGGGGAGGAGTAACTTCTAATGTAATGCTTTGTACAGAATAGGGAGGCCATAACTTGTTCTGGATTTTACTTGTACTATTTTCTCTTTAAGGAGAGAGAGAGAGATCAGAATATGGATTGCGTTTCATTGTATGCAGGTTGCTAACATTCACTAAGGATTCATTTGAGCCCTGATAAATAGACACAGTTTAAAACCATAGTTCAAAAGCAAAATACTAAAGTTAACAACAACAGAAAGGGTGAGTTAACATTTCAGCTCAATGTTATTTTGTCAAAAGTGCGCTCTGTCAGAGAAGAAGTGCTATGAACAGCAGCCTCTTCACTTTCACTGAGCAAAGCCTTCCTAGCCTGTCAGTTTCATGGAAGAAGCTCTTCCTGCTGTGCACTCACTTCAGAAATCCGGGTGAGATGCTGACAGGTTAAGAAATATGTCAGCTGGTTGTGAAATCCAGGATTGAGGGTTAAAACGTTACAAATGACCTATTTGTTATTTTAATTTTTTACATGACAGCTTGATGGGTTTTCTTCACTCGCCTTTGAAACCTGACCTAATATCACTTTCAGGGGATTTAACTTAGCACATTCACCCCACCCAAAACAGACTTCCCTGGGGAAAATTCTGTCCGTTAACTCTAATTCTCTTTCCAATGATGCTGCCAGATTTAATGAGTGTTCCAGCATTTTGTGGCTTTATTCCTGAAGCTGAAGTTAGGATGTGGGAAAGAGTTGGGTAGAAGAAGGACTCCTGTATTTCATTTTGCCATGGCACATGGCAAATAGTTGTGTCTATGCTTAATCCTGTCCAAAGAAAGAGTTGCGTTTGATTTGTTATTTAGGTGGTTTGATGAGATGTTGGGAATCTCCTGGGGAAATGCCCTCCAAAATTCTCATCCAGCCACTACATAAGACATATACTTTTGGTAAATAGACAGCTGGAGGACTGTCACTGATAACCATGGTCTCTGGAGGCTGCCAGTTTGGAAAGAGCATTGGAAGATGTGAACAGAAACAAAAGGTTCAGCTGATTGAGAAGAGTGCCCAGGAAAAACGGAGGTCAGTGAATAAAGAACCTTCTCAGCCCACTGCATATACAGAGAATAGGTTATATTAGACTTGGTATCATGTAATGTGACAGGATTAATGACCTCTGAGTTAAGACATCCCTACCCAGCAGTGAACACAACATGATTGAATTTGACATCCAGCTTGAAAGGGAGAAGAGTGGATCTAAGACTAGGATTTTAAACTTAAATAAGGACAACTATGTGGGCATGAAAGCTGAGCTAGTTGATGTTAACTGAAGTACTAGGCTAGGGAATCAATCAATAGAAAAGCAGTGGTAGATATTTAAGGTGCTATTTCAGAATATTTAAAGTAAGTATATTCCTGCTAACAAAAGTAATTCTAACGGAAGGATCCACCATCCGTGGTTAACTAAAAAAGTTAGGGGAAGTATCAAACTTAAGGAAAAGACATATAACTGTGCAAAGATGAGTAGCAGGGTAGGTATTTGGTCAGAATATGAAGAATGCAGAAAATGACTAAGCGGTCAATCAAGAGAAATAAATTAAAGTTCGAGAGAAAGCTAGCTAGGAACATACAAATGGTGAGCAAGAGTTTCTACACATAGTTAAAAAAAAGTAAAGTGACTGTTGGTCCTTTTGAGAGTAAGAATGGGGATTTAGTAGTAGATAATGAGAAAATGGTGGATAAGATGAACAAATATTTTGCTTCTGTCTTCACTGTAGAGAATACGAAAACATTCCGGTAATAGATATAAAATCAGGAGGTGTAGGGGGAAAGAGAAACTTGGTGAAAATATTATCACTAGGGAAACGGTACTGAGCAAACTGATGGAGCTGTGGGCTGACAAGCCTTCGGGTCCAGGTGAACTTCATCCTTCTTAAAGAGGTGGCTAAGGAGGTACAAGATGCGTTGGTGTTAATTTTCCAAAATTCCCCAGATTCTGAAAAGGTTTCATCAGGATGGAAATTAGCAAATATAACCCTTCTATTCAAGACAGTGCTGAGGTAGAAAAGAGGAAACTGTAGGCTAGTTTGCTTGACATCTGTCATGGAGAAGGTGTTAGAATTAGTCATTAAAGAGGTTATAGCTGGGTAGTTAGAAAAACGCAAGGGAATCAGGAAGAGTTAGCATGGTTTTATGAAAGGGAAATCATAAGTAACCAATAATGCTTTATTTGAAGAAGAAACATGCGCTGTGGATAGAGGGGAGCCTGTAGACGTACTGTATTTGATTTCTAGAAAGCATTTGATATAGTCCTGCATCAAAGGTTATTGCAGAAAACAAAAGCTCATGGTGTAGGGAATAACATATTAGCCTGGATAGAAGACAGGCTAGTCAAAAAAGAGAGAGTTTGCATAAATAGGTCTTTGTTTGATTGGCAGGACATGACAAGTGGAGTCCCACAGGTGTTTGTGCTGTTGCCTAAATTTATACAATATCTATCAATGAGGTGAACAAAAGCATGGTAACTAAATTTGCAGACAACACAAAGATTGGTAGGAAAGTATATTACGAAGAAGACATAAGGAGTTTGCAGATGGATAGAGATTGGTCGAGTCAATGGGAAAAATTGGGCAGATGGAATATAATGTGAGAAATGTGAAGTTTTTCACTTGGCAGGAGGAATAAACAAAGTATTACTTAAACTGAGAATGAATGTAGAATTCGGATATGCAGTGGGATCGAGGTTTTCTCGCGCATGAGTCATAAAAAAGTAGCATGCCGGTACAGCATGTAATCAAGGAGATTAATGGAAAACCATCCTTTACTATGAGAGAAATTGAACATAAACATGAGGATATAATGAAACCCTGCTCGTAAAATCTTTGACGGTTTCTGTTTCTTGAAAAAGTGAACAATGATTTTAATTCTGAAAGGGCCAATTCCCAATATCATTATCTCTTAATCTTCAAATATAAACAAGTGGCCCACATTGTCCAGACAAGGACATTGCAGAGATCTGCGCTAGTTTTTCTAGATAAGCACATTTTGTGACCACGAATTGGAATATTATCCTCCAAAACTTCAAGTTAACAACTTTAACTATGGTTAAATATCGTCCAGTAATCATTTCAAGCAATACGTTCTGTAATTCATGTTCAATGAAAATGTTAATCATTATAGATCAGGACTTGGCAGCCACTCCAGTGGAACATTTGTGAACTGACACAGATCTAAACGCAAATTTGAGGGCTATTGTTTGAACGTAAGAACTAGGAGCAGGAGTAGGCCATTTGGCCTCTCGAGCCTGCTCCACCATTCAATAAGATCATGGCTGATCCTTTTGTGGACTCAACTCCACTTACCTGCCTATGCACTGTTTGGCTTCCTGAGGCCAGGGTTCAGTTCATCAAATAAATTCAGCTTCAAACTGGTTGAAGCCAAATCCTGAATTAAAACAGGCACATCTAGTTTACAGAGGCGATGATTACCTCGTTAACATCAACAGAACTTTGGGGAGAGAGTGCACTGATGATAATTGAAATGTTGCTCCATTGATGTTATGACAATGATTGCCTTGTCTGTAACAGTGAAGAGAACTGCTAAACATTGTGCTGCTTGTCTATAATCATCCTGCTTTCTTGATTGTTCATCTCTTGTTCTGTAGACATCGGAAATTCTAATAACTTCTTGTCATGCATAATGATGAAACCAAATAAAGAAATTGTTATTTTACAGTACCAGTAATGCTTTTTTCTTATTTTTATGATCAACGCTACCAAAATATGAAAGGTGAAGTTGTCTGAATTTGGTTGTTACTTGTGTCTTCTTTATATTTAACACCAATGGTGGAATTTTGCCAGCTCAGCTAAACATGAGGAGAACTGGCAGCTCAGAAAACTGTTCATAGTTGGAGTGAACTTTGCCGAAGGTCTTTAACTGAGCCACAATGTTAATAACCTCCCTCCAGGTTACCCAGCCAAAGAGGCACATCAGGTGACATGATGTATCCGTTCTGTCAAAGGGAGGATTTCTGATTAAAGGAACCATGACATGGGTTAGAATGGCTCATCAGCACTTGGATTTTTAAGGTTGTAGCAAGCACAGGAATGGAGAAGAATCCCGGGAAAGCTGACCCCTGGGTCTCTTACTCTTACTTGGAGAAACTAATGCAGGATCTGAGGGTCTGCAGTGAGATGACCTCTCCCAGTGACAGGAGGAAGAAAACATCCTCCCCAACCAAGCAGGTATGGATGGAAATGGCTGAGAAAGTCAGTAGCAGGAGTGGAACCCGCCAATTTGGAGATTGTGCACCAAGAGGATCCAGAATATCAGAAGGGCATGACAGGTCAGTGGCATCACATTTTCAGGTGCCAAACCCACCATCTATTTGCTCAATATTCAAACAGTTAGATTCATTCTTCGATCTCCAGGCACCTCACATCCAACTGAACAGCTAACACTCACTCCCATCATAACCCTTCGTTCTCTTGCACCTGTCAACCCACCACAAATGTTGTCCTTCCCATCTGCAAACAAGCAATTATAAAAGAGTTATGCCTATCTGTTTTCTCTTTTTGTCGTAGAAGAGAGTACACAAAGTCAGAGTGGCAGTGATCCAAAGGGGTAGGGGCTATTGGCAATGTATGCCCACCTGGACCACTGGGAAGGAGTTCTTGTTCCAGGAGGCTGAAGTTGGTGGCATCAACCTGCTATGAGCCTCCTGAGGCATTGGTGCTCACATCAGAACAGGAGAGCCGATCCTCTCCCTGTGCTGAGGGTCTTGCCTCTTTCCAGCTTTATCCCGGTGTTCATCCCCTCAGCACTGTGGAGGGGGAATGTGGCTGAGGGACAGGCAGCAGGTGCTTTTATTATGCTTTCAAGGCCAGCATTTGTTGCCCATCCTTAATTTGCCTTTGAACTGAGTAGCATGCTAGGCCATTTCAGAGGTCAGTTCAGAATCAATCACATTGCTGTGGAGACCTTAAACAACATTAGTGTTTTTAACAACAATCATAGTTGTCATGATCACCATTACCAAAGAAAAGTTTATTTATTAGTCACAAGTAAGGCTTACATTAACACTGCAATGAAGTTACTATGAAATTCCCGAGTTGTATTCCAAAGTTAATGATGCTAGTATAGTGTGTGAAATCTTCCAGATTCTGCAAGACACAACAGCATGACATGTTCTGGAAGCAACAGTGAATCTGACAGATAAGTATCTAGCACAGATCAAGCAAACTGCACAATGAGATGTAACTCACTGGAACGGTGGCACAGTGGTTAGCACTGCTGTCTCACAGCTCCAGGGACCTGGGTTCAATTCCGAACTGGGGTCACTATCTGTGTGGAGTCTGCACATTCTCCATGATGTAGGTTTCCTCCGGATGTTCTGGTTTCCTCCCACAGTCCAAAGGTGTGCAGGTTAGGTGGAATGGCTATGCTAAACTATCTCTTAGTGTCCCAAGATGTGTAGATTAGCTGGATTAGCCCTGGTAAATGTGTGGGGTTACAGGGATACGGCAGGGTGAGCCTGGGTGAGATACTCTGTAAGAGAGTCAGGGCAGACTTGATGAGTCAAATGGCCCCTCTGCACAGTAGGGATTCTATGATTCTATAAACTCCAAGTCCTACAGAAATCCACGATGAAAGGATGGCTCAAAACCATCAAGGACATACCTTTTTATTATTATTGTCACAAGTAGTCTTACATTAACACTACAATGAAGTTGCTGTGAAAATTTCCTCGTTGCCACACTCTGGCATCTGTTCAATTATTTGGAATACTGCGCCCAGTTTTGGTCGCCACACTACCAGAAGGAGCATTTGGAATACTGCGCCCAGTTCTGGTCGCCACAGTACCAGAAGGACGTGGAGGCTTTAGAGAGAGTACAGACGAGGTTTACCAGGATGTTGCCTGGTATGGAAGGGCTTAGTTATGAGGAGAGATTGGGTAAACTGGGGTTGTTCTCACTGGAAAGATGGAGGATGAGGGGTGACCTAATAGAGGTGTATAAAATTATGAAAGGCATAGATAGGGTGAACGGTGGGAAGCTTTTTCCCAGGTCGGTGGTGACGTTCACGAGGGGTCATAGGTTCAAGGTGAGGGGGGGGGAGGTTTAACACGGATATAATAGGACATATTTTATGCTGTTGTACCTGTTAATTCTCAGATACTTTCAACCAGTTTACTTACTCCAAGGTTTTACCCCGGTGCCCTTATTTGCAAGGTGGACAAAGGACAAACACAAGTAAAGATTCAACAAGTTTATTAATAAATAACACTATTAACCCTTAAATTACCCACATAAAACAAGAGGATACCCCAGATTCAAGTATACTACCCGTAAAGATGGCTTGGTTAAACTGCAGGCCCGATTCTCTGAGTCCCTCTGGTCTGTCGTCACGAAGGTGAGTCTCGATGGCAGCTTCTTCCTTCTCTGGTCAATCTTCCGAGTGGTCACAACTGCCTCCCTCATCGAGTCTTCGCTGCAGTGTGCCTCTGAGTGTGTCCCTTTATCCCCAGCCTGCTTGCCTTTCCAGAAACTTCTCTGGCTTCCGGCCAATGAGGTCCCAGGAGGGGGTTCCAATACCCAGTAGGTTTCTTGATGTCTGCCTGACAGGACACCAGGGTCCGCCCCCCAGGTGTCCATCTCCATGTTGTTGAACTTGTTATCAGATAAGGTATCTACAGGATCTCTTGGTGACAGAAAGTCTGGCCCGATCTGGGCTTCTAACAATAGGCCGATGCATTTCAATGAGGTGCCATGATCTCCTGCTAAGTCTCAAGTAGAGTGTAACGACCTTTGATGGGTGGTTGATGGGTCAGGCCCAGACACATTTGTGTATTGTACAATTGGCCTGCCTGAGGTTTGACTGTGTTTGATTTCAAAATGCCCAATTCTTTAATTTAGGATATCCAATTTTATCAGCCTTAAAACTAGGCCCTGTTTATATCACCACAACGCAGATTTGATTACACTGAGGGAGAATTTAGCATGGCCAATGCACCTAACAGCACGTCTTTCGGACTGTGAGAGGAAATCGGAGCACCCAAAGGAAACCCACGTAGACACGTGGAGAACAGGCAGACTCCGCACAAACAGTGACCCAAGCTGGTAAAAGCAAATTATTGCGGATGCTGGAATCTGAAACCAAAAGAGAAAATGCTGGAAAATCTCAGCAGGTCTGGCAGCATCTGTAAGGAGAGAAAAGAGCTGATGTTTCGAGTCCAGATGACCCTTTGTCAAAGCTCAAGCTTTGTCAAAGACCCAAGCCGGGAATCGAACCAGGGTCCCTGGTGCTCTGATGCAGCAATGCTAACCACTATGCCGCCATTCCTGTTGGTGCAAGAGGGTATTGGGGATAGAGAGATGAAGTGATCTCTTGAGATGGTATCTTGTACAAAGGGACTAGTCTCCATATACCTAAAGGAATGGGAAAAAGAGATGCTGAAGCATGTCCATGCAAGCCATCAAGGAAATGAGTCTGAGTTGAGGAAGGCGCTAAGGGCTAAGCATGGGTATGAGATTAAGGATCACATCAGCCAATGCAGGGCTTATAATGATGAACATCAAACTAAGCAAGATAAAGAGCTTCTCATGAAACATAAAACTCAGGCAGCCAAACAGCCAACAACAACTTACATACATACCATAAAAACACCTGAATGCCTTAGAGTAAGGTCCCCTACTCCATCCCACCCCATGCCGGATTTTTCCACAGCCCAAGGCTGGCGAGGCATTGGAATCTCTGTTCATATTGGGGGAACTGGAAGATCCTGCTGACGTGAAGGCCTAGAAAATTATGGTGTGTATGTGCAATGCAGGGATATATGTAATTGACACAGACTACAAAGAACAAGCAGTTTTATGTTCACACATGATCATTTTCTTTATGGACTATGTTTGTGGAGTAATTTACAAATGGTAGTGCACGCAAATATTTTTCTCTTCTCTTATGAAAAGAGGGACATTTGGATAAATATCTTTGTACACTGTGACTTGCTATTTTCATCTGATGCTACAATATATAAATAAAAGCTTTTGGGCAGGAGCTACACCATATTTAATAAGTTGTAAAATGGATGACCCATCCAATCTTGTCAGTTTCCCAGTGTGGATTAAGTTAAATTAACCCCTAATCTCCTTCACTTCCTCAGTTCTGAGAATAAGATGACCCGTATTGATCTTGAAACAGTTCCTGTAAATGTGAGGGGTTTTGGTTCACAAACAGAAACATAAACACAACACCAGATGAATTCAACTTAAAAATTAATCATGCATTTAAAGTTTCTAAAGTCCAGCAAAGAACAGGATCATTACCATTAGCAGCTGATTTGTTCAATATTTACAGGGCTTCCCCATTCTAGATTTTTTTTGTAAGAACTTTCAGAAATACCAATTTGAGTGTCGAAAGGCACAGATTTCTCCTAATTCACTGCATATGGAGCTCCTACAACCAAAATTGTTTGAATAATTTAAGATGAGTAGGAAATAGATAGCACGCATGTGTCTGACTGTGTTTAATTGTTATTCCTCAGGAATCACATAACCTGAAATTGAGGAGGATGAAGCACTGAATAAGGCAGCCAAGAAAATAAAAAGCTGCATAAGGTGTGCAAATCCCCTGGTTAATAATCCCAATGTCAAAGGAGAAGACTGGCAATGAGGTTTTTTAAGTTAATGACTGACACAACCTGGAGTGCATTTGGAGGAAGAAATGTTCATAGTTTACCAAGTAATGGAAATTATAAAAGTGATTGAATAAATAGATAAACTAGTTATTCAGTACCTTTTCTCTTAATAGGTTAACCTTTAAAGTAAATGCATTTGTTGTATTTATTCTTGAACTCTGGCGACATTTTCACAAAATGTAACAAATTGTAATTTTGGTTGCCCAAGAAATGCTATTCATAAGGAACTGCTTTCATTTGTAATTTTTAAACTTCCTTTCATAATTTAATTCTAGAAGTAACTGCAAAGTAAAACTGATGAGATCAAATTGCAATGCAGTTTTAGCCCCAGAAGCCTCCACAAAAGATGTTGTTGAATCATAACTGTAGCTTCTCTTTCAATGAGAATTCCACATAAATGATAGAACACAGTAGGAGATAAAAGGAAATTGAAAATGAATATATTTTGTGTGAATAAAATAGTTGTTTGATGCAAAATATTTATACTGAGAAAGCAAAGTACAAAAAATATTTTGTTATAAACAAAAAAAAACTTTTAAACGGGAGACTTAAATTTCAGTAAAAACAACAGAGATGAAAGCTTCCTATCCAACTCTCAGCTAGTGCCCTACTTACCTCTGCCATGTCCAGTTGCACTTCTAAAGCTACGTCTGACACTTTTTTTTTTACAGAGGATTAAATTATGTTCTATCCTCTAATCCTCTCAAAGAGCTGTGTACCTTTCCAGTGATGGCAGGCCTTTGACAACATGAAGGAGATGAGAGAGCTTGAAACCACATCAGACGGCCTTGATAAATCTGTTGTGACAACACAGAAAGAATGCTGTGACTCGCTTCATTTAGATCTGAAAGCACTTTTGTTGTATCTCTGACTCTGAGAAAGGGTGGAGGACTGCAACATCAGTGCCATTTTTTTGCAACTTTTTGACAATCTCCTAGGTATGCTGACAAAGATTATGGACTGATGTTGCAGAAACATGATAAAGTAAAACCCATAGAAACAAAGGTGAAATAATCAAAGCACAACGCTTATGTACACTGTTATTTTTGTTTAGCTGCAGAGCAGTAATTTGCCTTATGCTCCACTGCCTGAAAGTATACTGGCAAATGGAATAAAGGTAAAAGGAAATGTTTGAAATTAGCTACCTGGCAAATTACAGTAGTTTACAGACATGAACAAACTTACTTAATAGCTACTTTGCTCAAGTAAATCCGGTACATCATAAATTATGCAATGATATTTAGACAAACAAATCCAATTTTGAAAACACCCTGTGGCTACAGCAAGCTGTTGATGCCAATTTTAGGAGTAATGTTCACAAACTGTGCAATATGTATCCTACAATTCACAGAATTTAGCAGCAAGGTAGCAACATTTCTTCCATTTCATTTCTGGCAAATGGATTAGGACTTGGGAATATTTTATTTTGAAATTGTTTATACCATTAAAGAAAAATAACATTGTCCTCTTATAGGAATGCTTTGTTTTTCTTTCATGGTAACAAGTTTTAACAAATGTTAGCAAAATTTACGTTGTTTTATAAGGGGTAATTCTGTGATCTACTGCTCTCAACCAGGAAGCCACATTTTTGGGGTCCCTCAAGGGTTCCGCAACCCAGATTTCATCTGCCATGGGAATCTAATGCACTGGAGCAGCAAGATAGTAGGCTACCCCCACACTAACTCTGGCCGCAGAGGAAGCACCCAGAAGTAAATGCATAAAAGCAACCAGCTGCACAGGGGATGTCTTGTGGTTGCCTTTATTTCACATACGGGAGTGTGTTTGATTTATTCACCTCAATATATGGTTCATGCCTTACTTCAATATCCCATGTGATTCTTACTTCCCCAGGGGACTATGACCAGATGTAGGGACAAAGGGCTGGTGCCCATGAAAGCAGCACCAATGACTGTAGGGAATTGATGGAGATGGTTTTGAAATCAAGTCCTCACGAGGACCCTGGCATTCTCACAGCGTGGCATTGCAGGCCACCTGGCATCCACAGGGAAGATGGCTGGCTCTTCTCCTGTGGTAGCATGGGGAGTCTCGGCTAAGGCCAGAGTGAATGAAGGAGTCACAGGATTCTCTTTCACACATATCAGTGGTTGAAACCATTAGCACCTCCTGTGCATGGCATCGGGCAACATGTCTAGCTCCACTCCTGTTCACCAGAGGAGGCAGCACACTCAAGAGAATCATCCAGAGCCATTTGTACTATTCTTTGCTGTGTCAGGTTGTGCATCACCACAATACGGGTGACCTTTGAGGGGTCTCCCCACAAGGTTCTAAACATTGGAAGCAATGGTTGCCTATCTCCTCCTCCTAGATATACGAGTTCCACAAGGTGTGAGCAGTCACATGTCCTCAGTGGATACTGCATGTGATCCAGGATGCACCCTCCACCTCCACCCTCTGGTGGAGGAAACAATTGAGGCAGCTGCGACTGTCTCAGAATGAAGGATACATGGCAACTTCCCAGGATCCATTTGCAGTGGTTGCACATGATCTGCACATTGAAGGAGTGGAACTCATTCTACTAGCAAAATCACCTGGCTGCTCTGGAAGTAACTTGTGTGCAGTCTATGATTACCCCTTGAATCCGGGGGAATCCAACCATGATGCTGAAGTCAATTGTTCTCTCAGCCAGACTTGTCATATCAGCTTGGAATCTTACCTATTTCAATGTCCTTGCGAATAAGGAATCCATCGTCAGCCTGGTACAGTTAGGGAAGGGTCACGGGTTGCAAAATCTCACAAATGTTCCCAGACGATTTCTCTGTAGACGAAACATTGAGCATGATGGTTACCTTCACTATCACAGGCAATGGGTGATTATCATATCACAGTGGTGTCAATTCTGCCTTCAGTCCACCATATACATCAGCGAACATCTGTCCTCACACCGTTGGTACTCCTCTGACCACTGCAGCCCATTCCCATGTGGATGCTGAGGTTTTTCCTCTCTCACTCTTCTGCTGATTACTGCAGGAGGTGATCTGCAGGGCATCCATCATCCTTTGCAGCCCTTAATGTGTGTCACCCTCCATCCCTTGCCTGAGCTCACTGCAGGGGTCCTCTGCAGCAAAGCCCTGAGCTTTCCTGCCTTCATGCCTGTAAGTTTCTGATGACAACCACCTCCCACTATGCTCTCACCTCATTCAGACTGGAGAGTTGGTGAAACTCCATGGGATCTGTATGCTTCTACAAAATTCAAATCCCTGTGCAAAATCATTGTTAAAGACCCACTTAACAACCTCAGCCAATGTCCACTATCAGCCAACGGGCCCCAGTTCCTGCTCCCCAACCACCACTGGAAATTTGCCCAGCAGTGGGAAAATGTTGGGGAGCTATCCCAAAATGATCTCTCCCTATATCCTCAGCCCTCATGCCATTAACCATGCTGCCACAGGGCTGGGAAAACTCAGCCCAAACTGTTCCCCAAAACAGCTGGCTCATTTGGTATTGGTGGCATTCATTCAAAAAATAACATATGACAGAATACTATGAAGAATAATTTCTGAAAAGCGCCATGAGGCCTCAGATCCACCTGAACCATGGGCCTTCAATTTATCACCCGTACAATGGAAAGAACCACCAACAATACAGTTCCATATCAGAGAAGCAGCAACCTAAATTGTGTGTGAAATCCTGAAGTTAGACTTAACCCACCAATTTATCAACTTATCAGAAAAATTACCAACTGAGCCACAGTGACACCTATATTTGGGATTTATCATAGAAAATGAAAGCAACATAGGCCATTCAGCCCTTTAAGCCTGCTCCGCCATAAATTTTGATCATGGCTGAACATCAAATTCAATATCCTTATCCCCCCGTTCCCCCTATACCCTTGATCTCTTTAGCTCCTAGAGCTATATTAATTTATTCTTAAAATCACACAACGTTTTGACCTCAACTACTTTCTGAGGTAGTGAATTCCACAGATTCACCACTCTCTGGATGAAGAAATTTTTCCTCACCTCAGTCCTAAAAGGTTTACCCCTTATTCTCAAGCTATGACCTTAGTTCTGGACTCCCCCCACCATCAGGAACATTCTTTCTGAATTTACCCTGTATAATCCTGTTAGAATTTTATAAGTTTCTATGAGATCTCCTCTCACTCTACTAAACTCCAATGAATACAACCCTAACCGACTTAGTCTCTCCTCATATGACAAACATGCCATCCCAGGAATCAGCCTGATAAACCTTTGCTGGACTCCCTCTCTGGCAAGGACATCCTTCCTCAGATAAGGACACCAAAACTCCACACAATACTCCAGGTGTGGCCTTACCAACATCCTGTACAATTGCAGTAAAACATTCCTATTCCAATACTCAAACCCTCTTACGACGAAAGTCAACATACCATTTGCCCTCTTTACTGGCTGCTGTACCTGTGTGCTTACTTTCAATGACTGATGTACAAGAACACCAAGGTCTCACTGAGTATCCACCTCTCTCAATTTACACCCATTCAAATAATAATCTGCCTTCCTATTTTTTGCTACCGAAGTGGATAACCTCACATTTATCCACATTATACTGCATCTGCCATGCATATGCCCACTCACTCAGCCTGTCCAAATCATGCTGAAGCATCTCTGCATCCTCCTCACAGCTCATCCTCCCACCCAACTTTGTATCATCTGCAAATTTGGAGATAATGCACTCAGTTCCCTCTTCCAAATCATTAATACATGAAGTGAAAAGTTGGGGTCCTAGCACAGATCCTTGCGATACCCCACCAGCCACTGCCTGCCAATCGGAAAAAAACCCATTTATGCCAACTCTATCTATCTGCTAACCAGCTTTCTATCCATCTCAAGACACTACCCACAATCCCTTGTGCTTTAACATTACATTGTAGTCTGCTATGTTATCACTACGTTCTTGAGTACATTAATTTTCTGAGATTATATTAATTAATTACTGTTAATTAATAACATTCTGATTTTATGGAATATATGTTCCCTTGCTTGAACATGTTGATTCAAACCATAATAACATTGCAAAGTGCCATTTATAATTGTGGCACTTTGTACTATAGAATTTCTGTTGCATTGATATAAGGTTTATTTTGCAGCGCATTCTAGCGAAACCAAATGGACTATGAATGTTATTGCGACTATTTTGGTGAAACATATGCAATTAATTTGTGAAGCTGAAGTTGAAATCGTATAATTAAGCATGTTCACAAAAAGCTTTTTATCTGATACTGTTTCCTGAATTGTAGCCCACTAGCTTTCCGCACTCCAGTAATAAGAATTACATTTTCTCTAACATGTGGCTTCAAATTTAGGTACGCAAGTGTGCAAGACTGTAACAGGAATGAACTATTGCCCCTCAATCCTGTTCTACCATTCAATGAGATCATGGCTAACCTGTGACCCAGCTTCAGATACTGCCATTGTCACAATTAATACCTTTGGTTCACAAAAATCAACCGATCTCCTTTTTAAAATTAGCAATTGACTCAGCATCAATTGCCATTTGCAGAAGAGAAGTCCAACCTTCTACCAGCTTTGGTTTGGCTAAGTATTTCCCAGTTTCATTCCTGAAAGGTCTGGCTCCAATTTTTAGACTATCCCCCTTAGTCCTGGGCTGGGATTTTTCTGGCCCTGATATGGTGGGACCCACTGTAAGGGATGCAGCGGGTCAACCAATAATCCATTGACTTTTGCTGCGACCGGATGTTCCTGACAATGGGCAGGTTCAGAAAATCCTGTCCCTAGATCTCCCTACCAGTGGAAATCCTTTCCCTCTGTCCACCCACCTATTCCTCTTAATAACTTGAAAACATTGATCAAAGCATCCTTTAAGCACCTAAATTTCATGGAATGCAAACCTAGTTTAACCCATGGAATCCAGGTAGCATTCTGATAAGTCTGCTTTCCATGGTTAAACTTGGTTTGTGTTCCATAGAATTTAGGTGCTTAAGGGATGATTTGATCAAAGTTTTCAGATTTAGATTCCCTCCAAGGCCAGTATATCCTTGCTATAAGGTGTGGTGCCCAAAACTGCTCACAGCCCTCAAGGGATGATCTAACTCGGACTTTTGTGTAGCTGAAGCGTGGCTTCTATCCATTGTGTATTAATTCTTTTGCTATAAAGACCAGAATTGATATAAAGGCCCTTGTGGGAAAGAATAGATCTAGGGGACATAGTTTAAATTAAGGCCTCTCCCATTTTAGGTGGAGATGAGAAGAAATAGTTTCCTCTCAGGAGATTGTGAATCTTTGGAACTTTCTTTCCTGAGGGTGGTGGAAGTCGAGTCAATGAATATTTTCTAAGGCAGAGTTACAGAAATTCTTGACTCACAAAGGAACAAAGGTTATTGGGGCCAGGTGGAATGTGGAGCTGAGGTAAACATCAAGTCAGCCATGATCTTTTTGAATGGTGGAGCAGGCTCATGGGCCTATTTCTGTTCCTAATTCATATGTTGGTATGTAATTCTATTAGCTTTTTAGAATATTTTCGATGCCTATTCATGACATTTCAATGGTCTATGTCCCTGGACCACATATATCTTTGGATCACTATTATTTCTAAATTTCATCATATAGAAAGTACCTATTCTATCCTTTTTAAAGTGGATGACGTAAATATTGAAATACATTTTCTTTATCTTGCCTGTTCATTTAATCAATATGTCTTTATAATTTTATGCTTCTGTCCACCAGCTATCTTACTGTCACTGGAAAAATTGAAGTCCTTAACAAATACAGTGAATAGTTAAGGTCAAGGTCCTTATGGGTCACCTCTCGTCACGTTCTATCAATTACAGCACCTGTCCATTATCCATTGTGTATTAATTCTTTTGATGTAAAGGGCCAGAATTGATATAAAGGCCCTCGTGGGAAAGAATAGATCTAGGGGACACAGTTTAAATTAAGGCTTCTCCCATTTTAGGTGGAGATGAGAAGAAATAGTTTTCTCTCAGAAGGTTGTGAATCTTTGGAACTTTTTACCCTTTGTCTCTTGTTGCTCCGCCAATTTCACGGCCAGGACAACAATTTGCCTTCACACCCATGCACTTCAGTTTTAGGTAGCAGTTTTACATGAAGGACTTTATCAAATGCCTTCTTCACATTCATATAAATACTGCTGTATGTATTCCCTTGTTCACTATTTTAGTCACTTATTCAAAATACAATTTGATTTATCAGGCATGACCTACCCTTTCAAAATCGATGTAGTCATGTGCAACTTGCTTTTAAAAGTCAGTCCATCGAATGCAACTTCGCTTGGTGAGAGTTTTAAACGAGAAGTAATGTATGTGTGTTTTATTTTCCAATGCACTCCAGTGACAAGAAGATACTCTTTGCTTCCCAGAACAATTTCAATTGGTACTACTTTTGATCGAGTGACATTTAGTGTTTCTGTGAATTTTGCTTAGGGTTTATTCTACTTGAAGTCCTTCATAGAATGTATCACATATCCTGTCAGATAAATAAAATGGATATTTGTAATAGCGCCACTTTGAAGATGCTATAAGCCTGTAATTTTGTTGAGTTGTTTGGGTTTTTTTGCAATTCTGTTTCTATTTTACATATCCTAAATCTGTGTTATAATTTGAGCCTGTTATCTTACTTGGTGTCTTTGTGTAGCCATTTGGTAGCTAGATACTTTGTCACTCAAAGACAAGAATATAAAAATACTTTTGCCTTAGATTTTTAGATCACAGAGTTCAATGTGCTAGAAAGGATTGTCTTTGTAAAAAATTGAAAGCATCAACTATTCAGTATCTGTAATGTTACAGACTGGAGAGGGACAGACAAAGTGCACTGATTTTCTCTTACCCGATGTCTAAGCAGAATTTGTTGTGAATTAGTTTTTAAAAAGTTAGTGACATGTTTTCCCAATTCCTCAGTTTTTGTGATTCAATTTTCCAATAATCTGCAGAAAACTCAAGTTAGGACTAATTGAAAAGGTTAAGGTTATTTCATATTCTAAAATTTGAGGAAGGATGTCCACAACATCCCACTCCAAACACGGACAGCAAGGGGGATCGAAAAAAGGAGTTTTAAAGAACAACAGAAATGAATGTTAGGTGATTTTCAGAGTCCCAAGTCGGAGTCTAATAAGGAATGATTTCGCAGAGGAGTTCAAGTTCATCTGGCTGAAGACCAGAGTTGTAGTTTTTGCTTTCCATGTTGATGCTGACTGCAAGGTGAAGTAGGTACCCTGAGACTGGTCATTTCTTTAGCTGATGTTACTAACTCCTCCAGCAAAGCCAGGCTTCAAGATACCGGATGTTGTTCTACCTGGAAGAGACTGCTTCGTAGTGGCTCACCAGTTGGATGTTAAAACAGCAGACTAACTAGTTCTCAGTTCAGAAAGACACATGGGGATTCAAAATGGTCACCTGAGTCATGTGACCTTTTTCTACAGTGTCTTCAAAAGGGATGTTTATTCAATGTGAGAACTTGGCTTTGATTTCAGAGTTCAGTTATCAGCGGTTGAAAGAGCTACCATCTATGATGAAGGTATGATATTTGGGAAACACTGTTTAGGCAGACCCATTGGCTCCACTAGCAAGGTGAGCTTATACGAACAGAGAATTCCAGCCATTGTGTCGGAGATTTTCCCATGTCATAAGAACCTAGCACGGCCTGTCATGTTTTAAGGTTGTGGGCACTGGTGATGGTGATTTCATCTTCCCACAATCAAGGCTCTAGATATGTATGTTGTATTCCCATCCAACTCAAAAAATCTTCTCTCCTCAAGGCACTAAGTGTTTCCTGGGGCATTTTTCCCACCTAGTTCCTTCCAACCATTCCATGCAAGTGCTGAATTTTCATGGCTGATGCATGCTACATAATGAGGGATATGATTTTGAGCATTGCAATGACCTGGTCATTGTGAGGGGATTCAGAACTTGGGTTGAAAGCTAGATTATACCAGTTTGATTAAAACCTTCCTAAAAGCCATGTCCATATTAAATTGGGGAAGAAGAACAAACAGATCTTCAACTCATCTCCTTAAGATCAACAGAAAACTTTTCCCCAAGGCTAACTCAGGAACTTTATCCACCATGTTTATATTCTTCATAGAACCAATTACAAGCTCATATGAGTTGGAATGTAGAACTTGAAAAGGCTCCAAAACACTCAAAGGAAGAGTGGTGTCAATTATGTTAAGAAGGCAGGCCTGTGTGTCCCTTTGTGGCCAATAATTAAAATAAATCTCTATCTTTCAGTTATGGAAGGGACTCAATTTTCACCATCATCGGACAGGGTGCTACAATTTTCCTGCTAGCTGCCATGATTTTGCAACCATATAAGTGCTGGCTGTCTACTCAAACTGCCTGTGGAAAAATCAGAGCCCAACCGCACGATTTGGCATCAGCCTTTGATACAGTGAGTCAGATGGGCTTGTTGGCTGCAGTCCAATGGTGGAGCAGGGATTCCTAGACTGACTAGTGGCAGTCCATGCAACAATGAGCAACACCACAGTCAAACTCAACCCAGCTTTCATCAACATCCATTGGAATATTCCAATGGGGTTACTCAACAAGAATCAGTAGCATCTCTGTTTGATGTTTTTTATCCTTCTATTACCCTGGGGATCTAAGACTGATTACAGCACATGATCCTTCCGTCATAGCTAAGATCAACTAGAATTGATGCAAAGTGGAGATTATCTAAGTAATATGTCATCAGATTTAAATTATTTATTTGTCTATCTCTGTAACCTCGAAGAGCCCTATGACCTTCCAACTCTTTCCACTATGTGAGACTTTACACCACGGTTGGTGAGGCCTGTACACAGTAGGCCATCGTGGGAAATGCTGTTTTCTTTACATTTGTTAATCTTTCATTCTTTCCACACGATGGTGGAAGGTTTAACTTACAGGTATTTGCAATGACCAGCAAAACGTATAAATAAAGAATATGGATAGGATTTTAAGGATGGCAGGTAATTGGTATTCGCCATCCTGAGAGTCAGTGTGTAACATACAACCATCTACTCTCGAACTCCCACTACCATTTAGTGCTCACTTGAGTGTTGATTGGCAATGGGTGGTACTCCCGTTCACCCCTGGAAGAAGCTCGTGAGAGCTGTTAGCAAGGCATAATGCTGCAGTGACCAGAAATGGGACTGCAGTGCTCTGCCTGGAACTAAATTCTGGGACCATTAAAAAGGTAGGTTCCAGGTGGGAGTGTAGGGGACCCTCTGGAGGGTCAGGAGGAGGCTGATCACGCGTTGGTGGTAGGCCGGGAGAAGGGGATGCCAGAGCTCCAAAGTCCGTGGAGGGAGGGCACCCCAACCCTAAGGGGGCCTACAGAGTGAGGTGCCCCCCCAATTCCTCCGTGAAATGGGGAAGAGTTCTATTGTCACTTTCCCACCCTACCTGCACCTGTCCCGCGAGCCTAACTAATGAAACCGGAGAAAAGGCCTTAATGGCCATTTAGTTTAGCTAGTTTATTTATTAGTGTCACAAGTAGGCTTACATTAACACTGCAATTAAGTTACTGTGAAAATCCCCTGAGGCCTTATTGAGTGAAAGGACAGGACTCCCTGGCCAACCAAGCTTGAAATTGCGTCTGTGTTTGGGCGAGTAAGTTCCCGGGGGGGGAGGGGTTGGAAGAGTCCAATTCATTCAATTTTACAGCACCTTCTCTCCCCCCCACACCTATCCTCAGCCTCAGACTCTGCTGTATGTGTTTTGCTTCACGACAGATAGTACACAGAGAGGGAATCTTCCCCATCATCCCTTTTGGGATGGGCATTGGTCTTCTCCCTTTGTCAACAAAAAGTGTGTCAAAATTAGACTGTTACTGTATCAGTTACTGTGCCCTTTTTTGCTTTTATTAGAGTTACATTTATTTATTCTTTGTCTTATTGGATGTATTTCTGACAAAATCACTAAGTCATTTGATAAGGTTTAATTGTGTATTTATGCTACTGTACCTTTAACATTATGCTCCCATTGGATTATGTACATTCAACATTGTACTTTTGATTGTTCAATTATAAAAATATCAACTTTTTCTGTCCTCTTAGTCAGTCATGTGGAATTTGAAATTGCAGTTCCGTCACAATAATTAATCTTAATGGAATATAATATTTTCTACAACCATTACATTGGTATGCTAGTGAACTAATTTGGTCTTTAGTAATGAAATACTTCACTGATTACCCCTCAAAATGATTCATGACTGGAGTAATCAGTGTCCATGGATCATTCCACTGCTCCTTACAAGCCAAACAAAGTACTATCAGTGCTCAGAATTTTGTTTGAAACTGATCATTTCCCAGCAATATTCATTTCAGTGAAAGCATGTAAGAAATTTTCATAAACACGCACGATTTTCAGGAAGGCAACTGCAAACTGCATTAATAGCGCATCTTTAATAGAACAAAATGCCTCAAGGTGCTTCACAGATGGTTGTCAGATACAATTTGACACTGATCCATATTAACAGATAGACAGGTTAAAAAAAAGTGAGTTTTAAGGAGCATCTTAAAGGAAGAAAGAAGGAAGGAAGTAGAGAGGTGGAGAAGAGAGGGAATTCCAAAACTTAAGACATGCCCGCCATTAGTGGAGCAAAGAAAATCATGGACCACAGAGTTCTCGGAAGATCATAGAGTTGGTCGAGGTTACAGAGATAGACAAACAAATAACTTAAGTCTGATGATATATCATTTATTTTCTAAGTGATATATCCACTTTTCATCAAGTCTTGGGAAGTCAGTGAGATTTTCCTGAAACTTTGGCCAGACTAGTACAGTACACTCAGGTCCACACAAGAAACACGTTAGAGAAATTCCTTCCTGTGTAGTAGCTACCTCATGGGGAAGTTTGTCTAAAGTTTTAAAATTTATTCATTATTTATTCATGTCACAAGTAGACTTTCATTAACACTGCAATGAAGTTGCTGTGAAAATCCCCTAGGCGCCACACTCCGGTGCCTGTTCACTGAGGGAAAACTTAGCATGGCCAATGCACGTAATCAGCACGTCTTTCGGACCGTGGAGCACCCAGAGAAAACCCATGCAGACACGTCGAGAATGTGCAGACTCCACACAGACAGTGACCCAAGCCGGGAAGCGAACCCGGGTCTCTGGTGCTGTGAGACAGCTGTGCTCATCACTGTGCCACCGTGCCACAAGTCAATGGTTGAGATTTTCCCGCCCCACGATACTGGTTGAGTAGCACAGCAGCGTGGGAAATGCAACCAGGAGACAAATAAATCTACTTTCTGCCTGACGGCCCAGCAAGTCTGGATCTTCCTGGGCCATTTTCTTTTTAGATAATCAGGGGAACAGCACGAGGCTGATTTTAATATTCATGAGTTCATTTAAATGTCTTTAACGAGGTCTGGGCACTATTGTTGGGGCCACTTGGTTCTCTGACCTTGCTGGTGAAGGTACCCACTAACCAGTGGAACTAGAGACCACTGAGGCCCCCAGGACGTCAGGGGCAGGGAGGGAGGGGCGGGGGAGACAGTGCCAGCCTGGCACCCTGGCACTGCCAGCTTGGCACTCTGGTAGTGCACACCAGACACCAGGCAATGCCAATGGGGCAGAGCCAGACTGGGAGCGTGGGGAGGGAAGTGGGGATTCAGCATCAGGGGTTAGGGGCTAGTGGTCGGGCTGGCCATTGGAGCTCGGTGTCAGTCATTGGGAGGCCGGCGATGTCCGGGGCAGGGGCTATCAGGGCCAGTGATTGGGCAGCTGGCGATGTCTGGTTGGGGGCATATATACTGGGAGACCAGAGCATTCCCAATTGCCCCCAGAGCCTCTCTAGTGGGTCTAGGCCAGTCCCCCCCCCCCCCCCCCCAACCGCTACTGGCATGAATCACCTGACGGCCTTTGTATTGCACAGAGTGCTGTAAATTCATGAAACTCAGATTGCTCTAAAAATGGGCTGGAAAACCTCCTGTTTTCCCATCTCTGGACACTGATTTTCTTCGGGGGGAATATTGCCCCTAATGTCTTCCTGCAGTACTAACATGTAATATACTGGATGCTGCTGCCAACAAAGACATTCATAATTCAGTATAATGGGCTACATTTTACCAACTCAATGGTGTCAGGGCTGGAGGGAAGGTGACCAGGAAAATAAGGGTGAACCATGATAGGCCAACTGCCAAATGCATTCTCATCTCCTTCCCTGAGGACAGGTTAGGAGGTGGGTGGCCAATTAGACAAATTAAGGCCTTACTAAGAATAATCTTTGCTCTAGTGCAACTATTTTGGCATTAATGAGAGATAGGTTTTGTATGTTCGTATGCCAGGCACCCAGTGATTTCAATAGAGCAATCTAGTTAGATGTTCAGAAACCGTAAGCATGTAGTTCGCGATTGTGAATGCTTAGTAATAAATATTGCGGCTTGTCTGTCTTTCAATACAACCTCATTTTTACTATGAAAAGAACCATAGTGAGTCAAGAATTGCCGCAAAAGAAGTCCAGTGACTTCCAGTACCACTGGAGATCCACTGTTCCATTTTTCAGGCATACCATGATTTTGGCCCATCCTTGAACGACACCATGTCTCATTATCTCCAATCTGATATCGAAACAGCACTAAAATTGTCTAAAACAAAGACACAAAGGACAACATCTTTGAATGTGACCATCATGAGTTCCCAGTTCAGCTACTCCCTTATGTAAAGGCTTATGGGCGTAGTGGGTGTTAAAGTCATTGAAGTGCCTGATCATTCATGATCGTATTGAATAGCAGAGCAGGCTCGACGGGCTGAATGGCCTACTCCTTTCCCTACGTCCCTCACCTCACTGTAACCTTTGACATAGCTAACTGCACAATCCTCTCTTCTGTTTTCCAGTGAGTGGAACAGCTCTCATTCGATTCCACTCTTACCTATCCAATCATAGTTGCAGTTTCTCTTACAATGGCTTTCTTTTCTGAACCTGTGAAGTCCCCCACGCATCTACCCCAAAACCTTCTTCTGTTCCTCACTTAAATACCATTCCCCAGCAACATCAACCAAAGGCATGGGGTCAACTTCCATAATCATGCTGACAAGACACAGCTTCACCATTCCACTGCCTCTCTTGATCCCTCCACTGCCTCTCTTGATCCCTCCACTGCTTCTCTTGATCCCTCCACTGGCTCTCTTGTCAAACTGTTTCAGTCTGGTTGACATTTGAAATTTCATCCGATTAAACATTCAGCCTCCATCACAAAATCTGTGATCCTATTACTGATTGCAATTCCCTCCTTGACACTGTCTCTGATTGTTTGCGGGATGGTAAAATTCCACTTGGAATAATTTACTTTCACTTTCAGAATTATTCCATAGGTGTGGGTTGCCTATCGTCAATAATTTGAGTAAAAATGTCAGAGTGGGAAAGATTTTGAGGCATCCTGTCTGAACACCAGTGTCTTGAAAACAATGGGGGAATACTCAGTACCATGTTCCTGCTAGTAGTGTGGTCAATGCTACAATCCCCAAATGGCCAGAGCTGGGTGGCTGGAATACAGGCTCAGCTGTGTGAAGCGTGCACCACAATGCTCTACACAGTACCTGGTGGTCCAGCTGATGACAGACACAGAAGGTAAGTTTTCATTCATTTTTGAGGGGTTAGTAGGAGCAGGATATCCTGAGCTGTTAAGATGTTAGACATCACCTACATTTTTAGGGTTAGAATGCTCAATAATATACTGCTCTGGAGCACTCCCTTTTCACCCACAGGCAGCCAGCTGACTGTCCAAGTGGAATTTTACGATCCTGCAAACAATCAGAGACAGTGTCAAGGAGGGAATTGCGATCAGTAATAGGATCACAGATTTTGTGATGGAGGCTGAATGTTTAACCGGAGGAAATTTCAAATGTCAGCCATAACTGAAACAGTTTGACAGCACAGAGCCAGTGGAGGGATCAAGAGAGGCAGTGAAATGGTAAAGCTGTGTGTTGTCAGCATAGTCAAGACATGAATGCTATCAAAGTTCCAATTAATTATAAATTAACAAAGAATGTCAACTTTAACAAACAAACCAACATTTTTTTAAACTGCCCATAATCCCAGGATGCAGTGATCATAATGTTATCGGTTTTTTTGTAAAGGAACAAATTATGAATTAAAATGTTGGCAAAATCATGATATGATAATATTTGATTATTATAGGGTACATTTTCTGATGCTATGTTACCAGAATTGAACCTTCCTTGAAAGGAGTACAGACCAGAGAATCGGATATAAAGGTTATTTGGTCCCAGTATTCTGACCATTAAAATCCATCATTGGAATATCAGGATGCTGTACATCAGTTGCACTAACCTGATTTTCCAACCCAGCTTGGAAAACTTATAGAATCATAGAATCTACAGTGCATAAGGAGGCCATTTGGCCCATCGAGCCTGCACTGACAACAATCCCACCCAGGTCCTGTCCTTTCCCTGTAGCCCCACATATTTACTCTTCTAATCCCCCTGACATTAAGGGGCAATTTAGCATGGCCAATCCACCTAACCCGCACATCTTAAGACTGTGGGAGGAAAGGGGAGCACCAGGAGGAAACACACGCAGACACGGGGAGAATATGCAAACTCCACACAGTCACCCTAGGCCGGTGCTGGGTCCCTGGTGCTGTGAGGCAGCAGTGCTAACCACTGTGCCACCATGTCGCCCTTTCAAATGTATAATTACGCGACAAATACTGCTCGTGAAGATTTCCCCAATTATTTTGCAATTAGTCGCCGGATGGAATCATACCCCAAAGGGAACTATTTATCTACAGGACATCTGAAGTTTAAAATAAATTAATAGAAACATAGGAATAGGAGTGGAACATTTAGTCCCTTGAGCCTTTCTTTGTTCATGACTAATCTGTGATCCAACTCCATATACCCACCCAGACCCATATTCCTAAAGCTACCGTTCTCAGGTTAAACATTAACAATTGAACAAGTATCAGTTGTCATTTGTACACGGGAATTCCAATCTACCATCCTTTGAATGCAGAAGTGATTCCTAGGACTGGATTTTTGTTTTGGGGTCACGACCCTGCCATCAGAAGAACTTGTGGGATGTCAACCCCACACCTCTTTGGAAATAGATGTTTGACACGATTTTAAAAGAAAAGGCCACTCGTTGCTTGGAGATTGAGATCACCATCCAGTTAGGATCTTTGGCACATGGTGGAAGTGTGAGGTGGGTCCAATTTAAATAGCTAAAGGCTGGTTTCATCCAGAGATGGAGGAGAAAGCAGGAAAGTGAGTTAGGATAGCACGGTAGCACAGTGGTTAGCACTGCTGCTTCACAGCTCCAGGGTCCCGGGTTCGATTCCTGGCTCAGGTCACTGTCTGTGTGACATTTGCACATTCTCCTCGTGTCTGCGTGGGTTTCCTCCGGGTGCTCTGGTTTCCTCCCACAGTCCAAAGATGTGTGGGTTAGGTTGATTGGCCAGGTTAAAAAAATTGCCTCTTAGAGTCCTGGGATGCGTAGGTTAGAGGGATTAGCAGGTAAAATATGTGGGGTAGGGCCTGGGTGGGATTGTGGTCGGTGCAGACTCGATGGGCCGAATGGCCTCCTTCTGCACTGTAGGGTTTCTATGATTTCTATGACCAGCTCAGGCACCTGTACCACATTTTTATGGTGCCTCCAAGAGTTGCCTTTTGAGGCCTGGGCAGTAAGGGGAAGCATTCTTTTCCTTGCGAGTAGCAAGGGAGGATTATCCAGTCAAAAGGAAGCACCTCATGGTATGAACATTGTACTGTGAGGAGAGAGTGAGTTCAGCAGATTCAGTTTGGCAAGATGATGGCATTCACACAGAGGCCTCCAGATTAGTTACCACCAAGGTACACACAAGCTGTGCAGCCTGAGAGCGCATAGTGCTCTTGAAAATAGGGGAAATATCTACCCAAATACATTACAGAGGGCCGAGCAAAACTTATGCTGAGGTGGAGGAGGCAACACTGAAGCTTGTTAAATTATATATAATTATTCTGTTGGAAGTGATGAGGGAGGACAGCTTTGTCTTAACTCTTGTATCTCTCTTGACCTCGAAAGAGAAAAGAAGCACAAAGCATCAGAAAAATGATTCGCTCAGGTAGTGGAGTTCCCAAGCTCACTATTTTAACAGATGAAGTCCTTGATTTGAGGGTGGCGACCTCTCCTTAAGGAGATAGAGAAATGGAAATCAATCAAAGCAGGTTGAATTGATCATAAAATCTTCTTCCTAGCTAAAGTCATGCTATTATATCAACTGTAAAGTTATTGATTCAGCTCTGCAGAAACATCTGCTGATGGAAGCAAGTTTTCATGATCACATTCTTGTGTCTCCCAGTGAGCCAGTTGTGGAGGGGTGCCTGCGGCTACATGAGGGATGTCATTCACTTTGTCCATGGAGGTTGAAGGTGAAGCATTGGAACCTGCTCTCTCATATTATTCAAGCATAGGCACACTCACCTCAGTGGGTTCTCAATCCAACTTAGAATTAGTGGCACTGGATAAATCATGCTTCACAAATGAACAGGAGAATGTGAGGGGTGCAGATACAGCTCTGGGCAGTAGCCCTCAAGAGGATGGAGGACAGGTACTGACATGCTCAGTGAGGTGGAGATGTACAGCCTCTTGAATCATATAATAACAACAACAACTCTAAAGCCTTTAACATAATGAAATGTTCCAAGGTGCGTCACTAGAGCATTATTAATCAAGTATAACATCGAGTCACATAAAGAGACAATAGGTGAGATAACCAAAAGCCTGGTTAAAGAGGTAAGTTTAAGTAGTGTCATAAAGGAGGAGAGTAAGGCAGAGAGGTGCAGGGAAGGAGCTCCAGAATTTGGGACCTAGGCAACTGAAGATGTGACTGCAAATGTGCAGTGATTAAAATTGGGGATGTAAAGGGACCAGAATTTGAGGAGCATAGATATCTCAGAGGGTTGTGAGGTTAGAAGAGATTACAGAGAAAGGAGAGGGATGAAGCCATGGAGAGATTTGAAAACAAGGATGGGAATTTTAAGATCAAGACTGGAATTTTCCCATCCCGCCCACCACGGGAATCGTAGCAGGTGGTGGCGGGGGGGGGGGGAGCGTGGACCATGTAAAGGTCCATTGACCTCGGGCGGGATTTTCCAGTTTTGGGGTGAGTGTGGCCGGAAAATCCCGCCCCAAGACTTTGCTTAACCAGGAGCCAATGAAGGTCAGCAGTGATAGGGGACTTGCTGCAAGTTAAGACACAGGCAACAGAGCTTTGTTTATGGAGGATGGAATGTGAGAGCAGTCAGGAGTGAATTGGAATAGGCATGTCTAGAGTGAATGAGGTTTTTAGCGGAGACAACACTAGAATTGGGTGATGGTACATAAATGCTGTACACTGTGCCACGGTCAGATCTAAGACTGCACAACCGAGTCCCACACTAGGAGGAGCTAATGCCCAAGGAGTCATCTGACCTGCACTCTTAAAGGGGCAGTATAAAAATATTTCTCCTTGAGAAATGTCACCAAGTTCCATTGCCACTCCTTGGAATAAGGTGGAAGTGAACAAGTTCAGATCCACTGTGAGTATAGCAGCTATTGGCAGGGCATGCCCACGAGTTCTGCAAGGTCTGAGGAGATCCGAGATGAGGGCATTCGGGGCTAGGTCCTGTTTCTAATGCCAATATTAAAACTACAGTGCATTGGTACCACATCAAGAGGTCATGCCTTTATATGTTATCGCCTTCTGTCTCTATAGGTGAAACCTCCTACCGCACTGATATTCTGACAAAGCAAACTACCTTATTTTTCAGGGGTGCACCTTTTGCTGAGGGTATTACTTTTGTTGCCTTCCTGCTTACATTCCTCTCCTCTGTGCTTCTCATGCCCAGGGATTCGTATCTGCTGCTGGTCCCTATCTCGCAATAGCTCATTCTCACTGCCAGGTCTTGCTTGACTGTCAGGGCTTCCCAGTCCTTCCCTCTTTGGTCTCCATGATACCTGCTGGATCACTACCCTACACTTTGCCTCAGTGCTCATAATCCAAATGCTTAGGAAGTTCCACTCTTGCAATGGGAACTGTGCGCCAATGTAGAAGGACCTCCCAAGCTGAGCCTTCTCCATTTCATGCCGCCTGATGATTATCTCCCACAGCCACTCTTGGCTACACACTGTGTTGCCACCTCCTCCTGATGGATGTGTATCAGATCCTTCATGATTCTCATGCCTCCTTGCCAAAATAGCAAAATGGCATTCAATGAGCTGTTAACTAGCTCATTTGGGTCATCATTTGCTCATCCTTCCTTCTTGGGGAGTTGCTAGGTCCTGCTTCTTGACACCAGTATCAAAATTGCAACATTAGCAAGTTGCACCGTTATATGTTGTCACACTCTGATAATTGGGAGCCTATGTGGATATGGCCATTTTGAATTGGCTATCGTACAGCTCAATGTTGTGGCTGCATTAACACTTGATGTTTTCACTCAATAATTGCTGATACTGTGACCAGGTAAATACAGCCCCCTTGCACTGGCACACTGCTCGGAGGTGCAGCATTACAGGACTGCCCATCTCCCTCCCCACCCCATCAGGTTGTTTGGTCCCTCATTCTGAAAAGTCCAACTCAAATGTTTAGACAGCCTTCCTAGTCCTGGACTCCTGAACTAGAGGAAATAGTTTCTCTCCATCCTCTGTTGTCCCTGTCTTTTCGCTTTAAGAAAAGTAAAACACAATGTTGAATACCACCAAGACAGAAAAGATCAAAGAGAAAGTGAGGTAAGTCAAGAAATGGCAATCAGGTGTCAGGCTTTGAATCATCAGACAAAGCTCGGCACAACATCGTGGGCCGAAGGGCCTGTTCTGTGCTGTACTGTTCTATGTTCTATCATAGAATCCCTATCGTGCAGAAGAGACCCTTCAGCCCATCAAGTCTACACCGACTCTCATCTTACCCAGGCCCGCTCCCCCACACTATCCCTGAAACCCCACACATTTTCCATGGCTAATCTATCTAACTTATACATCTTGGGACACTAAGGGGCAATTTAGCATGGCCAATCCACCTAACCTGCACATCTTTGGAGTCTGGGAGAAAACCAGAGCACCCGGAGGAAAGCCCGAGGAGACCATACAAGCTCCACACAGTCACCCAAGGTCAGAATTGAACCTGGGTCCCTGGGGCTATGAGGCAGCAGTCCACTAACCACTGTGCCACCATGCTGCCTTGTTTGGTTTCAAAGACATAGATTGTAGTAGGAAGAGAATTCTGAGATGAGTCAGGAGTTAATTACTTACAGGACATTAGAAAAGTCCAATTGGAACACAAATTTCAACAAGGTCACTTCAGAATACCAATTCAGAAGTAGGTACACTGTCCTGTTACATTGACCAAAGCAACTGTTGTGACGATAGGACAAAAAGAAGACTGTTTACCTCCTGAAGTATCAATAAATGTCACTCCAAATATCTCGCCCTCTCCCCGCCTCCACCTCCATATCTATTTGGATCTCCATCTTATCAGAATTCGTACAGCAATCTACAGTAATGTACCTGTGTACACTCAGATGGTCTTTCAGGTGCTCACAGCATAATTTCATGCATATCAAAACAGGTGCAAGTCATTTCCTCACACGTGAATCATTTAAAAAAATTACTTTTGAAAATAGCATGTACAGCAATATTTTATATTGTAATGCTTCCTGATAATGAGGAAAAATCCTATAGGACAATCCTTTCCATTTGCAGCAAAACAAATTCCTGCCATCCAAAGTTTGTGACTGTCTGTGTGGAGTCCCCATGTTCCCCCGTGTCTATGTAAGTTCCTCCCACAGTCCTAACCAGTGCAGGTTAGGTTGATTAGCCATGTTAAATTGCTCCCGAGTGTCAGGGGGATTAGCAGGGTAAATACATGTAGTTACATGGATAGAATCTGGATGGGATTGTTGTCGGTGCAGGCTCGATGGATTGAATGGCCTCTTTCTGCACTATAGGGATTCTGTGATCAAAGAGTTCACACAAGAAAAGTAAAGCTCAAATTGTCAGAAAAGAAAAATATATTGCCTGAGCATACTCTTTTGAAATAGGACCCATGGTAAATAAAATAGTGGAAGAGTGATTCAACAGATTGTGTAATCTATTTAAACAGGTTGGAACAGAAGGGTTGCTTTGTCATTTTATACATAAAACATATGGGCCCTGAAAATCAGTGGGCCAGCAATCTAATAATTGTGCCAGAATCATGCTCACTGGAAACAATTTGGGAAGTTTTGAGAAGCTTCCTAATTTTCTAGAAGGTAGCCACATCACTAGGGGAACACCATGTTGGGTGATCTTAGCAGTGGACAGCAGAAGCCCGGAGTTCCTTCTACCCCATGAAGTTGTGGGTGTTCCCTTTGGCCCTATTTTGCAGGTGGGGTTTTGGGAATTTTTCTGCAGTTTTATGGGGTGGGGTTCATAATTCAAGCCTGGACACAAGCTGGAATGACCCTATCTCAGAGACATATCTGGCTTTGGCAGAGCTGACAATCAGATGCACCATCTGTCAGAGATCCTGAGGCCCAGGAACACCTGGTTTAGGGAGGCCCTAACCTCAGCACAGCCTCTTATACCAATAGCTATATTTGAGGTTGGTGAAGGCACTGCCAACAACAGTCAGGTCAGAGCTCCTGACGTTAGATTAAGACCCATTATATCAGGGTCATGGCCAAAATTGGGCTGTCCTGCCAAAGTCATGGTGAACATTTGCTCAACGAATCTCATATTTTATGACTCCATGTTGTTTTCTAAATTTAATCACTCCAATCTAACAACTAAACATTATTTTCTAATAGAGTTATTTGGGCAGCATGGTGGCACAGTGGTTAGCACTGCTGCCTCACAGCGCCAGGGACCTGGGTTCGATTCCCGGCTTGGGTCACTGTCTGTGTGGAGTTTACACGTTCTCTCAGTGTCTGCGGGGGTTTCCTCCGGGTGCTCCGGTTTCCTCCCACAGTCCGAAAGACGTGCTGGTTAGGTACATTGGCCATGCTAAATTTTCCCTCAGTGTACCGAACAGGCACCGGAGTGTGGCGACTAGTGGATTTTCACAGTAACTTCATTGCAGTGTTAATGTAAGCCTACTTGTGACACTAATAAATAAATTTTAAACTCTAAACTTGTCCAGTAGATTTATTTCGACAAACATAAAGGACCAAAGAACAATTCTGAACCTAACAACTGTTAAAAGTGATTAAAATACTTGCACTATAAACGACCAATATGATGTGACAGTTTGTGACTTATCATGAATTCTCTATTATCCTGTTTTATCATTAGCTGTGAATATGATGTCAGATCTAAAACAATTTGGAAAAAAAACACAAATGACTTAAGGTGATTATAACACTGGGAAACACTTCCCTATTTATATTTGAGAAGAAATAATTCTGTGTACAGAATAGTGCAGACTTGATTTCTGAACTTGAGAGAGCAGAAAGTTCCAGGTTCGATTTTGGAACTTGTGCCAAGTGAGTTGATCCTGACCAGACCAGAGATGATTTATAATCTATTCATTTCAATGTCACTTGAAGTGGTCGACAAATTTGTCGAAGTTTTTTACTTCTCGTGGCTATTTTTCTTTTTATTCTTTCATGGGATGTGGGCATCGCTGGCAAGGCCTGTATTTCTTTCCCATCCCTAGAGGCCCCAGAACTGAATGACTCATAACAGCCCTTGGAAACATCCTAACAAGCCAAAAACTTTGCTGTGGATCTGGAGTCACACATAGGTCAGACCAGGTAAGGATGGCAGATTTCCTTCCCTAAAGGACATTGGTGAACCAGATGGGTTTTCACAACAATTAATGAGAGTTTTGTGGTCACTTTTACTGAGACTAGCTCTATATGCCAAATTTTATTAACTGAATTCAAATTCCAGTAGCTGCAGTAGTGAGATTTGAATCCTTGTCCCCAGAGCATCAGCCTGGGCCATTCATCAACCATTGCTCCATATTGTATGTAAGTTAACATTGAGTGAGGACAGGATCAGACAGAGCTTTGGTGACTGCATTTATCTATTCATCCGCAATCGCTCACTCTCAACTCTTACACATAAAAAAGCGAATTGTAGAACTAAAGGCCTGTTGGTACTTGTCAAATTTCATCCCAACAAGAGTTATCACCTTCAAGGCAATGTGGGAATTGAAAAATTATCCATCTGTATAAAATCAACTGATTGCTTCAGTCAACATTTACCTCCCAGGTTTATATCCTGCATGGTGGAGGAGAGATTGGAAACTGAAAAACTATTCGCAGAATTCTAATTCAAGGCAGCTTGTTTTATTCCTTTGACCATGTGGTTTATTTTCTAAATGGGGGTGTGGAATAAGAAAGCAAAGTGAACACAAGACAGGGTATAAAAATACATCAGCATCTTGTACAAGTGAGAAGACCAATTTTTAAAAATGCATTCTTTCATAGCTGTAAGTATCACTGACTAGGCCAGCATTTGTTGCCCATCCCTATTTGCCCTAAGTATTGTGATGGTGCACCACCTTCTGCTGCAGTGCATGCACTGTAGGTATACCCACGGTGCTGTTAGGAAGGGAGTTCCTGGGTTTTGACTCATCGACAGTGAAGTAAAAACAATATAGTTCCAATTAAGTAGTGTGCGGTTGAGAGGGGAATTTGGAGGTGGTCATGTTCCAATGCATCTGCTGCCCTTATCCTTCTAGGTAGTAGAGGTCTCGAGCTGGAAAGGTGCGGTTGAAGGAACCTTGGTGGCCTACTGCAGTGCGTCTTGTAGATCATAGAATCCCTACAGTGCAGAAGGGGGCCATTCGGCCCAGAATCTGCACTGACAACAATCCCACCCTGGCCATATCCCTATAACCCCACATATTTACCCTGCTATTCCCTCTAACCTAAGCATCCCGGGACACTAAAGGGCAACTTAGCACGGTCAATCAACCTAAACTGCACATCTTTGGACCGTGGGAGGAAACCGGAGCACCCGATGCTTGGAGCCGTGAGGCAGGAGTGCTAACCACTGTGCCGCCACCCATAGCTGGTGCACACTGGCCAAATCCTACCGTCCTTGTAGGGTGCTTGGATTTTCAAGTGCCACTGAGAGTGAATGGAATTTTTGGAATGCCAAATTTTCTGCTCTTGCTCGCAACAGGTCCCACAATGGATGAGACCTGAGAATATCGCCCACTGCTGCCATTCAGTATTTGTGGTGGAGGGGGTGAATGTTGAAGGTGATAGGTGGGTTAACAATCAAGCAGGCTGATTTGTCCTGAATAGCATTGAGTTCATGAGTGTTGTTGGAGCTGCACCCATCCAGGAAAGTGGAGAACATTCCATCACACTCTTGACTTGTGCCTTGTAGATGGTGGACAGGCATAGGGGAGTCATGAAGTGAGTTCTCACCACAGAATTCCCAGCCTCTGACCTGCTGTTGTCATCAAAATATTTATATGGCTAGTCCAGTTCAGTTTCTGGACAATGGGATGCTGATTGTTGGGGTTCGAACAAGACTTCTTCACCGCACAGGACCTTCAACCGATGCTATACACTAGATACATCGATGACATTTTCTTCCTTTGGAGTCATGGTGCACAATCACTGAAACAACTATATGATGACATCAACAAGTTCCATCCCACCATCAGACTCACCATGGACTACTCTCCGGAATCGGTTGCATTCTTGGACACACGCATCTCCATTAAGGACAGTCACCTCAGCACCTCACTGTACCGCAAGCTCACGGATAACCTCATGATGCTCCACTTCTCCAGCTTCCACCCTAAACACGTAAAAGAACCCATCCCCTACGGACAAGCCCTCCGAATACACAGGATCTGCTCGGATGAGGAGGATCGCAACAGACACCTCCAGACGCTGAAAGATGCCCTCATAAGAACAGGATATGGCGCTCGACTCATCGATCAACAGTTCCGACGCGCCACAGCGAAAAACCGCACCGACCTCCTCAGAAGACAAACAACGGGACACAGTGGACAGAGTACCCTTCGTCGTCCAGTACTTCCCCGGAGCGGAGAAGCTACGGCATCTCCTCCGGAGCCTTCAACATGTCATTGATGAAGACGAACATCTCGCCAAGGCCATCCCCACACCCCCACTTCTTGCCTTCAAACAACCACGCAACCTCAAACAGACCATTGTCCGCAGCAAACTACCCAGCCTTCAGGAGAACAGTGACCACGACACCACACAACTCTGCCACAGCAACCTCTGCAAGACGTGCCGGATCATCGACACGGATGCCATCATCTCACGTGAGAACACCATCTACCAGGTACACGGTACCTACTCTTGCAACTCGGCCAATGTTGTCTACCTGATACGCTGCAGGAAAGGATGTCCCGAGGCATGGTACATTGGGGAAACCATGCAGACGCTACGACAACGGATGAATGAACACCGCTCGACAATCACCAGGCAAAACTGTTCTCTTTCTGTGGGGGAGCACTTCAGCAGTCACGGGCATTCAGCCTTGGATCTTCAGGTAAGCGTTCTCCAAGGCGGCCTTCACAACACACGATAGCGCAGGGTCGCTGAGCAGAAACTGATAGCCAAGTTCCGCACACATGAGGATGGCCTAAACCGGGATGTTGGATTTATGTCACATTATCAGTAATCCCCACAGCTTGCCTCCTGGGCTTGTAGAATCTCACTAGCTGTTCTTTCTGGAGACAATACACATCTCTTTAACCTGTGTTGAATGCTCCCTCCACCCACATTATCTGTACCTTTAAGACCTGGCTGGCTGTAGAGATTTGCATTCTAATTAGTATTCTGTAACTTGATTTCTGTGTCTGTGCCCTGTTGGAGAACAGATATCCACTCCATCTGACGAAGGAGCTGTGCTCCGAAAGCTTATGGTATTTCCTACCAAATAAACCTGTTGGACTTTAACCTGGTGTTGTGAGACTTCTTACATTGTTGGGGTGTCAGAGATGGTAATGCCATTTAATGTGAAGGGGAGATGGTTAGATTCTCTCTTGTTGGAGATAGTCACTGTCTCGCACAGAATGCTTCAAATTCTGAAGAGTCATAATTGGTGCTGAACATTGCAGCAAACATCCCCACTTCCGATCTTATGATGGGGTGAAGGTCATTGATGAAGCAGCTGAAGATTGATAGGCCTAGGAAACTGCCCAAAGGAATTCTCGCAGTGAAGTCCCAGGACTCACATCACTGACCTCCAACAACCATTCTCAAAAGTGGGGAGCTTTGTGTGGAGAGTTCTACCTTGATTCCCAATGGCCCCTTGATATCAAGAGCAGTCTTTCTCACCTTGAGTTCAGCTCTTTTCTCCATGTTTGGACAAAGCCTGTAATGAGGTCAGGAGCTGAGTGGGTCTGGTGGAACCCAAACTAAGCATCAGTGAGCAGATTATTGCCATGTAACTGTTGCTTGATGGCACTGCAGATGACACCTTCACTTTGCTGATGATAGAGAGTAGATTGATGGGGTAGTAACTGGTGGGACTGGATTTGTCCTTCTTTTTGTGGACAGGACATGTCTGAGCAACTTTTCACATTTCCAGGTCAATGTTAAGTGTTGCAGCTCTCTGGAGCAGCTTGGCTTGGGGTGCAGCTAGTTCTGAAGTACAGGTCTTCAGAATTACTGCTGGAATGTTGTCAGGGCCCACTTTCTTTGCAGTATCCAGTGCCTTCAGCCACTTCTTGATATCACATGAAGTGAATCGAATTGGCTGAGGACTGTCATCTTTGATATCTGGACCTCAGGAGGAGGTCGAGTTGGATCATTAACTCGGCACTTCTGACTGAAAATAGTTGCAAATGCTTCAACCTTATCTTTTGCACTGTTGTGTTGGGCTCCCCCATCATTGAGGATGGGGATATTTGTGGATCCTCCTCCTCTGATTAGTTGTGTAATTGCAATGACATTCATGTTCTGACCAAGTCAGCAAAAAAACTACAAAGGATCGTGAACGAAGCCCAGTCTGTCACACAAACCAACCTCCCATCCATCGACTCCACCTACACTTCCCACTGCTTCAGTTAAGCAGCCAGCATAATCAAAGTCCACACACAACCGGACATACTCTCTTCCACCTTCTTCCATCAGGAAAAAGATACAAAACTCTGACATCACATACCAACTGACTCAGAGGGTGGTGAATCTCTGGAATTCTCTGCCCACTGAAGTGGTGGAGGCTACCTCGTTGAATGTTTAAATCATGGATAAATGGATTCCTGATCGGCAAGGGAATTAGGGGTTATAGGGATCAGGCGGGAAATTGGAACTGATCCACTTCAGATCAGCCATGGTCTTATTGAATGGCGGGGCAGGCTCGAGGGGCTAGATGGCCTACTCCTGCTCCTATTTCTTATGTTCTTCTGATCTTATGACTCAAGACCAGCTCCTTCCCTGCTGCCATCAGGTTTTTGAATGGACTACATCATATTAAGTTGATTTTTCTCTACATCCTAGCTATGACTGTAACACTACATTCTGCACTTTCTCCTTTTCTTCTCCCCAATGTACTCTATGAACAGTATGCACTTTCTATATAGTGCGCAAGAAACAATACTTTTCACTGTATCTCAATATATGTGACAATAATAAATCAAATCAAAAGATTGGGTTTGGCAGGATTTCAGAACTTAGATCTGATTCATTGGTTGTGGGATCGCTTAGCTCTGTTTATCGCATGTCGCTTCTTGTGCTTAGGATGCAAGTAGTCATGATTTGTAGCTTCACCAGATTGACATCTCATCTTTAGGCATGTTTAATGCTACACCTGGCAAGTCCTCTTGCATTCTTCATTGACCTTCTGGCTTGATTGTAATCGTAGTCTGAGGGATATGCCAGGCCATGAGGTTACACATTGTGGATGAATGCATTTCTGCTGCTGCCGATGGTACACAGCACCTCAATCTGTTTGAAATCTATCTCATTTAGCACAGGTAATGCTACACAGCACAATGGAGGGTATCCTCATTGTGAAGAGGGGACTTAGTTTTCACAAGGACTGTGCGGTGATCACTCCTGCCAATATTTCTATAAGTGATAAACTATGCTCGAGACATTCCCTGGAATCTCATTGCATATCTCACGAATCTGCCACTTTTCAAAACATCAACTAGAGGAACAGGTGATGTGGAGATGCCGGCATTGGACTGGGGTGGACACGGTAAGAAGGTAACACCACCACGAGCTTTCGGAGCGCTGCTCCTTCATCAGGTGAGTGGGAGGAACAGATGACGTGGGAGCATCGAAGAAAGTATCTGAGGTGAGATTGAAATGATATGGCCATCTATGTAGAGAGGAGAAATGTGGTGAGGCGAGTGATGGAGAACTGCAAGGAAGAAGAGGAGGAAGGTTTAAGAGCAGGTGGAAAGATGCGATAGTGAGAGTCCTAAACATGCCAGGGTTGGAAGAGGAATGGATGATTGACAGAAGAAGGATAATCAACCAAAATTTCCGTGAACCCATGAGAAGGCGGCAGCATTGTACATTGCCCATGGGCAGTGAAGAAGATGCCACTTTTTTTTTTTTACAGACTAACCAGCAAGTCCTCCTTGACATAACTGACTTTAGGAGATATCAGCTTCCATAATACCGGTGCCATATGGATATCTATATTGTTGCCCAGTGAAGTCCAGCAACCATTTAAGAATCCTAAGTCAAAAAGGTCTAGCTCCTTATTTGTTCTGATGTCTATTTGCAAGGGCCTAATTAATGCTTCAGGTAACCTGTCATATTGTCTGACTCAATATTAGATATAAAGAATCTTTTGTGAACTGAATATTAGTCCTCAGAATTACCTCTCATTGTGCGGTGAGGTCCACTTTCTATTCCAGTGTGTTTACTTCAAGTAAGTCATCAGCTCAACAAAGAGAACTATGTGCCAGCACATTTGCTCCACTCACTGAAGTAAAGCTTAGCAGCAGCATGAGACCAGGGAACAGATGACGTGAACCCAACACTTGCACCAAGGAGAAAATGGGGAAGCAAATATTAATGCAGTGATACACACAGGGTCGGGAAATAAACGGATTGCACCTTATTTGGAATGTTCGAGAATGATATGCTGACCACGAAGATACATGACTATCGGCTTTGAGAATAGATACATAGGATGATTGTTAAGGCAGGAATTTTTGACTCTATTCCATATCATATTGGCATAGAGGCTTACAGCATGGAAACAGGCCCTTCGGCCCAATGTCCATGCTGCCCTTTTATTTTTAAAACCATTGAGCTAGTCCCTATTACCCGAGTTTGTCCCATATCCCTCTATACCAATCTTACCCATGTAACTGCCTAAATGCTTTTTAAAAGACAAAACTGTACCCACCTCTACTACTACCTCTGGCAGCTCGTTCCATACACTTACCATCTTCTGTGTGAAAAAAATGCCCCTCTGGACCCTTTTGTATCTCTCCCCTCTCACCTTAAACCTATGCCCTCTAGTTTTAGACTCCCCTACCTTTGGGAAAAGATGTTGCCTATCTACTTTTTCTATGTCCTTCAGTATTTTATAGACGTCTATAAAATCGCCCTGAAGCCTCCTACGCTCCAGGGGAAAAAGTCCCAGTCTATCCAGCCTCTCCTTATAACTCAAACCATCAAGTCCCGGTAACACCCTAGTAAATCTTTTCTGCACTCTTTCTAGTTTAATAATATCCTTATTATATAATAATATAAGGTGACCAGAACTGTACACAATATTCCAAGTGTGGTCTTACCAATGTCTTGTACAACTTCAACAAGGGTGGGGGGTTAATGAAACCAAACATGTCGAATGCCTTCATCACCACTCTGTGCACCTGTGACTCCACTTTCAAGGAGCTATGAACCTGTACTCCTAGATCTCTTTGTTCTATAACTCTCCCCAGCTCCCTACCATTAGCTGAGTAAATCCTGCCCTGGTTCGATCTGCCAAAATGCATCACCTCACATTTATCTAAATTAAACTCCATCTGCCACTCATCAGCCCACTGGCCCACCATGCCTCCTAAATTCTCATCCAAATCATTAACATAAATGACAAACAACAGTGGACCCAGCACCAATCCCTGAGACATACCGGTGGTCACAGGCCTCCAGTTTGAAAAACAACCTCGACAACCATCCTCTGTCTTCTATCATTAAGCCAATTTTGTACTCAATTGGATACCTCACTCTGAATCCCCTGAGATTTAACCTTATGCAACAACCTACCATGCGATACCTTGTCAAAGGCTTTGCTCAAGTCCATGTAGTCAACATTGACTGCACTGCCCTTATCATCTTCTTGGTTACCCCTTCAAAAAACTCAATCAAATTCGTGAGACTTGATTTTCCACTCACAAAGCCATGCTGACTGTGCTTAATCAGTCCTTGCCTCTCGAAATGCCTGTAGATCCTTGCTCTTAGAATATCTTCCAACAACTTACCGACTACAGATGTTAGGTTTACTGGCCTGTAGTTCCCAGGCTTTTCCCTGCAGCCCTTCTTAAACAAAGGCACAACATTTGCCTCCAATCTTCAGGCACCTTACCTGTGGCTGTCAATGATTCAAATATCTCTGTTAGGGAACCCGCAATTTCCTCCCTAGCCTCCCACAACGTCCTGGGATACACTTCATCAGATCCCGGGGATTTATCTACCTTGATGCACTTCCAGCACCTCCTTCTCTGTAATATATACACTCTTCAAGACATCACTATTTATTTCCCAAGTTCTCTAACATCCATGCCTTTCTCAACAGTTAATATTGATGAGAAATATTCATTTAGGATCTCACCCATCTCTTGTAGATCTGCACATAGATGACCTTGTTGATCCTTAAGAGGCCCTATTCCCTCCCTAGTTGCTCTTTTGCCCTTTATGTATTTGTAGAAGCTATTTGGATTCTCCTTAGCCTTATCTGCCAAAGCATTCTCGTGTCCCCTTTTTGCCCTCCTTATTTCTCTCTTAACTCTAACTCCTACAGCCTCTACACTCTTCAAGGGATTCACTTGATCCCAGCTACCTATGCATGTCATATGTCTCCTTCTTCTTCTTGACCAGTGCCTCAATATCCCGAGTCATCCCGAGGAAGGGCTCCTCACTTCTACCAGCCTTGCTCTTCACTCTAAAAGGAATGTGCTTACCCTGAACCCTGGTTAACACATTTTTGAAAGCCTCCCACTTACCAGACGTCCCTTTGCCTGCCAACAGACTCCCCCAATCAACTTTTGAAAGTTCCTGTCTAATATAATCAAAATTGGTCTTGCCCCAATTTAGAATTTTAACTTTTGGGCCAGTCCTATCATAGAAGCATAGGATGATCGTCAAAGCAGGATTTTTTGCCAATATGATATGGAAGAGAGTCATAGAGGCTAACAGCATGGAAACAGGCCCTTCGGCCCAACTTGTCCATGCCGCCCAGTTTTTATCATTAAGTTAGTCTCAATTGCCCAAGTTTGGTCCATATCCATTGAAGTGTGAAACCTCGATGACTCGGGATATTGAGACCCTGGTCAAGAAGAAGGAGGAGGCAGATGACATGCATAGGCAGCTGGGATCAAGCGGATCCCTTGAAGAGTGCAGCGGGTGTCAGATTAGAGTTAAGAGAGAAATAGCTAGCTATCTTAAATAGATCGCCATCTTAAAACTAATGGAATTATGGCGAATGAGTGAGGAACATAGCAGACACATTCTTATTATGGGGAAGGTTGAAGCGCTGTGTTTAACTTGAAGTCTAGTAAACCATTCTGACACATTAATTATCTGCAATATTTGTCAGCCTGGGTTACTTCTCCTTTCCTCCTATTTCTGTTCCAAAACCAGCTATTGAGAGACCTGATGAAATTCCCACGCTGGGAGTGTGCAACTCTGGGGGCAAATGGTGAGAGCTCGGACATTGCTGTTGACAATATTCACCAGTACCAATATTCTGGTCAGTACTTTTAACCATAACTATAAAAGCAAGAAACAGGCTTTTCACTGTCTCCGAATATATGTGACAATAATAAATCAAATCAAAAGATTGGGTTTGGCAGGACTGCAGAACTTATCTCTGATTAATTGGTTGTGAGATCGCTTAGCTCTATTTAAGTTGCTTCTTCTGCTTAGGATGCAAGTAGTCATGTTTTGTTGCTTCACCAGATTGACACCTCATCTTTAGGCATGTCTAATGCTACTCCTGCCAAATAGCAGAAAAATATAAATATAAGTGGTATAGTGTACAGAATTCAATTTAGCAAAACAACAGAAATAAAAAACATCAAAACTCAGTCAAAGTAGCTTGAAGTAATTAAGTCTGAGAGCAAGCAACTTGGAGAGCTGCCAAAATGATCAGTGAATTGAGGGCAGTACTGGAGAAAACAATAGTGACTTGCTCATGGGATCAACAGTAAGAGGTTAACATAATTTTGTAGCCACTATTATGAGCAGCAGTAATAAAGGTACTGACCAGAATTCTCCAGCCTTGCACACCCCACCATTGCTGACAGTGAGAACAGAGAATTTGGTGCTCAGCCAAAACTCCATTCATTATAGCGGGACTCAGGTATCCCAGCCACGGGGGGAGGGGGGGTGGGTGGGGAATTCCAGCCACTGCCTCAAATCTGTCACAACCTTTCCTCTGGTAGAATCAGTTTAGCACTGAATATACCATGGTCTAACTGCCTGATTCCTCAGGCTTTACATGCTGCATGGGCAATTGCACCACATAACTCTAACATTTAACTTTTCAGAATGTCATTTGTAGGAAAAAGGCATAATTACATTTTCTTCAATTATATTTCCTACTTTACAAGCAAATAAATGCAAATTACTTCAAAGTAATTATATTCATATTAACTAAAAGGTAATTTGTAATAATATAGAACTAATGATTTTGGTATAGTCAAACATTTGTCTTTGCAAACGTTATATAATTCTTCACACATGAATGCGACAATGCGACAAAAGCTGAATTCGTTAAGGAAGTGAAAAGAAAATCTGCAATAAAGCAATAATTTCAGGAAGTTTGAACGAATGTTGGGAGCTGTTTTGCATGCTTCAAAAGCAATACTTTATTCAGAAACTTGATTCCTTTGATCCAACTTCAGTAGCTATTTACATAAAAACATGCATATTAATAATAGCATCCTCTTTTACATCCTCTTTTTATTGCCTTCAGGGTGTCATAAAAGTACAAGCTGCTGTTTGGTAAATGTACCATGAGAAAAATCCCTCCCCACATCTAATTCCTCTCTTCCCCTCCTGAAGGCATTACCTGAATTCCAGTACTGCTCTCACTCTTAATGACCACCACTCAGCACTTGTGGAGACAAAGTCGTGTCTTCACATTGAGGATGCAGTGTTGTATGGCATTATCACAGTTTCAAATGCAGTAGATTCAGAGCAGATTCTGCAGCTCAAAATGGGGCACTATGATGCACTATGGGCCATCAGCAGCATCAGAATTGTATTCAAGCTCTCATCTCCCGGCCCAGAACATTCATCACTCTAGTGTTAAAAATCATGCCAGAGATCAACTTTAGTTCAACGATGAGTGGGGAGAATGGCAGGAGCCACATTCATACTAAAAAATGGGGTGCCAACTTGGAACATCTAAGGCAAAGGACTGTATGCATACTAAACAATGGAAGCAGCATTCTATACATAAAGATAAGTAATCCTACAACCAATGGATTAGGTCAAACAAAGCATTCTGTCACATTCTGCCATGAACGACAGTGGACAATTAAATAACTAAATGGTGAAGAAGGCTCCACAAATATCCCCGTCCTCAATGATAGGAGGAGAAAGAACATCCCCGTCTTCAATGATGGCCAATCTCAGCGTGAGTGTATAAATTAAGACTGAAGCATTTGCAACAATACTTAGCCAGAAGTACCGAGTGGAGGATTTATCTAGAACCCCACCATCATACATGTCAATCTTCATTCACTCCACATGATATCAAGAAAGAACATATTGCAATATTCAGGCAGACCTTGATTTAGGTAATCAACCCTTTCACAGGAAATAGGTCAGGGCCTGGTTGAAATATTTAAATGTGGATCCACTGACACTCTCAGAACTCCCATGTTAATTAGTGTTACCTTTCCACAAACTGTGGATAGTACAGTTCAGAAGTTAGCGATTTACAATGCTACTTAAAGGACCATTTGCTACAGCATGGGGAATTTGAGCTGCCACTCAGATTTTTCATCATTGTATTGGGAATTTTGAGCCTTAAATTGTGTTTAAGCTCATCCCCACACTGTTGGGTTTGCACCTAGCATTTCTCTGATGCTAAAATATAGCACTCCATTTAACAGAAATAAAAAAGTGGAAAAGATGTGAAACAGACTGCCTATTATTCTTTTTACACTATTGACAAATTCAAGAGCTGTCATAGTGGTTGAGTTTTCCTGTCACTATCAATTATAACATTTCTATCATTACTTCAGCTGGGATCAGCACACACCAGGAGGACTTCATGGTTTAGTTCCACATTATGGAACAGCAATAATCAAATTTCTAACAGAAGTAAAGAACAATAATTGGATAATTTTCTACCAAAGCTTTGAAGACCTTCATCCATTAATTCACCACAATGGTTTTACCTATTCGAAAATATGCACACAAAACGTTATCCTAACAAAATTTAAAGGGAGACCACGGCATATGTGCATTAATGTTCTATTTTCCAATTTACTTAAAGGTTACTGACTTAAGTAATTTGCCATGGTCCACAGAGGACCATAGGCATCTCTCTCTATTACGACATATGCAGGTAGTAATGAAATATTCCTGTAACAGTTTCATTCAGCTATAATGATCTGCAAGATGGAAGCAAGGTCCATGAATTCTTGTTGGAAGCAATTAGACAGTTGTTTGGAAGAGAATAAATGCATTGGGGAGCATGTGGGACAGTGGAATTAAACTAGGCAGTTGATGAGAAGAAAAGTGCTGGAGGAGAGTTCATGGCCTGTTCCGATGCTGCAATGTTCTACAAATCTACATAATTGGGAAAAAATGACAAAAGGTCAGACCCTTGAGTTACAAGATTCCAAAACTACTGTGAATACTGAAATTACATAAGATAAAGCCATTGAAGTCAAAGGACATTGAAGCCATGTATATGAGTTTGACTTGTGAGGTGGCCTCTGTGATATGTACATTTTAAAATCTTTATGCTTTCATCTGTTCCAAAAATGATAATTCCATTCCTGCTCCTAATTTCTGACAATCATTTTCTGGGCCGTTAAATCTTAGAATCCCTACAGTGTAGAAGGAGGCCATTTGACCCATTGGGTCTGCACTGACTCTCTGACAGAGCATCTTAACCAGACCCTATCCCCATAACCCAACCTAACACATTTTGGGACACTAAGGGGCAATTTAGCATGGTTAATCCACCTAATCTGCACATTTTTGGACTGAGAGAGGAAACCCACGCAGACACAGGGAGAATGTGCAAACTCCACACAGACAGCAGTGCTTGCCACTGTGCCACCCCATAATATAAAATATTATTCTGCAGCATGCCATGATTGGGAAAATTCACATTGTTAAAAACTTGATTGAGTCAATTCACCATTATTGTGCTTCTGCATTAGACCCTTCTCTTCCTGAAGGACCAACATATACTTAACTTTTCTCTTCCATTTCCCTGTGCACCTATGCTGAGTATCAATTGAACACAATGATTTATATTACATCTAACGTTATACTATTATGTGGTTTTGCAGATGGATAAGTATAGCCAAAGCCTTATAATTATTCACCACATTTTAATTAAAAAAATTCAGCAATTAAAAATGATGGTAAGGATTATTAGGGTACGTGATGGAAAATTGTAATGGGATAATCTGTTTAAAATTGAAGAAATGCTCTTTATATCCATTCACCATTAATAATACCTTTCCTTTTCACTTATTCATACTCTTATCCTAAAATATTTAATCTTGCTCCCTTTTGTTAACATAACCAATTCAATAAAAAATATTAATGCCCATAACATACTACGATTGTAACTGCTTTTACAGTGTTATTAGTGATAATGTCAGTTTGATGTGAGCTTGAACTATACCTTATTACCTTGGAAAGAAATGTTTATTGACTTCAAAAAGGCAAAGTTAAGGCTGTGTCATGGGTCCTTTTGAAGGTTAAGAATCTGCCTGAATACATGAAAATAATGAGGAAGGCTTTCAGGAGTTTCAAGTGCTTGGCCTGTTTCAGAATACATAGCTCAGGCCCCAGAGGGTCAGTTGTGATTTGTGAGTTGGTAATTATTAGATGATAGCGGTTCCTTATGGACATTCAGACTACAGCTTTAGTAATTCACTTCTGCCTCTGCGGGCCTTGAAGAAGATTAATACTTTTTGATCTCTGTGTATTGCAGAGATGCCCTGGTCAGCTTTGTCTACTCTAATATTCACTCCCATCTCATCTTTCTCACCTCTGGGCCACAGCATCATGTAATTTATGTTTAGTTTGTCTTCGAGGTTAGGTTTAATGGGATTGAATTGAAGCCTGGCTCTGCTTCTGAAGTTGCCTGTTTTGTGGAGATGTGTAACCAACTGACCAGCGCATCTCTCAGGTAGGAGTGTAATCATCAAAATCCTTTAAAATGCAATAAACCATGGGACATTATCCATGAAATGCCAGCTCATATAAAAGAGAAATATATGTCAATAACCATGCGTGTATTGCTGTACATTTCTTTCTACACAGTTAAAACTACCAATTTTAGCGATGTTGTTCTACGCTCTTTATTTCTTCAACTAACATAAACATTGTTACATATTTGACAACTGGGCATAAATGATTTAGATGCCGAGAGTGCGTGTGTGTGCAAACTGCTCTTTTAAAGTCTCACAACATTGCAGAGATTTAACACAGAGCAAATAAGAAAGTGACAGTGGCAAAACTGGAGAACGCAATTTTGTCATACAATTGCAAGTGACAGATGTTGAAAAAACAACCCAAAGAGCACGGTAAATAGTAAGGATGTTACCTAGAATGAACAAATAAAGTACAAAAGTACAGAAAAAAACCTTTTGCTCATTTTCTTGCAACCATTGCGTCACTGATTTATTCAAACTGGAATAAACAGCAAATCATAAGTTATTAACAGTCTCCGTATTGCTTAACTGCTCAACTACTATCAGTGAAAATATTGTAGTGAATAAGGGATGGAAATCCATGGGGTAATTTGCACTGCAGCAATGCAAGTGGGGCAGGAGTTCTGACAGTAAAAGTGCATCATAAATCCAACCAGAATTCACAAGGTCAGTTCAATACCATATTGAATGGTTGGCCAGGGGCATGACTCCCATGTAACATGGGAGTAAATCAATGGGGGAGTGGAAATTTGTTGCAGCAAAATTTAAAATGTTGCAGCAACTTAAAGGCAGCTGCAAGGTCTTGGAGGTACAGTAGTTAAGTGGTGGGCTTCCTCCTCCAACTTTAAACACAATGTTCAGCTGCAGTGACTATTTTTTAATACAGGTGTCAGTGCATTTTGGATCACACAAATCACTGGGAAGAGCTCAGAACAAGATGAACTCTAGAATTCTTCTAATGTGCAATTTTGTCATAGAATCATAGAATCCCTACACTGCAGAAGGAGACCATTCAGCCCATCGAGTCTGCACCGACCACATTACCACCCAGGCCCTATCTGCATAACCCCATGTATTTACCCTTGCTAATCCCCCTGACACTAAGGGGCAATTGAGCAAGGCCAATCCACCTAACCCCCATATCTTTGTCCTGTTTGATAAGATTCAGCAAAGGAGAGATTGCTTCCTAGGCTCGAGGAAAGGAAACCACCTAAGTCACATAGAATGAATAAGAGCAGAGTCAAAATGTGACACAATAAACTTAATGACCTGTCGAAGCAGATAAAGTAAAGGAGCAGTGGCCATTCCCTTTTCAGCCACCAATAATTTATTTCACTCCTTAAATAGAATGACAAGTCTCATTCACATTACACTGTTGCTCCATAACTCTCCAACTATTGCACCTGGAATGAATGTTTGGTTGCCAACTTATGAACCCTTCTTGCATCCAACCCTGTTTGGGAACACTGAGGGAGAATTTAGCATGGCCAATACACCTAACCAGCACATCTTTCAGACTGTAGGAGGAAACCGGAGCATCCGGAGGAAACCCACACAGACATGGAGAGAACATGCAGACCTAAGCCGGGAATCAAACCCGGGTCCCTGGCACTGTGCCAGCGTGCTACCCAGTGCACTATTAAAACTTTCTGCAGAAGGAACACAGCAAGACCTGCGAGGGATGATTCCAGAGGAGAGCAACTATTTTTGAAAAAACGTAAAGAACAAAACAATAAGTGTGGTTTCACAGGAAAGGATTTAAGTGATCAGTGCTGAGATCTTTTCTTTTACCCGCTCTAGACTTGGACACTTATCCAAAATAGGAACCATGAAATTAAAATTTTTAACCAGTCTATCAGTAAGTAAATTAATGAGGTCATCAGTGCAGAGCAGGTTCAGAGACAATAATTAAAATTTGTGGTTTAAACAAGATATTAACTTGATTGCAAAGAGGGAATAGAAGCCTTTTGTTTTAGATTTGTCTGAATAATTATTATAACAATTAGAAACTGAAGCAAATGTGATACCTTTTCCTATAATTAAAATCAGTGCTCAATTAATCAGTCAGATCCAGGGGATAAAGTTCAATCAAATAATAGGGGACAATCAAACTAAAGAAGTTTGAATTTTTTTAGTAAATTAGAACCTAGGAGGTGAAACTTTCCCTATATTTGACAGAGTGCGGTGGTGGCAAGGAAAAGCAATGTTTAGCCCACTGGTGGCAATGGCAGGTTTTCTCTCCAGGATTCATGCTGCCCTTGTGTTGGGCAGCTTCTGATTCAACCAGCCCGCCATCATCGGAGAGCATTGCACAGCGTAGGTGCAGGTATTAGGCACCTGTAGATAGCGTAAATCAACTTTCACTTATTATGCTCCCTTTTTGGCTCCTTGTTCTGATGAAACGTCTCCCTGTACTGCTGCTCAGACAAGATCATTTCTGTTCCACTGAAAGGCTGGATGCTCAGTCCAGAACATCTTCCATTTTCTCTCCGCAAGTTTGCCAGCACATTGGTGGCACCTCTTCACAGTGACTGATTACTGTGGTGAACCATAGATGGTTACCACTATGGGTACTGAACCATAGATGGTTAGCACTATGGGTACTTGTACATATGTTACTGTTGTCACTGTTGGGGTTAGGGTTGGGGTGTTCTACCTGTTGATATTGTTCTGTGGTACACTCCGGTTGGCTCCGCCTACCTGTAGGAGTATAAAGGTCACTGCACTGCCTGGTGACCCTTTAGTCTGGGATTGTATTGTTATATAGTATGCTCCATTCTTGTTACTAATAAAAGCCTTTATTTCCCGGGTACGATCTAGCCTCCCGAGTGATTTAATCGCGCATCAATTACATCAGTCGGGAATGAGGATGTTCCCCCACAGTGTGCAGGGCAAACATAACTCATGGCTACTACCAGGATACCGGATATTGACATGCGTAATATGCTGCCTACAATCACACACCAGCTGGCCATTGAGTGAATGCAATCGTTTTCAGTTGCAGTGCATCTCAGAGTTGACATGCAGCAATTTTGCCTGCTCATTCTGCCTGTTTCTTTCTGGCACAGGAGAAAGAAGTGTGCTCAGCTCTCTTGGATTACAGAGCCTCGGAGTCCTTCCTCACACCAACAGTGGAAGGCAAACTGGAAGATGCTAAAAATACCACCTACTCCAGCCAAGTAGGAGTCAGACAGATAAGGTTTCATAACCACTGTCGTCTTCATAACCACTGGCAACGTAGTGCTCACTTTGCTCTGAAACTGTGGTTGTGATTTCAGTAAGAGCATCCTTAGTTAAGCTGAAATGTCTGGCACACTGTTCCTCACTGAGGATCAGATAAGAGAATTGCTTCCTGAATACCTTATACACATAAAGGTCTCTTGCTGAGATCTCCTTGTCCTCCCTCTTCCAGCAGCTTGACCTGCTCCCTGTAGCCACTGCTCATTCTGTCTGACATGCTGTATTCTAAGGAGCATGGTTGCACCCATGTTTGGGAGCAAGTGGTTTGTGCAAAATTCTTGAACTCAAGACAAAATCCAATCAATATGTGCCACACTATTCCCTGCAGACATCAACAACTTGAAACGAATTTGGAAATCATCAAACACGTCTAAAATCATTGTCACCAGCAGTAAAAATCAAATCAGCTTGTAACCTATCAGTAATCTGCAAGGAACAGCATTATGAGTATATCTACCTCACATGGACTTAGACAGCAGTTTAAGAAGGCAGCTCACCACCAAATTATCAAGGGCAATTATTGTTGGCCTTGCAAGCGATGCTCACACACCATGAAAATATTAAATAAACTGACGGTTCCTTTAAATAGCATTGGTGGTGGGTGCCTTTCCTGTGTTCAGCTGCGCAAAATTAAGAAAGGGCATGAGCTTGAGTGTAGAGCTCCAGAAAGGCAGTGCTTGTATCAAATCAGTATTAACACTGACCAACGTCATGATCTGCCTCGTCTGCACACTTCCAGATGTTCACTGCGTGCATGATAATTCCCTGGTCAAAGTGCAGCTAGCCCTAGAAATGTACCTTCTGCAATGACACCATTCTGGAGACAAAAAGAGACTCGTCCTGCTGAAACATGGGCACTGTGGAACCAAATGCTTTCTGCAGGGAGCAAAATGTTTCTGGAAGCTAGACCAGCGACATCTTAAAGCAATCGTGAGAAAGTGCATGAAGCCAAAAGTAAAGCATTTATTTTGATGTTCATAAAATTGTACAAACATTTAGTGCACTGGATTTGAGTAGTGCTCTTTGGGGGTGATAGGAGGAGAACAGCTGTGGGGGCTTAGAATTCATTGGAGATTGTCTCCAATCATTTTAATAGTGCTCATGCTTTCAGTATTTGGAGTGAAAACAGTCTCATGGGAAATGAAATGTTTGAAATTTGAACAGTGCTACAAATGATGTTTCAGACTTACTAACGTGCACATGTGGTGTTCCAGGCTAACAAGTGTTCACTAGTGCTGTGTGCAACAACACAAGTCTTTCATCATCTGTCGACAAGTGTTGCTTTTTGCACATTACATTTTGCCTATAGCAGCAAAATAGTCTGTAGGTATTTTCACTGTTGGGGTACAAAACAGAGAACTCATTCTTCTTGTTTTAATTAGCTTGAAGATCCAAATTCTAACGCAGCTTGTGAAATTAGCTGCTGTGGTGTACATTCTCTGAACTTGTATTCCTTGTGTAAGACATTCTTCAAGAGAATAGTCAGAATACCATAGCACTGATCCTCTAACCTGTGCTCCCTTCAATGACAGCTTCCCTCTGGAATTATATAATTGGTGAATCTACCCCTGTAGGTACACACTGTGCAAGTCTTTTAGTAAGTATGGAGTATTGTTTTATAATTTCAATGTGTTATTAAAATACAAGAACTTAACAAGGATTTCCAATCACAGAATTGTTACAGAATTGACACAGAATTTATTTTTTGCATTATTGCATGAATAATTCTTCTGATAGATGTGCAAAGTGCCTGAGAATATTTATTCTGTGCTGTTACATGCATTGCTGATTGCTTCAAGGATTAAACTGCATTCATATCTTTAATAAAGTGGGTGTAGGCCATGGCTAAGTCCTAACAATCTCGCCTCTGTGTCAGCAGGTTGTCTTTGAGTCCTGCCCCAGAGGCTTGACCACATAATATAGCCCCACACTCCAACATGGTACTGAGGGTGTGCTGCACTGTTGTAGGTACCATTGTTTAGATGAAACATTAACCCAAGAGGAGTTCGGGAGTTCTCCCCCGTGTCCTATCCAATATTTATCCTTCAATCAATACCATTGAAATGTATACTGATACAGTACTTCATTGTCTATAAAGCATGTTCATATCGGGACAATCTGAATTCATGAAAGGCTTTCTTTATTTTTAGGGGTTCTATATCTAAGGGGGTAAAGGTATTGGTGCTAACCCCTTCTCTAATGATACTTTGAAAATGATATTTTCAATAGCACAGTGGCAGCAAAAACACCAGTTTGCATTTAGTTTTTAATGCAGCAAAATATGACAAGGCATTTCAGGTAAATATAAAGAGAATAGCAGATGCTCACCGAGGAAGGGTGACCAAAAATTTGATCAAAGAAGGGGACCTTACAGTCGTCTTAAAACAGGAGAGGGCAGTGGAGAAGGTAAAGGAATTTCAGGGCATAGTGCATAGACAGCTGAAAGAGAGGAGAAGTTGTACAAAGGATGAGAATCAGAGGAATAAAGATCCCTGGAGATTTGAGTAATACAAGAGGTGAGAAACTTAAACAGGATAACAGCTTTACATTTGGGGCATCAGGTCTGGATGCACGCAATAGAATTTTGAATTAAATTGAATTTATAGGCAGCGGAAGATGGTAACAGTCATGTATGGAAGTGACAAAGGAAAGGAGGAGGGTCTCAGAAACAGAAAGATCTTTGATAGTGAGGGAATGGGGTTTGATGGGGGCTGAAGACCATAATCCTCCTAATGCTTAAACAGATGGAAATTTCAACTGATCCAGGGAAGGATGCTGCACAAACAGGGTAACAGTGCAGAGGTGGGTGGTGAAGAGGTAGAGTTGGATGTTGGCAGAGCCGACACCATGTTATGGAAGGGAAATCATGATTGAAAAATCTGTCAGCATTTTTTGAGGATGGAACTAGCATGGCAGATATTGAGGAAACCAATATGTAATATATTGGGAATTTCAAAAGTCATTCAAGATGATGCATACAGGAGATCATTATATAAGATTTGGGTTAATGGGATTGAGGGTAAGAGATTAGCATTTACTGTGGATTGGTTAATGGACAAAAAATAGAGTAGGAATAAGCATGTCAGCCAAGATTCTCCGATCTTGTTTGCCCTGCCACCGCTGCCTGGGAGAAAGGAGAATTTGGCGTTCAGCCAAAAAGCCATTCACGGCAGCGGGACTGGAGAATCCCAGCCACGAATGAGGTCGGAGAATTCCAGCTGTTGTTTTTGAGATGGCAAGATATAACTAGCAGAGTTCTGAGAGGATTTGTTTTGGGGACTCAGCTATTTACAACCTATCTCAATGAGGGAGATGAAGGGAAATAGTGTAATACATTGAGGCTGACAAAGCAAAGCTGGGTGGGAGATTAAACTGTGAGAAAGATGTAAAGAGGCATAGAAATAGTGAATGGTTAACTGATGGACCAAAAATGTGGAGTGTACCAAGTATTAAAGAATCAAATTTGTCTCTTCCTAGCCTGCCCAGTGTGTGGCATGCAAAGTAATTTTGAGATGACCAATCTTGAAGTATTGTGCTTCAATCTTGACCCTCACTCCACATATTGCCTCTGCACACACCTTCATGCATTTTTGCTTGGTTGCTACATGCATCACAACTTCTAACTGCTTTCCCTCTCTTTCTGAAAGCTTTCCCATCCACTTTATTTATTACACTTTAACACCAGAAGGTAACACACTATTCAGGATTTATGGTCATGGCTGCAAAAAGGCTCTCTGTCCTGTCCCTCACCTACTTGTTTTTGTCCCTCTGGATATCTACTTGCTTTGCATGTTAAAGACTAATGTCCCATCTATATCTGATATCGTCCTTTGGGTCAAGGGTCGTTTTCTTTGGGCAATCTTTCCAAAACAGTAATTTGGAAAGGTGAAAGCAGTTCATAAGGGAAAGCAACTCTTTTCAGTGTCAGCTAATATAGGACCAAAAAGGGAAATTGAGTGATTTTGAGTTTAGTGAGAATGGGATTGACGGAGCCAGAAGTAGATCTCTTCGCTGGATGAGCTGAGAGAGAGCATGGGCTCTCGGGAGAAAAACTGGAGGGAAAAGGATTAAGTTAGGATCAGGGAGACGCTAGGCAGCAATTTGGTTTGGTGATCAAGAGGAAGGAGGGAAAGTAGTAAAGGCAACTGAACAGATGACCTCTACTTTGGTAACAAAAAGTCCAGGAGCTCCTTGCACTTGCTGTAGAAGGTAGGATTGGAGGAGGAATGGAACAGCAAGTTAAGAGACATATGAGGGAGAGATGAAGCCAAAGATTATCTTCACTGAGCAGGGTGATTCCTGAGCAGCTTCGACCTAGAGCAATGCAGTCCCATTACGATTGATGTAGAACAGCCCATAATGAATGGTTAAGCCAGTTCTATATGCCTCTTGAATTTGATGGAGCAAATGTCTGTGGTATGACAAGGATGAGAGCGAAAAAGCTTCTGTTAGTGAGCGAAAGCACCAAAGGTGACCTGGTCAGACTTGGCCAGTGAATTCAGAGGAGCAGGTAACAAAATGTTGAGATAAAGTTGGAAATCGCCAAGGATGTTATTCACTATGGAGGTTGATTGAAGAAAAGAAGGAGAATATATCAAGGATAACCTGTGAAGGTTTTTTTTTGGGGTGGGTGTGCGGCTGGCATTTTTGAAGCAGAAATGGCACAGAGTAAATGTGCAATCCAATGGTACATTGCGCCTTCCTACCAGCTCAAAAACATCAGAGCTACAATGCCATGGTCTCCTATCGTGAGGGACCAGTTCTTATGATGTTGGAGGTGGCCACATGTGCCCAGGTAAACTGAATATCGCTGATGCCATGTAAAATAAGTCCATTCCTCCATACTCTTAGCCATGATGATGAAATTCCTTGGCAGGATTTTTAATGTCTCAAAACTGCTGCCATGAGACAAGCAGTTTTCCTGCAGTCATTGGATCTGACATTTCTGTCCTGATCAGCAGAACGGGTATCAAACTTGTAGTCATTTGGGTCCACCAGTTAGGAACAAACTATATGTAGAGTCATAGGGACGAATTTTCCCATTCCATCTGCCACGTGAATTGTAGCAGATGAGGAGTGGACTATGGAAAGATCCATTGATCTTGGGTGGGATTTTCCAGTCTCAGGATGAGCGCGGCCAGAAAATCCCACCCATAGAGTCATACAGCACAGAAACAGGCTCTTCGGTACAACTCAGCCATACTGACCCAGTTTCCTAAACTGAATTAGTCCCATTTGCCTGCGTTTGACCCTTATCCTGATAAACCTTTCCCATCCACGTACCTGTCCAAATGTCTTTTAATTGTTCTAATTGTACCCGCCTCTACCACCTCCTTTGGCAGCTCATTCCATATACGCACAATTTTGTGTGTGAAAAAGTTGACCTCAGGTCCCTTTTAAATCTTTCCCATCTAATTTTAGACTCCGCTACCCTGGGGAAATGGCCATGGCTATTCACCTTATCTATGCCCCTCATGATTTTCTAAACCTCCATAGGGTCACCCCTCATCCTCCTATGCTTCAGGGAAAAATTCCCAGCCTTTCCTTATAATCCAAACCTTCCAGTCCCAGTAACATCCTTGTAAATCTTTTTGTGCCCTTTCCAGTTTAACAACATCCTTCCTATAGCAGAGTGACCAGAATTGTACACAGTGCTCCCAATATGGCCTTACCAATGTCTTGTACAATTGTAACATAACGCCCCAACTCCTGTACTCAATGCTCTGACCAATGATGCCTTCTTCACCACCCTGTCTACCTGTAACGCCACTTTCAAGGAACCATGCACCTACACCCCTAGGTCTTTCTATTCAACAACACTCCCCAGGGCCCTACCATTGACTATGTAAGTCCTGCCCTGGTTTGTTTTACCAAAATGCAACACCTCGCACTTATTTCAATTAAACTCCATCTGCTATTCCTTAGCCCACTGGCCCAGTTGATCAAGATCTTTAGATTGTCATAGACAATCTTCTTCAAATCCACTACACCACCAATTTTGGTGTCATCCACAAATTTGCTAACTATGCCTCCTATGTTTATTAATGAACAAAAACTACTTACAGAGCAATGCAAATTCAACGCTTCCAGACATGACTCCAGGATCTAATTGCTGGGACAAGTTGAAGTGAAACCCTGCCTACTTGGCTGCTGATTGGTCAGCTTTCAGACGACCACCCCTTAAAGGGACCAGACACCACAGAACTTCTTTGTCACAGAGCAGTCTGCTGGGTTGCCACTGTCCTTGCTGCTGCCCACAAATGTTAATGCAATCACCATATGCAGACCCTTGTAAATCTTTAATTCAGATAGATGCTGGCATTTAGAATGGAGTGTGTCTCCTTGGAAGGATTCCTCTCTAATACTGAAAGCTGTGCCTACTCCGAGGGAGCTAAAGAACAGAAAAGGCACACTGGTTTAAATGGCTGAAATCGCATAGTTGCAGAAGACATATATTACAATGGCCTTGGAGGGAGTGCAGAGAAGGTTCACCAGGTTGATACCAGAGATGAGGGGTGTTGATTATGAGGAGAGACTGAGCAGATTGGGTTTGTACTCGTTGGAATTTAGAAGGCTGAGGGGGGATCTTATAGAGACCTATAAGATAATGAAGGGGCTGGATAGGGTTGAGGTGGAGAGATTCTTTCCACTCAGAAAGGAAGCTAGAACTAGAGGGCACAACCTCAAAATAAAGGGGGGTCAGTTTAGGACAGAGTTGAGGAGGAACTTCTTCTCTCAGTGGGTGGTGAACCTCTGGAATTCTCTGCCCACTGAAGTGGTGGAGGCTACCTCGTTGAATATGTTTAAATCACGGATAGATGGATTCCTGATCGGTAAGGGAATTAGGGGTTATGGGGATCAGGCGGGTAAGTGGAACTGATCCACTTCAGATCAGCCATGATCTTATTGAATGGCGGGGCAGGCTCGAGGGGCTGGATGGCCTACTCCTGCTCCTATTTCTTATGTTCTTATGTTCTTAATGCAATTTGAAGTAGTTCAGCTGACATTTTATTAATTTCTCATTTTCTACATCCTCACAACAATTTTGCCTTCATTTCTCTCCCCCACTCATGAATATGCTGCCTTTGCTGGGGTACAAATAGACAGTCAAGGCATTCCTTTAGGACATTGACCCAATGATCATTCTTCACAAATTTAAAGTTTATTTATTAGTGTCACAAGTAGGCTTACGTTAACACCACGATTAAGTTACTGTGAAATTCCCCTAGTCGCCACACTCCGGCACCTGTTCAGGTGTACTGAGGGAAAATTTAGCATGGCTAATGCACCTAACCAGCACATCTTTCGGACTGTGGGAAGAAACCCACAGGGGAGAATCTGCAAACTCTGCAGACAGTGACCCAAGCTGCGAATCAAACCCTGGTCCCTGATGCTGTGGGGCAGCAGTGCTAACCACTATGCCACCGTGCCGCATTTCCATGTGGGAAGCTAGACAGTAAATGTTGTTTGTAAATGTAGCCAGTTATTTGACTTTGAGCCCTAATGATATCAGGCCATGGATCAGGCAGTGGAGGCTGGTGTGAGCTGGGAATTTAGATGAGATTTGGTGGGGTCGCGCTATTAATAAGAGATAATATCAGGGTAGTACTGAGGGATGACATAGGCTCTGAGGAACAAAACGTGGAATCATTATGGGTAGAGATGAGGAATAGTAGAGGGAGAAAGACACTAGTAGGTGTGGTATATAGGCCCCCAAATAATAATGTTGAGGTAGGGAGGGCTATAAACAAGCAGATAAGGGATGCGTGTAAAAACGGAACGGCAATAATCATGGGGGACTTCAACATGCACATTGACTGGCAGACTCAAGTCGGTAAGGGTGGAATGGAGGAAGAGTTCTTAGAATGCTGTCGGGATAGTTTCCTTGAACAGCATGTTACGGAACCGACGAGGGAACGAGCTATTTTGGATCTGGTATTGTGTAATGAGGTAGGTAGAATTAAGGAACTTATTGTGAAGGACCCTCTTGGGTCTAGTGACCACAATATGGTCGAATTTCTGATTCAGATGGAAGAGGAGAAAGTTTGGTCCCAAACCAGTGTCCTCTGTTTGAACAGAGGGAAATATGATAGGATGAGGGATGAATTGGCTAAGGTAGACTGGGAGAGCAGGCTGGCAGGTAGGATAGCTGAGGAACAGTGGAGGATTTTTAAGGAGATCCTTTTCAGTTCTCAGCAAAAATATATTCCAGCAAAAAACAAGGATTGTAAGAAAAGGGAGAACCAGCCGTGGATAACGAAGGAAATAAAGGAGAGTATTAAAATAAAAACAGCTGCGTACAGAGTGGCCAAAAATAGTGGAGAAACAAGTGATTGGGAAAAATTTAAGAAACAACAAAGAGAGACTAAGAAAGCGATAAAGAAAGGAAGGATAGACTATGAAGCTAGGCTAGCAACTAATATAAAAAATGATAGTAAATGAAGATGTGACTAGGGCGGTTGATGGAGGAGAACCGGTGGATGCGGTGTTTTTGGATTTCCAAAAGGCGTTTGATAAGGTGCCCCATAAAAGGCTGCTGAAGAAGATTAGGGCACACGGAGTTGGGGGTAGTGTGTTAAAGTGGATTGGGGACTGGCTATCCGACAGGAAGCAAAGAGTCGGAATAAATGGGTGTTTTTCCGGTTGGAGGAAGGTAACTAGTGGCGTGCCGCAGGGATCGGTACTCGGGCCGCAACTATTAACCATTTATATAGATGATCTGGAGGAGGGGACGGAGTGTAGGGTAACGAAGTTTGCAGACGACACAAAGATAAGTGGAAAAGTGAATCGTGTGGAGGACGGAGAAGATCTGCAGAGAGATTTGGACAGGCTGAGTGAGTGGGCGAGGATATGGCAAATGGAGTATAACGTTGAGAAATGCGAGGTTATACACTTTGGAGGAAATAATAACAAATGGGATTACTATCTCAATGGAAACAAATTAAAACATGCTACCGTGCAAAGGGACCTGGGGGTCCTTGTGCATGAGACGCAAAAGCCCAGTCTGCAGGTACAACAGGTGATCAAGAAGGCAAATGGGATGTTGGCCTATATTGCGAGGGGGATAGAATATAAAAGCAGGGATGTCTTGATGCACCTGTACAGGGCATTGGTGAGGCCGCAGCTGGAATACTGTGTGCAGTATTGGTCCCCTTATATGAGGAAGGATATATTGGCATTGGAGGGAGTGCAGAGAAGGTTCACCAGGTTGATACCGGAGATGAGGGGTTTGGATTATGAGGAGAGGCTGAGGAGATTGGGTTTGTACTCGTTGGAGTTTAGAAGGATGAGGGGGGATCTTATGGAGACTTATAAGATAATGCGGGGGCTGGATAGGGTGGAGGCGGAGAGATTCTTTCCACTTAGTAAGGAAGTTAAAACTAGAGGACACAGCCTCAAAATAAAGGGGGGTCGGTTTAAGACAGAGTTGAGGAGGAACTTCTTCTCCCAGAGGGTGGTGAATCTCTGGAATTATCTGCCCACTGAGGTGGTGGAGGCTACCTCGCTGAATATGTTTAAAGCGCGGATGGATGGATTCCTGATCGGTAAGGGAATTAAGGGTTATGGGGATCAGGCGGGTAAGTGGTACTGATCCACGTCAGATCAGCCATGATCTTATTGAATGGCGGGGCAGGCTCGAGGGGCTAGATGGCCTACTCCTGCTCCTATTTCTTATGTTCTTATTTTAGCTCTGGAGCCTCATTTCCAGTTGGGATATATGATTCTGACCCAAACTTGGTAGGTTTCATTGCCTGGCTAGCAGCTATAAACAGGATCTTCAGGCAGCAGGAAGCTAGATGTGATCCCTTCCCTTGGCACGAAGATAAATTCTCAGTGTAGGTTCGAGAGTGATAACGCAGTCAAGGGATGGATAAAGAACCCCTGAGCAGGAGAACCCCAAAGTTAATTTATCGGACCCAGAGAAACACTCCAATTACCCCTTGTCCACAAGACAACCATTGGTAAAATGTATCTCCCATCCACTCACTCTTCCCTTTCTTTCGGGCTGGTTTCACTGACAGTCCTGACACTGTTTATGAGTTTTATGAGCAGAAGTTAAAATAGCACTGGGGCCCTAATTCACTCATAGAAACCCAATTGTCACATATCAATATGGGCCATGCCAACTTACAACAAGTGCCTCTATGTAGCTGTGTGTTGGATGTTATGGTGGGAGGTCCACTTCTGGGAGGTTTAAACCCTTTGGGCAAAATCTTACCAAAACATGGCAGAGTGCTTGCAAAACAAAGTATTTTGCACCAACAGTGCTGGCGTGTTCTTGGGCCGAATCTTACGGCTCATTAGTATTAATTTCTATTCCCACGAGTTTCACACCACTCCAACGCCATGTTCCCTCTGATTCGCCCGCTCCTACAATGACTTAACTGCTGCAAGCACTGGGGAACTCCATCTAAATGGCTCCCCAGCACTTGTTCCACAGTGACTGCAGGGGATGTCAGCCACGAAGCCAGCAACACGCTTCAAGGAGGAGCACTCAACAGACTGCTCGACAGAGTGATGTGGAGGTGGGAAACCCTGTGTCCAGGACTCCAGGAGACGGCCATGCAGTAGGGTGACCACCCTTGCCTGGGATATAGGGGGAAGCCCGGGTCAGTGCAAGCGCACTCTAGAAGAGGATGGGACAGCTGTGTCGGAAGAAGATGAATGATTTTCTTCACTCAGCCAGCCATCCCAGTCTTCCACTGGACCTGCTCGCAAACCCCTTGCACCCCCAACCTTTTCTCTTACTCAGCAGCTTTGGCTTTTGCCGACATTAGGCACCAGTTCCCCCCTTCCTCCCAGAAGCTGCCATGCTCCTTACACTCCAGCTCCCACCCAAGTCCCACGCCTGCCACACCTCATCATCATCTTAAAAGTCCACATTCCCACCTACGCTCTCCCTCTCTGTGCCATTGCAGGACAAACTAGAGCACAACAGACGTCAGCGGGCACAACCAGCTAGAGTCATGCCTGAGTTGCGAACCCTTATAGATTTTGAGGAGTGAGTCCTCGACCTGGCTGGGGAGGGGGAAGAGCGTGCCTGCACTGCTTCTGAAGTGGGGGCAGCAAGAATGCATGAGAGTCCTCAACATAAAATGCTGTCAATCCTCAAGTCTCAAGTGAATATATACTGTTCCCTCTGTGCCCCATGTAATGCACTGATGCCATGTCCCTTCTCTTGCAGGCCGACTGCTGGAACAGGCCGAACCAACCTTGCACCTCCTGGAACCACTGGACTCCAGCAGCGCAGAGGGGGATTTCTCCAACCCCACAATGGAAGATGCATCACATCTGTCCCTCGCACCTGGTATCTGCTGTGAGTCAGCAGCAGTGAGGTGCTCACTGGTGATCACTGCTGACGACCCACAGCAGATAGAGGCGGGGAAATCACAGGAACCGGCACTTGGAGAGCCCTTGAGCCGATGATGTGCCCCTGGGTCCAGTTGTCCCACAGCTGCTGGAGCTGCAAAGGTAGAGTCACGAAATTCAGGAAGTGATGGCAGCAGCCCCCCTCAGACTGCAAGGCCGACTGGAGGTGTCCCATCAACTTCTATCCGAGGAAATGGTGCCATCATTGCAGCACACCGAGGCCTACACAGCGAGGTTCGTATCTGCAGTGGAGACCTTGGTGCAGAACATGCACTCCATGTCAGGGGATATATGCACCATGGTGCAGGGCTTCAACTGCATGATGCAGGCACTGGCATCTGTGTCAGAGGATGGCAGGACTACTGGATCTCACTCCAGCTGCCCCTCCATCAAATGGAGAAGGAACACAGGGCCCCTGGGAAACTGTAGGGATGAGGATCGGCAGGAGTACAGCCTCAGACCCTCCAGCCAGGTGACCCTGGGCCCTTCCCTATGAGCAATACGCTGACAAGGGCAGCAGTCCAACATCCACAATGTCTGAAAGCAGGCCTGGATTCTCAAGGTCCCGACCCTCTCCAGGGGACACCTGCTAAAATCATCTCAGGCCAGCGGGCATGGAATTCAGCAGGCCGCCTCAACCTCAGCAGTAGATCCTGGGGCGGCACCTCGATGTAGTGGGCGGATGAGGAAGATTGAGAAACCATAGGCATTTAGTGGGCACGGATGAATATAGACACTATTGCAGTAAGGTCACCATTTTGTTCTGAATGTTTGTCAATAAATTTAACTTTGTTCACCCACAGAGCCTGCACCCTGTCTCTTATTGCCACCAAGCTTAGGGGTACCACCTTGCTCATTCCTGTGGAGTGTGAGAATGGAGGTGCTATGCCCCTCCCGCCCTCTTGCCAGCCCACACTAAGGAAAGGCACTCCCGTAGCTGTGATATGGGCAGAAACCCAGGATGGAGGACACAGGAAGCACTACCTGTATACCAGCCTTCACAAGCCCTTTAAAGCAAGGGGCATTCCAACAAGAAGACATGGAATTCAGCAGGCCGCCTCAACCTCAGCAGTAGATCCTGGGGCGGCACCTCGATGTAGTGGGCGGATGAGGAAGATTAAGAAACCATAGGCACTTAGTGGGCACGGATGAATATAGACACTTTAAAGCAAGGGGCATTCCAACAAGAAGAGAAGGTAAGGACTGCAAGTGACCCTTCCTGACCCCTCTCTCCAAAATGACTATTCTGGGAGCCCACCCCCAGGTTGAACCTATCTGTGTCTCCCAAGTCCTCTCTGGTGCCTCTGAGCTGTGCACATTGCAGAGGGTGTTGGCTGCCTGAGCGCTCACCTCCGGAACCCCCCCCCCCTCAGAGGTGAAAGCTCCAGGTTCAGGCTTCTGTAGACCTGTTATAAATGGCACTGGCATGACGTCACACTGGCGTCATGATGTCATGCATGACGTCATTCAGTGCGGGCTCAATATCCAGAGAGAGTGCTCGCTAATGACATGCTAATGTGTTAAAATGAGCTTTCTGAAGTCCCGCAGAGTATTTCACACTACACCATCGGCGAGGCGCCGGTGAGACCAGCACTTGGAAACTCGCCAGCATGAATCACACTCTCTGGATTCTGAGCACATGCCGCCATTCCCGCAGATGGAGAGTGCAGGCTCAAAATCATCCCCCTTGTGTACTCTATGTATAATTGGAGGCTTGAGTTACACAGACAGGAAAGCCATCATACAAAAATTCACTGCCGTCCTCACACAACGTCAACACAACTTCCCTCTCAGTGGGGCAGAATGGATAGTGGTCAGAAGCTGCAACTCTGGCTGATCTCATCTTTCTAGCCCAGGGATACTAACTAGTCCAGCTGCCATTTCTTTTCTGAGACTTTCGTTATTAATTGGAAATTGAAACTCAGAACTTTGTGATTGATGTTTCTGAATATTACCCAAGCATTTTGTCTCTTCAACTCCATTCTAAGAGTACAGTGAAAATATCTCCCAGGGCTCTCTCTTTGTGTCTGTAATTCTACTTAATATTTGGCATTAGTGAAATCACACAAACATTTTTTAGCAGCTGTTATGACAAAAATTGTGCTTCTTTTGAAAGCTGCAAATAACATTAGGGCTCAGAAGATTAATGTGTACCCCCAGTGTTACAAAGCTTGCTTTTAATTTATAGTCAATGGTGGCATTTTTGCACTTAGCAGAACAAGGAATGGTGTAGGGGGAGGAATATTTTTGGTCAATTGGAGCAGAAAGTAACAAAGCTTCCTCTGTATCGTCCCAACAATTTGACATAACTCTGTGCCAGAACATCACAAATCAGACTGTCAATTTACAATCCATTCGTGCACATTGAGTGCAGTTTTGTAGTGTGGATCCAAACCTAATAGAAGCTGAGCTAAAAGTCCCGTAACTTATTTCACAGTAAACCCTTGCATTCACTAAAAAGAAAAAACTTTCAATTTACGAGTATGGAAAGCATTATAATGTATTTCCTATAGGTTTTGGAAAAAAAATGCATTACCATATTGCATTATTCAGACTCCCTTCTTCCAAGGTCTTTGCACAACAAGACGTGTTAACGTTGTTCAATGAAACAATAACGCATAAAATAGTTTATTTTATTTTGTGTCTAAATTCAAGAAAAACTAAACTGGTGGGATTTAAATGAAAACTTAATTAATTAATTTTGTTGTGTAAAATATAATTCTTGATCTTATTGTCGTGCCTGTATATAAATTTATGAGATCCCTAACCTATGGCAACTTGGAAGAAAGTTTACCTTTGTGACCAGCTAGAAGTGGGTGCAGAGGAGGGGGGAAATGATACATCATGTTGGGGCAGGGAGGGGTGCGGATGCATGTGATTTTAACTCCATGATGTACGCGTGACATTACTGGCAACTTCCCTGCCTGGAAGTCAGCCTGATTGACAGTTTGACAGTCTTTGGTTTTAGTCAGATGGAGAACTAGTCAGGTCCAATCTTAAAAGGAGATGAGAGCAATTCCTGTTCCCAGTGGGGGAAGGGTTGGGGGTCTGATCCCTCATCCCTGGGTGGTCCGAACCCAGTTGGGGGTATGGTGATGTGATCCTGAGTGTGTGGGAATCTGATCATGGGATGGAAAGGGGTGTATACAGGGGTGCTCTGGCTGCGGGGGGGCTTGGAGGGCAAGGAGAAAACTGTCCTACTCCTCCTGGTCTCCAAGGGGTGCCTCCCAGGGCTATTCTCACCTTGCTGCAGCTGCTAGTGTTGTGCTTTGCAGGAAGAGAAACATATAGACTCACAGCAGGTAGCTATTACTGTACAAATTAGCACATCCCAAAGAGAGTGGCAGACAGGGTGATGTCCAGATCGTGCAATATACTACAGCCAGGATTTTCAAAATACAGCTGACAAGAGCTAAACTTGCAACAGTTAAAACCATGGCTTATTACCATGTTTCAAATACCAACTTATCTCCTGGGCCATGTTGGTTCCCTAGCCCTTGTTGCGCCTGAGTAAAAACCAGACATGGTGGATTGGAACCAGCTTTCTGACACACTTTCATTTCTTGAGAATTTAATCTTCCCCTCTCACCACCTGCAGCTAATCCCACCTACACCTCCATGTTATAATTCCATCACACGCTTAGCACCACCCTCAATGCTGATTTCTTTATATCGCATATAGCTTTTGTTACTGTTTTTAATTTGAACATGTGCGTTGGTACCCTCTGGCTGCCATTTTAATGTGCTGAAGCTGCCATGACATTTGTTTGAACAGTATCCAACCATATCCCATGACAGGAAGATGGGGAAGTTAAGAGTTACAGTTATCACACTTTTGACATTAAGTTCACCCACAAGAAGCTGAAATTTCACAGGAAATTAAGATACTGCCTTAGACAGTAGAAATAATGTTTGATACCTCTCAAGCATGATATATATGTAAGTGTCATTAAGAATAGATTCAATCTTTGATGAATAAGCTCCAAGCTAATACTGAGAATGATGCACTATTTCCAGAAGTAATTTGCTACAAAAGGTACAAAAGGGTTGATTTACTGTCCATTGAAAAGGGATAGATCTTTCCTCAGTCTTTCTGATCAGGTGAGAAGCCAATAAGTTATTTGGCAATTTTGAACAAAATAGACCTTGATGTTAATTCAAAGAGCAGGCAGCATCCCAGTGCCTTGACCAGTATATCCCTAAGAACATGATGAGACCATACCATATCCACTCAGAGGTCCCAAGTAAACAGAACGCTCAATCTCATTGGAATGAAACTAAAAATGATAAATGACCTGGAAGAAGTAATTGATCAGATTAGTGCACATGTTGAAAGCAGTGTTTCTCCAGATGTTATACCGTTCATAAGAAGTGTAAGATGAAAAGCAATCATATTTCATTTTCATCGTTATTCAGAGTCTTGAGAGCCGATTTTAATCCTAATGCTAGCATCATATTCTTTCCAGTAGAAATATATTAATACAGACGGTGTAGTTACAATTATCGAAATGACCAGAAAGATCTCCACTGGGTGAATACAGTATCTACATTTTATTGTTGGAATTATTTATAATTGATTCTTTATTATTGCCAGTTTATATTCGATGTTAACAAAATCTTTCATTTCATTTTTGAAGACCAAACATTTGTAATGGGTGTATGCTTGATGTGGCGGTAGCATGGTGGTATCATCACTGGAATTTTAATCCAGAGACCCAGGTCTTTGCCCTGTGGTCCTGAGTTCAAATCTCACCATGGCATATGGTGACATTTGAATTCAATAAAAATCTGGAATTGAAAGTCTAATGGACACCATAAACCATTGTTAATTATTATAATGCCCTTTTAAGGAAGGAAATCTGCTCTCCAGATTATCGGCAATGTGGTTGCCTCTTAAATACCCTCTGAAATGGCCGAGCAAACCACTCAGTTGCATCAAACAGCTACAAAGTCTAAAAGGAATAAAACTGGATGGATTACCTGGCATTGACCTAGGCATCAGAAATGACATTGGCAAATTCAGCCCTGTCGACCCTGCCCCACATCTGGGGCGTTGTGCCAAAATTGGGAGAACTGTCTCACAGACTAGTCAAGCAAAGCCTGACATAGTCATATTCACAGAATCATACCTTACAGATAATATCCCAGACACCACCATCTCCATCCCTGCATTTGTCCTGACAGACCTTGTACAGTTGGAAGGGAGTTGCCCTGGGATTCCTCAACATTGACACTGGACCCAATGAATTTTCATGGCAGCTGGTCAAACATGGGCAAGGAAATCTCCTGCTGCTGGTCCATGACCCAACTCCCCCTCCCCCTCCCCCGCCAGCCCCCACCTCCCTGCTGGCCCCCATCTCCCTACCATCCCAGCTGATGAATCGGCACTCCTCCATGTTGAACACCAGTTGGAGGATGCACTGAGGGAGGGAAACATACTTGGCCTCGTCCTCACCAAACTTCTTGTCACATTTGCTTGTCCATTTCAATATTGATAGGCGTGATGACTGCACAGTCTTTGTAGAGACAAAGTCCTGTCTTTATACTGAAGATGCCTCCATCGTGTTGTGTGGCACTACCACCATGTTAAATGGGATAGATTTCAAATAAACATTGAAAATCAAGAAACAGCTGAAGGCACTGGATATTTCAGCAACAATACTGAAAACTTGTGCTCCAAACTTGCCATGTTCCTGGCTAAGCTGTTCCAGTAAACCTACTGCACTGGCATCTACCTGCCAATGTGAAAATTGTAAGAAGTCTAACAACACCAGGCTAAAGTCCAACAGGTTTATTTGGTAGCAAAAGCCAAATAAACCTGTTGGACTTTAACCTGGTCTTGTTAGACTTCTTACTGTTTACCCCAGTCCAACGCCGGCATCTCCACATAATGTGAAAATTGCCCAGGTATGTCCTTTTTGTTTTTTTTATTCATTCATGGGACATGGGCGTCACTGGCTTGCCAACATTTCTTGCCCATCCTTAGTTGCCCTTGTTCAGAGGGCAGTTGAAAGTCAACCACATTGCTGTGGCTCTGGAGGCACATGTCGGCCAGACCAGATAAGGACGGCAGATTTCCTTCCCTAAAGGACATTAGTGAGCACTGTTCACAAAAACCAGGAAGAATCCAACCTGGCTAATTACCGCCCCATCAGTCTACTCTCATTCATCAGTGAAGAAACTGAAGGGGTCACCAAATGTGCTATCAAGCTGTATTTGCCACTCTTCAGCCAGTTTGATTCATTCCACACGGTGTCAGGAAATGGCTTAAAGCATTGACTATGGGCCTGGCTACAACTTTCCAGCAATTGTATTAGAGACTTGAATTTCAGAATTAAGTATGCCCTTAGCCAAGCTGTTCTCATACAACTGTAACACTGACATCTACTTGACAATGTGGAAAATTGCCCAGATATGTCCTATCCACAAAATGCAGGATAAATCCAACCTGGCCAATTATGGCCCATCAGTCTATCCTTGATCACCAGTAAAGTGATGGAAGGTGTTCACAATAGTGCTATCAAGCACACTTACTCAGCAATAACCTGCTCACTGATATTCAGTTTGGGTTCTGCCAGGTTCAATCAGCTCCTAACCTCATTGCAGCCTTAGTCCAAACATGGACAAAAGAGCTGAGCTCAAGAAGTGAAGTGATAGGCATTGCTCTTGACATCAAGGCAGCATTTAATCACGTTTTATATCAAGGACTTTGAACAGAATTGAAATCAATGGGAATCAGGGGGAAAGCCCTCCACTGGTTGGGCTCATGCTGAACACAAAGGAAGATGATTGTGGTGATTGGAGGTTAATCATCTCAGTTCCAGGACGTCACTGCAGGAGTTCCTCAGGATAGTGCCCTAGGCCAAACAATCTTCAGCTGCTTTATCAATTACCTTTCTCCCATCATAAGATCAGAAGTGTGGATGTTAGCTGATGAATACACAATGTTCAGCACTATTCAATGTTCAGTGACTGCTCAGATACTGACGCAGTCCATGTCAAAATGTAACAAGACCTGGATAATATCCAGGCTTGAATTGACAAGCAGCAAATAACATTCATGTCACCCAAGTATTAGGGAATGACCATTTCCATAAAGAGAGAATCTAACCATTGCTCCTTGACATTCCATGGCTTTATCATAGCTGAATCCCCCACTGTCAACATCCTGGAGGTTACCTTGGACCAGAAAGTCAACTGGACTAGTCATATAAATATTGTGGCTACAAGGGAATGTCAAATGTTTGGAATCTTGAAGCAATTAACTCACCTCCTGACTTCCAAACGTTATCCAACACCTCCAAGGCACAAGTCAGGAATGTTATGGAATTCTCTCCATTTGCCTGGATGAGTGCAGCTTCAACAACAACTCAAGAAGCTCAACATCATCCAGAACAAAACAACCTGCTTGATTAAGCCCCATTCCACAACATTTACTCCCTCTACCACTGGCACACAGTGACAGCATTGTGTACCATCTGCAAGATGGTACACAAGATGCAAGATGTACTGCAGGAACTCACCAAGGCTCCGGAGACAGCATCTTCCAAATCCATGGCCACTACCATCTAGAAGGGTAAGAGCAACAGATACTTGGGAACACCACCGCCTGGAAGTTCCCCTCCAAGCCATTCACCATCCTGACTTGGAAATAAATCAGCATTCCTTTGTTGTTGCAGGGTCAAAATCCTGTTATTCTCTCCCTAACAACACTGGGTGTAGCTACACCACATGGTTTGCAGTAATTCAAAAAAGCAGCTCACCACCACCTTCTCAAGGTCAATTAGGGATGTGTAATAAATGCTGGCCTAGCCAGTGACGTCCATATTCCCTGAATATATAAATAAAATTGCAAAGGGATTTTTAAATTTAATTTTCACATGCCAAGTGAACAGAAAAAGATGCACAGCATATTCCAGATATGGCAGTATCTTTAACACAAACAAATGATCACCAGTAAAGTGATTAATAGTTTTGTTTTGCATTGCTGTTAACCAGGGGTTATTCCAATTTCAATGACATAATTCCAAGTATTGCATGTGAATGGCAACATAATCTTGGAGTGTGACTTGCAACATAGGCTTCATACACTGACTTTGATTATGGATGCATCTTTTGTGTTTCAACTGGTAATACTCTCACAAATGAACTGAAGCTTTACAATCAAGGTTTGTCAGCACTCTGCAATGTATCAGTGTTTGTAGCATTAATATATGCCATTTACATTGTACATGAAACAAGTTGTGCTTTCTCTCTCTAATTTTATGCTTCATTGAATTAAAGCATGATAATATTAGAAAGCAGAAAGTTCCCCACTTTACAATTATTTGTGTTAGCAAAGGCTTTATAATTACTAGTAAAAGGAATAAGTGTAGGTCCCCAAATATTACCCTTGACTATTCATAAGTTCAATCCCCCAGTCTTCATGCCATTGTATTGATTTGATATGTTATGTTTAATATTTAGTTTTCAAATTAACTCTTCAATGATTTCACTTCTACAATGTTTCCAATTTCTACAGGAATCCCAGGTTAAGTACAGCAAATACATTTCTTACAAACATAAATTTATACAGATTCTAATTTCCAGTGAGCATATAAAATGATTTAAAAATTACTCTGAAATTCTTTGCCTTTTGTTTTATTGTTCTTTCTGTTTCCTTTATCCTTATTGCCCGGAAATTTCCAGTCCCATTGATGGCGACCCACCGTACGAGTTCCCTGACAGCAGAGGGTACGAGCAACAGGAAACCCTGTTGAAAGCGGCAGGACCGAAACATCCTGCCGCTGGCCAATGGTGGGCTGCTATCGCCGCTGCAAAGCAAAGTCTGGGATTTTCAGCACCCCCCCCCCCACCCCCAGGCATCTTTTGCAGAAGAGGTGGCAGGTGGACCGCCATTGGCCAAGTTTCCCATTGTTCACACACTTTGCCAGGAAATCTGGTGGTGGGGAGGGTGAGGAGGGGGAGGGGGGTCACCATTGGCGGGGCCAGAAGATCCCATCGGTGGGAATGGCCAGAAAATCTCACACTTTGTGTGAATAATTGATTCTTAATTATACTCCTGAACAAGCTGACTCTAATTTGAGATTGTGCTCTGATTCCCCAATCAGAGGAAGTTGTTTCCCCGATCCATTTTCTTGAATTATTTTATTATTTAAAGCACCTCAATCAGAACACCCTCCACCTTCTAAACTCAAACTGATGACAACGAATGTGACTTATTAGACTAGAAATTACTGTGTGTGATATTAGCCTACAAATACTTTATGCTTTCACATATCATTCCTCTGTCTGCTATCTTAAAACAGAAATCTCATACAATTGTTCTAAAATATCGGCAGCAGTTCTCAGCTTGTCGTTACTTTATCATAATAAATTAGAAGTCCAGGTGTTCATGTTTCTTTGTATCTTCTTATTTGATGGAAGTGTTTCCTGGGATGGTTGTCTTTTCTTATATTAGAGATGTGTGTTTAATAGGTCTGTTGGCAACATTCCTCCTCTTCATTAATTTGCCCATCTCCATTACACAAGGTTTCAATGAAAAGAATTCCGAGGATGGAGCTACTCTGTAATTTCACTGACATGTTTAGACACAAGAAGATAATGTTTCAGATGTGTTTATGCACCTTAGAAAGGAATTAATGACTTTAAGTCTACAAGGTATGCTTACTGTTTTCAGACTGGATAGTATATTCAAGTCTGATTAAAGGTGTAACATTTCCCACAGGCGAGTTGGAGTGGTTTAAGTATAAACAGGAGCTTTGTCTTAATTTAAAGTATATTTTGCAAAATTCAGCCTCTTTGATTTGTAATAGATTGTGGATTTCATAAACTTGAAGTTTGATTAGTTTATCATCTTCATAAAATGCATAACAGAGAGACAATATAGGTTAATTAATTTGGATAATAATGTAATAATATGAGGATCTGAAGGACGACATCACACAATTGTAACTGTAGGTTTGAGACTGAATATAAAAACAATGAAAAGTAATTGCATGTATATTTATCTCGGGAGTTGGTTAGCTCAGTTGGCTGGATGGCTGTTTTGTGATGCAAAGTGATGCCTTCAGTGCTAGTTCAATTCCTGTACTGTCTCAGGTTATTCATGAAGGCCTGCCTTCTCACCCTTGCCCCTCACCTGGGGTGTGGTGATCCAGCCTATGGTCATCTGAGCTTTTGGTAACTTTAGCATGATACCCTTATTTAGATGATATATCTCACTAAACATTCAGAGAATTCATGGTAGAATAGATAGATAGATGACGATTGTTTATAACCAATATCACATAAAACTGTGAAGCAGCTGAAGGTGGTTGGGCCTAAAACACTACCCTAAAGAACTCCTGGGACTAAGATGAGCCTCCAACAACTGCAATCATCTTCTTTAATGCTGGGTATAATCCCAATCAGTGGTGAGTTATTATCCTGATTCCCATTGATTTCAATTTTGCTTGGGCTTCTTGATGCCACAATTGGTCAAATGCTGCCTTGATGTCGAGGGAAACCACGGCCACCTCACCCCTAGAGTTCATCTCTTTGTCCACATGTGGCCCAAAGCTGTAATAAGGTCAGCAGCTCAGTTGTCTGGCAGAACTCAAACGGAGCATCAGTAATTGCGTTTTTTCACCCTCGGTAAATTGTGTTCAACAGCACCAATGAATTTCTGGGGTTAATTTTAACTAGGTAGAAATGATGATGCATGTGAGGTGTTAAAAATGATCACGTGTAGCTCCCATCAATGGCGACCTGTCATGATGGTCTTGCCAGTTCCCTTCCTGGTGGGGAGCACTTCAGCGGTCATGGGCATTCGGCCTCTGAAGTTCGGGTAAGCGTTCTCCAAGGCGGCCTTCACGACACATGACGGCGCAGAGTCGCTGAGCAGAAACTGATAGCCAAGTTCCGCACACATGAGGACGGCCTCAACCGGGATATTGGGTTCATGTCACACTATTTGTAATCCCCACAGCTTGCCTGGACCTGCAGAGTCTCACTGGTTGTCCTGTCTGGAGACAATACACATCTCTTTAGCCTGTCTTGATGCTCTCTCCACTCACATTGTTTGTATCTTAAAGACTTGATTAGCTGTAAGTATTCGCATTCCAACCATTATTCATGTAAATTGAGTTTGTGTCTTTATATGCCCTGTTTGTGAACAGAATTCCCATTCACCTGAAGAAAGGGCTTGGAGCTCCGAAAGCTTTTGTGGCTTTTGCTACCAAAGAAACCTGTTGGACTTTAGCCTGGTGTTGTTAAACTTCTTACTGTGCTTGCCAGTGAGACCAGAGGGCATTAAGGACCCACGGGTGGTCAGGGGCAGGGGGGCAGTGCCCCTTGGACAGTGTCATCCTGGCACTGCCAGCCTGGCGCTCTGGCAGTGCTAGGATGCCAGGCATTGGCACTGCCCACCAGGTACTGGGCAGTGCCAATGGGTGGGGCCTGAAGGGCAAGGGCCTAAGGGGAGGCGGAGGTAGCTGCGTACTCTGCATTCGGGGATTGCTGGGGCGGGGACGGGGGCGGCAATAATCTGGAAGGGCGATGGAGAGTATAGGGGTGGCAATTAGTGGACAGGGGCAGTGGAGGCCAGTGATCAGGGTGGGGGTGTTGGAGGCCAGTGATCGGTGGGGGGGGGGGGGGGGTTGGGGAAGTGATATCCCTCAGAGAGTGAGAGATCTCTCAGTGTACTGTCTGCAATTGCACAGTACACAGAGATTGTGCGCACGTAATGGTGCCCTCTAATGAGAGCAGCCAGTTTTCCAGCAAGAACAGGCTCAGTCCATTCCCTCTACTGGCATGAATCACATTTTGCCTCTTCTTTTGCACTAAGTGCCACAAGATTCACCAAAAAAAACGAGTGCAATTCTCTCCTGTTTTCAAGCTACGTTCTGCACTTAGAATTTTTTTGGTAAGATCATCCCCTAAGTCTTTTCAATCAAAGTCTATGTTCCCACATGCATTTCTGAGCATTGAGCCATCGAGATTTTTTTGCCTCTAGTTATTCTCTCTCTCTGAGATCCGGCAGTCTATCTATGTCTGTGAGTTTCAAGGATATCTTTGAAACCCTTTCCCTCTCAAAGTACATCTCTCATGGCAATGTGAATCACATGGGCCTTGTATCCAGGTAGAATGATGATCCACTATCCTTGAGACCCAAACCCTTTTTCATTTTAAAATAAATTGACAAGTTAAAGCATAACTGTTTACAAGCTGACATTTTCAACACCTCCCTTGGACTTTGGAGAATAGCAATCTAACCAGAATAAATACACCTATGTGCTGCCTTCTCATACTCTCCTGTTTCTCTTATTTCTTTTTTGCATTTCCGTTTTGAACTTAATTATTCAGCCTTGTTCTTAATTTAGTTACCAAACTGACACCTATCATTTTCACCCTTTTTGATCATCTTCCTCTCTACCTCTTTCATTATCCAGGGAGCTCTGACTTTGCTTGGCTACCTTTCCCCTTTGTAGGAGCGTATCTTGACACTAGATGAACCATTTCTTCTTTTCAATGGCCCATTGTTCAATTTCAGTTTTGCCTGTCAATCTTTGACTCCAATTTGCTCGAGTAAGGCCCATTCTCAGCTCACTGAATTTGGCCCTCCTCAATTAATTATTTTGTACTCGGGATTGCTTCTTGCCCTTTCACATATCTAACTTTAATCTTATGGTATTTTGATCATTGTCCTCTTAATGTTCCCCTGCTGACACTTGAATTTCTTCATTCCCACAATCAGACCCCTCGTTCCTCATTGGGCAGATAATTTGATTTGATTTATTATTGTCACATGTATTAGTATACAGCGAAAAGTATTTTTCTTGTACAGACAAAACATACCATTCATAGAGTATATAGGGGAGAAGGAAAGGAGAGGGTGCAGAATATCGTGTTCCAGTTACATGTAGGGTGAAGAGAAAAACCAGTTTAATATATGATAGGACCATTCAAAAGTCTGATGGCAGCAGGGAAGGAACTGTTCTTGTATTGGTTGGTACGTGATCTCAGACTTTTGTATATTTTTCGCAATGGAAGAAGGTGGAAGAGAGTATGTCCGGGATGTGTGGGGTCCTTGATAATGCTGGCTGCTTTTCCGGAGCAGCAGAAAGTGTAGACGGATTCAATGGATGGGAGGTTGGTTTGCGTGGTGGACCGGGCTACGTTCACAGCGCTTTGTAATTTCTTGTGGTCTTGATCAGAGCAGGAACCATACCAAACTGTGATACATCTGGAAGTAATGCTTTCTATGGTGCATCTGTAAAGGTTGGTGAGAGTCATAGCAAACATGTTGAATTTATTTAGCCTTCTGAGAAATAAGAGTTGTTGGTGGGTTTTCTTAACTATAGCATCGGCATAGAGGGACCAGGACAGGTTGTTCGTGATCTGAACACCTAGAAACTTGAAGCTCTCGATCACTTCTACTTCATCAATGTTGAAATAGACCAGGGCATGTCCTCCCCTATGTTTCCTGAAGTCGATGATGATCTCTTTCAGTTTGCTGACATTGAGGGAGAGATTATTGTCATCGCACCATTTTGCCAGATTCTCTATCTCTTTCCTGTACTCCGTCTCGTCATTGCTTGAGATCCGACCCACTACGGTGGGGTGTCATCAGCAAACTTGAAAATGGAGTTGGAGCGGAATTTGGTCACACAGTCGTAGGTGTGTAAGGAGCACAGTAAAGGGCTGAGGGCACAGCCTTGGGGGACACCGGTGTTGAGGATAATCGTGGAGGAGATGTCATTATCTACCCTTACAGATTGCGGTCTGTGGATTAGGAAGTCTAGGATCCAGTCACAGAGGGAGGAGCCGATCCCCTGGCCATGGAGCTTGGAGATGGGTTTTGTTGGGATAATTGTGTTGAAAGCTGTAGTCAATAAATAGGAGTCTGACATAAGTGTCCTTGTAGTGCAGGTATTCCAGGATTGAGTGTAGGACCAGGGAGATGGTGTCTGCTGTTTAAAGTTCATTAATTATTTTTACAAGTAGGCTTGCATTAACACTGCAATGAAGTTACTGTGAAAATCTCCCAGTCGCCACACTCTTGCGCCTGTTTGGGTACACTGAGGGAGAATTTAGCATGGCCGATGCACTCAACAAGCACGTCTTTCGGACTGTGGGAGGAAACCGGAGCACCCGGAGGAAACCTATGCAGACATGGGGAGAACATGCAGACTCCGCCCAGACAGTGACCCAAGCTGGGAATTGAACCCAGGTCCCTGGCACTGTGAGACAGCAGTGCTAACTACTGTGCCACCATGCCACCCACGTGCTGTGGACCTGTTGCAGTGATTGGCAAACTGTAGTAGATCGCCTGAGTATGGTGATCCTCAGGTTAAATCATCACCAGTCAGTTCTCCCCCTCAAAGTGGACAGCAGCCTGTGGTCATCTGGGACTATGGCCACTTTACCTTTACCTAAAGTTAAGCACATTCAAAATCTGCTGCCCAAATCCTAATCCGACTAAGTATTCTTCACCCATCAACTACATGCTTACTGACCAAAACTGGCTCCCGATCCAATATCGCATCAGTTTTTAAATTCTTAGCTTTGTTTTCAAACTGATCCATGGCCTCACCCCTCCCTATCTCTGTAACCTACTGCTCAGAAAGATCTCTGCACTCCTCCAATTCTGTATATCCCAAATTTCCTTTGCTTTGGTAGGTTGTTGCATAAGTGAGGGGCATGGGATACAAGGGGACATTACTTTGTGGATTCAGAACTGGCTTGCCCACAGAAGGCAAAGAGTGGTTGTCGATGGGTCTTTTTCAGAATGGAGGTCGGTCACCAGTGGAGTGCCCCAGGGATCTGTTCTGGGACCCTTGCTCTTTGTGATTTTTATAAATGACCTGGATGAGGAAGTGGAAGGATGGGTTGGCAAGTTTGCTGATGACACAAAGGTTGGTGGTGTTGTGGATAGTGTAGAGGGATGTCAGCAGTTGCAACGAGACAAAGATAAGATGCAAGACTGGGCGGAGAAGTGGCAGATGGACTTCAACCCAGATAAGTGTGTGGTGGTTCATTTTGACAGGTCGAATAGGATGGAAGAATATAATATTAAGGGTAAGACGCTTGGCAGCGTGAAAGATCAGAAGGATCTTGGGGTCTGGGTTCATAGGACGCTCAAAGCAGCGTCGCAGGTAGAGGCTGTGGTTAAGAAGGCGTATGGAATACTGGCCTTCATCAATAGAGGAATTGAGTTTAGAAATCGGGAGATAATGCTGCCGCTGTATGATTCTATTCTATGTATAGGACCCTGGTCAGACCCCACCTGGAGTACTGTGCCCAGTTCTGGTCGCCTCATTACAGAAAGGATGTGGAAGCCATAGAAAGGGTACAGAGGAGATTTACAAGGATGTTGCCTGGATTATGAGGATAGGTTGAGAGAGTTAGGTCTTTTCTCCTTGGAGAGGCGAAGAATGAGAGGTGACCTGATAGAGGTGTATAAGATGTTGAGGGGTATTGATAGAGTGGATTCTCAGAGGCTTTTACCCAGGGCTGAAATGGTTGCTACAAGAGGTCACAGGTTTAGGGTGCTGGGGAGTAGGTACAGAGGAGATGTTAGGGGTAAGTTTTTCACTCAGAGGGTGGTGGGTGCGTGGAATCGGCTGCCGGTAGTGGTGGTGGAGGTGGATTCGATAGGGTCTTTTAAGAGGCTTTTGGATAGGTTCATGGAAGTTCGTAAGATAGAGGGTTATAGGTAAGCCTAGTAGGTAGGGACATGTTCAGCGCAACTTGTGGGCGCAACCTGTTTGTGCTGTAGCTTTTCTATGTTCTATGTTCTATAAAGTTAAATCTCACGGGATCCAGGGTGAGGTATCTAAATGGATTCAAAATTGGCTTCTTGACAGAATAAGAAGTCTAACAATACCAGGTTAAAGTCCAACAGGTTTATTTGGTAGCAAATGCCACCAGCGTTCGGAGCGCTGCCCCTTCGTCAGGTGGAGTGGGAGATGTGCTCACAAACAGGGCATACAGAGACACAAAATCAATTTACAGAATAATTCCACATCATTCTTGACAGAAGCCAGAGGGTGGTTGTAGAGAGTTGTTTTTCAGACTGGAGGCCTGTGACCAGCGGTGTGCCTCAGGGATCAGTGCTGGGCCCACAGTTATTTCTCATTTATATGAATGATTTGGATGAGAATAATGGGGACATGGTTAGTAAGTTTGCAGATGACAACAAGATTGGTGGCATAGTGGACAGTGAAGAACGTTATCTCCAATTGCAATGGGATCTTGATCAATTGGGCCAGTGGGCTGACGAATGGCAGATGGAGTTTAATTTAGACAAATGTGAGGTAATGCATTTTGGTAGATTGAATCAGGGCAAGACTTACTCAGTTAATGGTAGGGCATTGGGGAGAGTTACAGAACAAAGAGATCTAGGGGTACATGTTCATAGCTCCTTGAAAGTGGAGTCACAGGTGGACAGAGTGGTGAAGAAGGCATTCGGCATGCTTGGTTTCATCGGTCAGAACATTGAATACAGGAGTTGGGATGTCTTGTTGAAGTTGTACAAGACATTGGTAAGGCCACACTTGGAATACTGTGTGCAATTCTGGTCACCCTATTATAGAAAGGATATTATTAAACTAGAATGAGTGCAGAAAAGATTTACTCGGATGCTACTGGGACTTGATGGATTGAGTTATAAGGAGAGGCTGAATGGACTGGGACTTTTTTCTCTGGAGCGTAGGAGGCTGAGGGGTGACATTATAGAGGTCTATAAAATAATGAGGGACATAGACAAGGTAGATAGTCAATATCTTTTCCCAAAGGTAGGGGAGTCTAAAACTAGAGGACATAGGTTTAAGGTGAGCGGGGAGAGATACAAAAGTGTCCAGAGGGGCAATTTTTTCACACAGGGGGTGGTGAGTGTCTGGAACAAGCTGCCAGAGGTAGTAGTAGAGGCGGGTACAATTTTATCTTTTAAAAAGCATTTAGATAGTTACATGGGTACGACGGGTACAGAGGGATATGGGCCAAATGCGGTCAATTGGGATTAGCTTAGGGGTTTTAAAAAAAAAGGGCGGCATGGACAAGTTGGGCGGAAGGGCCTGTTTCCATGCTGTAAACCTCTATGACTCCATGACTCCATGTCTGGCCATTGTGTATAGAGTTCCCTTGGTGCTAAGCACTGGAATTCCCTATGAAAGCTTCTTTGCCTCTCCTTTTTTAAGGCACTCCTTAAAACCTATCTCAATGACTGAGATTTTGGTCACCTTTCCCAATATTTCATTACTTGTGTGAAATTTTGTTTGCTAATGTTCCTGTGAGGCTCCTTGCAACGTTTTACTATTTTAAGAGTACTATTTAAATGCAAATTGACGTTAATCTTGTCGCCGCCTGTGCAATGCTTTTACCAGGGATAAATCGATTGAAAACACTACCAGGGAGGGGGCAGGAATTCCTGACTAGTTGTCTAAATTCTCCAGCTGTGTTACCTTCAGCTGGAAGCAGAGAAAAAAAATTGGGGCCTTGGAAGTCAACTTTGAAGCAGGATGTAAAGCAGTTCAACTGGTTATGGTGCAAATATTCCAAGATCCCATGTTTCTGGCAGAGCCTCAAACATGCAGGTAGCTTCAGTGAAACCTGTGGCTGCACTGTCTGTGATTTTCCATTCCATAAGCTGGCTGCTGCAGGCAAGACACTGTCAATTGTGCAGGGTGTTTGGAGATTCCTGCCTTTAATCTCCAAAAAATGAATGTGTGTCAACTCCCTCCCTCCCCTCAACATAATATGATCATGTAATTCTCCAGAATATAAATCCAATCTTACATCCTACAATATTGATCTCATATCAGTCTCTTTTTTGGTATAATGTAGATGGTTCTAGGAACACAGGAAACATTATCAGAAAATGGTGGAAAGTCTCAGCAGGTCTGACAGCATCTGTGGAGGGAGAACAGAACTAACGTTTGGTTGCCTGGATAACTCTTCATCAGATTCCAGATTGCGGCGTCCGCAGTAAATTGCCTTTATCAGGAAACACTGGGGGCGATCTTGAGCCGCTCTCTCCTTTCACAGGATCGTCAGTGGGGGCTCAAGATCCATCAAACCCCGGAAATCGTGAACCTTGCCGGCAAGATCATGATCTCCGATTTTTCCCATCCTTCGCCGACAACATAATCAGGTTCACGTCCATTAATTACAAGCACATTTGAAAATAATTAGAGACTCCCTTCACCACATGATTCCCCTCTCGACATATTTTCAAACCTCACTGATGTGACATCACGTTGTCAAGGTTTATGAAGACGGGAATGGGTTAATGAACTTTGTATTACTTCGAGATTTGTGAGAAGCATTGTAGAGCTTGTTTTCCTGTCTGTAGAGCTTGTTTTCATGTATCAAAACAGATAAGAGAAGCAGCTGCTGTGTACAAGCTCATGATTTTTCCCAGCTAATTGTGTTCAGGAATGTGGATAACCCAGCGAGTAGAAGTTGGGCGAGAATCCATTTTGTGTTCTTTTATATTATGTACTTTGTTGTTTAACATGGTGGAGCTTACATGCATGCCTTCTGTGATCATATAATGATAGATTCAGATATATTCATTATATTCTATTTATCCTTGCCGATATAAATTGTTATATAGGCCCCTGTATTTCAGTCTAACTTGTTTGTGCAAACTTATAATCTAAACAAACCACGGGTGTCCACATAGAGGTGACAAAACAGACAACCTTGAGATGGCCACGATTACACGGACTACACGAAGGACGGAATCGCTGAGGTAGCAATAATTGTGAGAAAATGCGGACGTGACCAGGGACGAAAATATATGTATAAATATTTGTTCTTAACCTGTATTCGGGGAGAAGTCAGGAGATCGTGTTAGGAATCGGATTTCTCCCACAAGCTTGTGAAAATAAACCACTGTACTTTGACTCACAACTTGTCTCAGAGGTATTATTTACCTACAACATTTACAACAGGTTCAACCAGATGTGAACCTGACATGGGGATCTTGCCGGGGGCGTAAAGGTGAAATAAAGACCCTGGGGGAGTGGGATATGACCAGGCAGTACCAGGGGTGGACTCCAGTGGGAGCTTCATGGCGGGGGGAAGAGAAAGGGAAATGCCAGTGATGACACTTTGGGTGGTGGAGGGGGAGAGAGAGAGAGAAGTGCAGATGGTGACGATGACTGTTGGTAGGGTGGTGGGCAATTGGGGGGGGGGGGGTGGTGGAGAAATGCCAATGATGTGACTGTTGGTGGGAAGAGGGGAGAAAGAGGGGGAGGTGCTGGCGATGACTGGCAGTGGGATGGTGGGGAGAGGGGGATGGGTGATGGAGGTGGGGGTGGGGGGGGCAAATGCCGGTGGTGTGACTGTTGGTGAGAAGAGAGGAGAGAGAGGGGGAGATGTCGGCGATGACTGTTGGTGGGGTTGTGGGGGGATGCCGGCATTAATCGCGGGGTGGAGTGGCGGGGGAAGCCCCGAGACCTCAGTGGTGGGGTGGGGGGAGAATGTTATGTATTCTTGGTCTGATCAGGGTGCCCTTTAAATAGGTGCCTCGGTCTCTGTGGAGCCGGCTTTACTGGCGTGTTTAGGCCCCACCTCTCAACATGATGACCCTTTTTTTTTGACGAGTGCAATGAGATCTGATGAGAAAAGCTGCCTGTTTCTCTGCAGTGAAACACATCAGTTTTCAATCAGATCCTGGCACTTTGCCGGTGGGTGGGGGGGGGGGGGGGGGGGGGGGGCGGTGGGGGCGGTGGGGCGGGTATGCGATTTGACCAAAAAAATTCTAAGTGCCGCACAAGCATGAAAATGGGAGAGAATCACACCCATTTTTTGGACGAGCTCTAGGATGCAGTCACACAGCACTTAGGAAAAGAAATGAGGCAAAGTGTAATTCTTGCCAGTAGGAGGAGTGAATGGAGCCTATTCACGCCAGGATGTCGACTGCTAAGCTGTAGGGGCGCTATTGCGCATGCGCCCTGATCTCCTAGTGCATTGTGTGCAGTTGTATTTCTCACTCCCCAAAACATCACTCTGGTCCCCTCCCGATTACTGCTCCCCCGATTGCTGTTTCCCCAATCGCTGGTCCCGATTGCCGTGCCCTCTGTCAGATCACTGGCCCTGCCTGACCCCAATGTGGAGTGCACCCCCCGCCTCCCATCACGGCCCCACCCTCTTCAAGCTCTGCCCCTTCAGGCCCCATCCCTCCCCTTAGGCCCTACCCGGTATCTTGTGGCCAGTGCCAGGGTGCCAAGTGGGCACTGCCAGGGTCCCAAGTTGACATTACCCCAGGGGCATTGCCCAGCCTTGCCCGTGACCAACCTGGGCGGCTTTAATGGCCTCTGGTCCCACCGGCGAGGCCATCACATCAGGTCCCCTGTTGCATGAACCTCGTCGGTGAGGTCCTCCATTGACGAGGTCATTAAGGCAAGTAAGCACAGACAATTGTGTCCCGGGTTCACTATAATATTTAAATTAGAAAATGAATACTTAAATCAGCCTCGAGCCATTCGCAGGCGCGAGACTGATTACGCTGGCAGTACACATCTGATAACATCACGAGAGGTGAGAAACTGGGCGTGAAGCCAATTTGTTATCTCTCACGTGATTTTACTGGCTCGTCACGTCGATTGGCCAGCATGCCAAGCTGGTAAGGTCGCCCCCTCTGCCATTTTTTAGTAAGAAATCCACCCACTATGTTGTACAAACCATTTCAGTGCTTCTATTCTTTTTTTATGCTTCAATATATAAGAGAGTACACAATATTATGTAGCATGGCACCACCATTGGAAAACAGAGATATTTTCTTATTGTCATGTGTGCATCATCACAAATGCAAGAATACCAAACAATCATAGCAGTTTATACTTCAGCATACAAGGTTGCTGAAAGTTGCATAAAATGTGGAATGGAATTTTCCCATCCCACTTGCCACGGGAATCGAAGCGCGTGGGGCAGGACCGTGCAAAGGCCCGTTGACCTCGGGCGGGATTTTCCGGTCTAGAGGCAAGCGAGGCTGGAAAATCCCGCCATAGCTGTCATATTGCATAGTGGTTAGCATTGCTACTTCACAGCTCCAGGGATCTGGGTTCAATTCCCGGCTTGGGTCGCTGTCTGTGCGGAGTCTGCACGTTCTCCCTGTGTCTTCATGGGTTTCCTCCGGGTGCTGCAGTCTCCTCCCACAGTCTGAAAGATGTGCTGGTTAGGTGCATTGGCCATGTTAAATTCCCCCTCAGTGTACCCAAACAGGCGCTGGAGTGTGGCGACTAGGGGATTTTCATAGTGGCTTCATTGCAGTGTTAATGTAAGCCTACTTGTGACTAATAAATAAACTTTACTTTATATTTTGACTAAAAGCAGACTGAAAAAGTTCACATTGCAAAGGCATCATTATCATCAATACATAAGCTGCTAGGACTTAGGTTCATCTGAAACCTCCCCTGTTACCCCATTCCGTTACAAGGGAAATGCAGCAAGAAATGTTGATATCAGATTCACAGTTCTGGTTTTTCAACAGGAATCACAGGTGCCTATATGGCTAGTTATTACAAAGAGTTACTATCCACTTTGTCGTGAGATAATTCAAATGACAAACTGATTTCCTGTCAGTGCGCTATTTTGAAAATTGTAGATGAATTTCACTAACCAGAACTTTTCACTGATTTTCTAATCACAATTTATCAGGATTTAACACAATGTTTGAAAATGTTTGTCTTTGTTGCTATGTACAAACAGGATTCGTTGGATAAATGTGGCACAGCTGGAATGCTTATAATGCAAGTCAAAAACAGCCTTTAAAGAACAGAACAATGTGTTAACTAACCAAAAAGGAAATCGAGTGGCAACAGCCCAGTGACCTGAATAACTACAAATTTAAATTTAACATGGACAGAAACCTGGAATAATCCACATATTAATGAGATTTCCTGACTGGAGCAATTGACTGTTCCGGAGAGTGCTTGCAAAGTCATCTTGTGATAATAGATACACCACTGCAGTGATTTAGGCTGCAGACAAATTTAATGCTTCCTGAATTTCTCACTTAAGAACAAGTATTTAAAATATCAGACTGAAGAGTGTTTCTTTTTTGTTTCCAAAGCAAATCCTAACAGGTTCAAATTTGCTGGTCCTTGGCAAAATCCGAAAATGTTTGGAACAGATTTTAATATCAATACCTAACATATCTAAGAACGTGTTTAAAATTCAAACCCAACCCGTGTCATCTTCCGAAGTAATGTTCCACTAATGGTCACAGGGCCTGGTTTGATGTGTTTTATGCCGGTCTAAAAATAATGATATCGGAGTCCAGTGAAGTGGTTCCACATTGCCACAAAATGATTACAGTCAAGATATATTGATGAATGTGGATGGGAGGGAGAACTAACCATTTTGAGGGAATTGATAGTAATTCCTGCTCCTTTCAGTTTTTTTGTGATGTTGTATGTTTAAACCCTCGCTTTTCACCTAGGCCTCTTTCATTTAGAAGAAAATCCACAAAGTTTCTTAACATAGATTGACAGATTTCATTTGACTACTGAATCTAAGGAGCTTGAATTTTGACCATGTATTTTTTTCCCCAAAACATTTAGCTGGAAAGTTAAGACAAAAAAAACTATAGGCTCCAATGGTGGGGAGCTGCAAAATATTTTAAGAATAGAAGTAATGAATCATTATTATTTTTTATGTGGATTATGAGGATAAATGGACTCTGGGCTTCTTGGTATTGTGATGATCTTTCGTCCTAAGCCTGTGTTTCCACAGAACCACCTTCCTGTCCAATCTACTTCGTTCAGCTAGTCTGGAAAATTCAGGCCTCATGTATCACAAGCTTCAGAACTAGGCAGTGTTTGACATAGTAACTGGATGTATAAATAATGCTTGAAGCTTTAAAAAGCATGAAGAAATAAAGTAGCACAGAACTCCAAGCATTTGCAGACAGAGCCATTTCTGATCTAATCAATATCCTGGCTGAGATTCACAATTTCCTCATTAATATAGAGTTGTCTGTTTTGAGTCTCTATTATCTCGTCGAGAACCAATATATAAAATTTTAAAGTATAAATATATCAGATGACAACATTCCTATAGCTGGGCTGAAGTTATCATTTCAAACTGAAAGAAAATTAATTTGATGCTGAAATTTACACTAGCTTTCTTGCAGGCCTGTCATTGTTCACATTAGAGGTTTGAGTTGCAGCCATTACGAAGGAATCAGACTTCAACATCTTTCTGTCTATCAATGTTATCCACATTGTACGTTCACCGAAGACACCATCTCGTTCTCCAGAAACTTTATTTTCCCAGTAGAGCTCTCCTAATTTAGATAACCTTTTATTACAGTGTCACCAAGTTTCCCTAGTATCACCTTTCCTCAGAAAGACTTGATGCACAGCTTTGATATTTTATATTTTAATTGCCAAGGTCAGCCGCCTCAGCGTTTTGTGAAGGCAGCCATCCCTGATTGGATGCGTTACAGGCAGCTTCCAGTCTTTGGTAAGTAGAAAGCATCAACAGGGGGCAGTATAGTCTAAGGTGCCGGTTTGAGCCATTTTCTAATGTGAGGGAATTCTGCAAAGATACACATCACCTACCGTCACAGAATGTTTTCCTAATGGAAAGGACTTCAGCACAGGTGACATGAAGTGTGAGCGAACATGTCCTTTTCACCAATCTTCTCTGCCATTGGGTATAATAATTAGCTGGGTTTGAAGCTCTTTGCTTTAATCACCCACCACCAGGCTTTGCTCTGTTTTTACTACGTGACACAGCTCAAATTCTTCAGTTAACATTAACTGTACGACACTGTGTCTACACATTAGGTTGCATTTAATTGTAAAATGTAAAAGCGATGCTGCTAATTTAAAAACAACAGTAATCGGGGACGTTGTCCATGAGTGGAGGGGGTGGGGTGGGGTTGGGGGTCATGTTTTTTTTAGTGTATATTCAGTGGTAGAAAGTGTCAGCATTTCATTACTTTAACCACACAGGAGCCTTCAGGCTTTATGACTGTTTATTTTAAACTGGAACCAATTAGCTTCTGATTCTGCCTACCTCTGTCTCTCCTTGTGACAATTTATTTCCAGCCCATGTCTGCCTTTTCCAGGCTTGACTGCTGATGTAGAGAAGAGGAGGCTGATATCTCTTCATTAACTAGAATATCTGCCCATTTTTCCTTTTTTAAAGAGATGATTTGGGTTTTGGAAAACCTCTCACAAGATAATTCCTGTCATTATAATTATTATTTTAAAAAAGACAAGCAGTCGTCTAATAGTATATTCAACTAAATGGCATCATTTTAGCCTCTCTTCCCTGTCTAACTTTAATTCCTGACTTTTTATTTAATTTTCTAAATCCTTGACACTTTCCTTCTCAGACCGGGGACGTTTTACAGCAATGATTAGGCCCTTTTCCTTTCCTCTTTTCCTTCCTTTTTTCCTCCTGTCCTTCTCTTTCTTATTTCCCTCCTCTCTCTTTATTTGGTTAAGAATCCCCACCTTTCATAACATTTGAGAGGGGTTAATCCCATATCATTAAGTTTAATGTCCATTGATTTCATATGGTAAGATTTAGATCATCATCATACAAAAGAAAAATCTAGCCCTTCATCTTACCGAGACGGTTCAGGGGCATGAGTCCACCACCATATTCTCCAGTGCAAAGCAGTATTATTCTGAGCTGCCACTACAGGCAGATGACATTCACGGACTGAAGGTTTTTTTAACATATTGTTATAATAAGAAAAGAAGTGAATAGAGAGTGAAAAAGGAATGAGTGCTGTTGCATCAATTAATTCCATGGATTAAAATAACAATGAGTACATTTCAAGGAATGCAACCACCTATAAATTACAGTCTAATTAATAATGAGAATGACACAGTGAGTGTTTGTATTTGCTTCAGTAAATACCATGTGTTTCTAAAACCGAGAACAGTAGCCAATTGTGGCGATTAGGGGATTTTCACAGTAACTTCACGGCAGTGTTAATGTAAGCCTACTTGTGACACTAATAGATAAACTTAAACGTATAGCCATTCTAAATATATATTTCTCCTTTTTCAACAATTGACCTCAAAGGTATGGGGAGATGCTGACAACCTACCTCAGAAGATAAATAGAAAGTGGAAAAGTTTAGAGGGAGCATTCATTTTATTTTACGAAGGGCACTAGTTTAATGATGAAAGTTGATTCAGGCTTGTATATGTGGGCCTTAGGAATTCTTATAGTTCATTGTAAAACATGTTGTTACTGGAGAGCGCAGTTAAAAATGAAAACTTCACTTTTGTTTTATTTTCCAATGTTTAAACACTGGTTGAAGTTCCAATGAGCAACTTGCAGGTTAAAGATGATTGTGCAGCGTTCTTGTGTGCAGAATTTTATCAAAACCACTTATAGATTAACAGCATTGTTAGGATACTGTACAAAGGATTTTTACATCAATGTGTTCATCTATGTGCCAAAAATAGCACTCAAGCAGAATTTTAACCTCGAGGAGTGTAACATTCTAAAGGATTTTAATAAATAACAGAAAAATAGTCAAACCTTTGGATTACATTAAAAGAAAAGATAATACATGTTAATGCCATCAATTCATTTTGTTTTCGGCCTTTTCCTTCCTTCTTCCTCATTTGTTGCTACCTGCCCAGGTTTTGTTCTGCCTTTGTAAATGATACTCTATTATCCACTTTCTTCTTGAAATCCTTGACTCTCTGACACTTTCTGTCTCAGACAGTGACCTTTGAAATAACTCCTTGTCCTATAGACTGACAATATCTTCCTGCAGGCACTGGATATAGCTCAGAGGACTGTTCCAAGACGAGTCCTTCTTCTTCAGTTTGCAGATTGTCTGGATTAACCAGACAACCTTGCAGAATCTGCCTGTCAAAACTTGACTATTACAGCTATAGGTCAATCAGAAAGCATTCAATGATAATAAGAAAGTAGTTGTAACACTGAACTCTCGACATACAGGACTGGAAAGTGAGGGAGAGAGACGGGAAGCTGAATTTTCTGCCAATGAAATTATTGCTCATTATTTTTTTAAAAAGGCAGGACGTCTCAGGGATTTCTGACTTGATTCTAATTTCTTGACTTCAACAGTACAGTCAGGTAGAAAAAGATATGCAATGTATCTGCCTTACAGTGCATTACAATAGCTGCCTTCTGTTGAAGAATTCTGACTATAAATCACAGTTTACTGCTGACTCTGCCTTCAGTTAAGTTGGCAAGACATTCATAGCATTCATATCTAACCAACACTTGTGGACTGGTTATTTAATGACTTTATGGAGAGTAAACCTTTGGCAGATGCATGGTAATTTTAAAAACATATTTGCAGGTTGATGTTTTAACTTCCTTTTCTCCTTAGGCTCTTCCCTCTCTCTATTTCCCAGCCAACCAGGCACACAAAGGTAAACATACCCAGAGCTATCTGAAATGTTAATTCGTGAATAATTATTTCTGATGTCTGACTTCCAAACAATGGCACGTCTTCTGATCATATATGTTAGATTTGATGGTAAAAAGCAGTGGGATTTGCAAAATCCCTGTTTAAAGTTTTCACTTGCAATCAATATTACATTTTATCCTTTTAAGTCTGTGAATTCCATGGAAAGAACACTGTTTCTTTGGATGTGTGCTCCATAACAATCATTTACTGAGAGTTTGTTGTGCTCTGTTCCCCACTTGAGACATTACACTTTAGATCCATACAAAATACTTGCCATCATATATTAGTTGTTACAATAGCAAACAAATAGAACAGAGAACAGTACAGCACAGGAACAGGCCCTTCGGCCCACAATGTTGTGCCGAACATGATGCCAAATTAAACTAATCCCTTCTGCCTGCCCTTGATCCATATCCCTCTATTCCTTGCATATTCACATACTTATCTAAAAGCCCCTTAAATGCCCTGATCGTATCTGCCTGCACCATTATCCCTAATAGCGCATTTCTGCCACCTCCCACTCTCTTGTGTAAAAAAAACCTGCCCCTCACATTTCCTTTGAATTTTCCTCTCCCCTTAAATGCGTGCCCCCAGTATTAGACATTTCAACTCTGGGGCAAAGATTCTGACTGTCAACCCTATCTATGCCTCTCATAATCTTTTAGACTCCTATCAGGTCTCCCTTCAGCCTCCGCCGCTCCAGAGAAAACAATCCTGGTTTATCCAGCCTCTCCTTATAGCTCATACCCTCTAATCCAGGCAGCATCCTGGTAAACCTCTTCTGCACCCCTCCAAAGCCTCCACATCCTCCCTGTAATGCGGTGACCAAAATTCAATGCAATACTCTAAGTGCGTCTTAATGAAAGTTTTATAGAGCTGCAACATGACATCCTGGCAGTTTGTTTAGATGCAATGAAAATTGATTTTGTTCATTTATATATTTGAATACAAAATCAGAACAAATAGTTTTTTTTGCCCCAGATTAGCAAGGCCGCTGGCCCACTTCAACCCAGTGTCAGCATGATTGCAGCGCTTGTCAACTTGCCAGCATGATGGAACTATCCTGGAAAAGAACGACGCTTGAATCAGAATGGAATATTCAAAATGAAATTCAACACAAACGGGGTGAAAAAATGAGACCTACCTCTTTAAACTCTAGGTCACCTCATGGGATTAGGCACTAAATTGCAATAACTTTTAAATTAAATCAAAGCAGCTGTTTAAAAAAAGAACCTGCACTCCAGTGCTGCAATGGAAAGTGTTTAGGATGTGACATTTTGTTGAAATCACATTTTCATTTATTTTACAGAGACTATTTCCATAGAACAAAATCAGTAAAAAACACTATGAAAAGTGAAGTCTTGAGAAAATCAACATCAGGCGCAAACTGTTGGTTTAAATTAGAATTCTTCAGAAACAGGACTAAATGGAAAGGATCAAGACTTGATTGTTATGCAATTCAACCAGTTGTAAAATTTAATGTCATGGTCCAAATTAAAAACTGATTTGCATAACACCCTTTTTTTTAGACCATTTAGATTACTAGGCCCCCAATACGATGGGTAGGAATAGTGTATATTTTCAGATAAAAGTATGCTACCTGCCATACTGTGTAAGGACACAAAAAATGGCTTCTTTATCAGCAGGCATTAAGACATTTTGCATATACATCTGCTTAAACTTCCCCTTCGTTCCTCTCCTTCCCTGCACCCCACCACCGCACCTCTCCAATACTGGTTTGCCCCCAGGCATCTGCAGCATGTGTATTCAGAGAAACCAGAGTTAATGTTTGCCTGCTGAGCTCAAACAAGAATGAAAGGAGCTTACCTGTCGACTTATCTGGTATTTGTTGACACTAGCTTTAAAAAAGTTATTATTACTCCCACTCCTTGTTATTGTTCTTCCTCTCATGGCTCCCACACCCAGCCAATTCCCAACCTTGTCCCGGTCCTCGTGTCTCCACAATCCCTGCTCCTCACCATATCCATACCAAGTTAATCCCTGCACGCATCTTTAAAGTTTATTTATTAGTGTCACAAGTAGGCTGACATTAACAACACTGCAATGAAGTCACTCTGAAAACCACCGAGTCACCACACTCCAGTGCCTGTTCAGGTACACCGAGGGAGGATTTAGCATAGCCAATGCACCTAACCAGCACGTCTTTTGGACTGTGGAAGGAAACCGGAGCAACCGGAGGAAACCCACACTGACATGGGGAGAATGCCTGTGTGAAGTCTGCACAGTGACTCAAGCCAGGAATCAAACCCTGGTCCCTTGCACTGTGAGACAGCAGTGCTAACCACTGTGCCACCATGCTGCCCAAACAAGCCCCCATCCTGGGCCCAGCCCACCCAAACAAGCCCCCATCCTGGGCCCAGCCCACCCCAGGTTCAGATCCTCAAACTGACACTTACATGGGGCTACGTGAAGCTTTTAGTGGCCTCATCTTGAACTGCTCTTCTACAATCATAATGGTGCTCTGATTCCATTATAATGAGGCGCAAGACAAACATTACGAGACAAACATTGATCCAGTTTAACTCTGTCCTCACTCTTGTCTGTGCATGCACATTTTCTGGGAAAGCTGACTTGATTGCACACACGGTGAAAATCATACAGATTTTTCCCTTCCTTTAACCAAGCTTTGTGGCTCACGTTCATAAAGAATGAACTCCCCTCATCATGTCCTCAGGACATCTCAAAGCACTTCACTTTTAATGAATTATTTCAAAATGTGGCTGTTTCTGTTGTTTAGGCAAGGTACCACAGGGAATCTAGTGATTCCCTTAGGCTTAGAAAAACTGGGGAACACAGGGCATATATGACACATGCTCCAAATAGTTGATTATGGAATTTGGAAATAAGGTCCTAAAAGATACATTATGCCCCCCTTTTAGTACTTTCAACTGACTTATCCACTTTGGCCAGGTATCTCAGATACAAGGTTGTGGCTTTTACAGTGTGTGATTACACACCTCCCCTTGTCCTAACACCTTACCTATCCTCTGTAGCCTAAGGGAAAATTCGGGGGTGGGAGGGAAGGTGCCAGGCTGGCCACCCACTTTATTTAACAAGCCCTCCCACCTTTAAATACACTGGTGTGAGGGCACAAAACTCAGCCCATGGAAGTGATGTTGTCCCTCCATCTCTAATTCTCTCCACAAATAGGCATGAAAGAGTTCAATTTCTCCCCCAATATTTCCAACAAACAAAATTTCCTCACTGACACACTGAAATGTCAGCCTGAATCATGGCCTTTAGGTCACCAAACATTTTAATCGGAGGCAAGAGTATCACCAACTGACCAGTGTTGACATACATTGCACATAAAAAGACGCTGGATTCAGAATCCTACAACTGTAGTATTCCAAACTGGTGCCTTAACTGATGCTGGCCAGAGAATTAAACCTTTTAGGACTCAATTCCATAACCTACAGTACAATTATCCTCTAAACCATTAGGAGAGTTAAAACAGTCTTCTTACATTTTCTGATCAGTGATTTCCCTTCACAATGATACTGTCAGTAGGGAATATTGGCAAGCATTCTAAAGCCAATTTATACGGTGTTCGGGCACTGCCTCTTCACATGCAGGCTGGCATGCAGCCAATGGCAATTGATTCTCTGTCACTTTTTTTTAGAAAGATGTTATTAGGTAGCATCAAGAAAATAAATAGATCAGATTTATTTTTTATTTCTCTCAGAATGGGAGAAGTGCTGACAGGGCTGCATTTATTGTCTATCTGTAGTTGACGGAGCAGTGGCAATGGGTCTTATAAGTTCATAAGATATAGGAGCAGAATTAAATCATTCGGCTCATTGAGTCCACTCCGCCATTCAATCATGGCTGATATGCTCCTCATCCCCATTTTCCTGTCTTCTCCCCATAACCCTTCAACCCATTACCAAAAAGTGTTTGATTCCAACTGAGTGACTTGCCAGATGTCAGGGGTTGACAATTTATGGGAGCTGCATAAAGGATTTCAAATATGAGGTCCTTCCAAATGTTGAGTTTTTAAAGATACAAAGTGTATTTACACAAGAATGGCATGGTGACTGACCACTGAGCCATAAACTAGCACAACTCTTAATGATTGAGGCGCCAAAATTGTTTTGCCAAACACAGTAGCCAATTAACAAATCATTACCCTGTCTCAGTAAATGGTTAATATCTCAAACCCATTGTGTTTGGAAGTTTTAAAGTAACTTTGTCTAACCTACAGCCCATCTCTCATTGTCACTTGTAGCTGCTGAGCTGCCCTAGTGATTCTATTGATGCATCAGCTACACTGATTCCAAGCCAGAATTTCATTCTCATGGATCGGAATACATTTCTCTGCCACCTCTGGATATTATGGTGAATTCTGACTTCCTCACTGTCTTTCTGCCCCATGATGGATTCTGCACATCACCTGGCTGTTCATTCCCATGGAAATATTTCCAAAAATGCATTCTCTGATAGTCTGCCCTTCAAATCACTTATGGACTCACTCACCCTTGATACCTATCTCTGTACCTGGACATCAGTTTGTCAATGCTCCAAGCTGACTCCATTTTCTTGATATCAACTTAATCTCATCGTGGGACTTCTGACTTTAACCCTGGACTCTTTCTTACTATTGACTCCTTGTTCCCCATTCACTACAAGGAAATACCAATTCTAATGGCGATAAGTAACAAGCCGATATAACTTGACTTTCCATGTGTCCATTTACATGTGGGTTTTGGCAACCACTCCAGACCTTAGTCTGTTACTTTCATTCTATTTTCTCCTTTTTATAATTCTATTTTTTAGTCCTCCCAGATCGTGCTCTCCTGTCATCATTCCTCTTTGCATTTCTCCCCTCATGGGTACTCTCTTCCTCCAAAATCATAATTGCAATGCTTCAGTGTTCCTCAGTCCTCCCAGACTCCAGCTGCCATCCCAAGTTTGACTCCTTTATAAACAGTGCCACAGCTTCCCCCTGGGCCCCTTATCTTGGCTCCTGCAAAGGGCTCATCGAGGCGTTCATTGCTTCCTCTTCAGCAGCAGCAATCCCAATTGACCCATCTTACTCTCTCACTGACCTTTCCGCCCAACTGGTAACTAATCTTTCATACCTTTCTTTTCATCCCTCCCAATACTAATTCTACTTTGCCAGTGGATCAGCTCTCATTGCCTGTATTCCAGAACATCTGTTCACTTGTGAACAAGGCTCTTGCAATCTTTGAGCTCCTTGAGGATGATTACGTTGACAACATGGCCACAGCAGATATGTGACAGTGAGGTGACGACATCTTCTCAATAAATGAAGCCTCCCTGCCTGGCTGTACCTTTCATCAATAACCACACTCAAACCACTGCCATCATGGTGTTTGGAATTTTCTGTTCTGAGGTTTATGTTTGGTGGTGGACAGAGAAGGGAAAGTGATTGACCACATACTCCCTCAGCAGAATCTCTTTCTCAGTCCTACCTATGTCATTGGTGCACACATACACGACGACAACTGGATCCTTCCCCTCGCACTGTAAATACTTCTCCAGCTCCGAGGATATGCTCTTAACCCTGACATTGGACAGGCAACATAGCCTTCAGAGCTCAGCTCTTGATTGCACAGAATCATACCTATCCCTCAAATCATTCTGTCTTCTATTACAATTACATTCCTTTTAGTTCCTCCCACCCAAATGGCTTCCTGCACCACAGTGCCATGGTCAATCTGGTCATCCTCCCTGCAATCCCTGCTCTCATCAACAAACCGGAAAGAACTTTGAACCTGTTGGACAATTGCAAGGGTTGAGGCTTCTCCAGTGCTACTTCCTGATCCCCCATACCTGTCTCATTCACAGTCATGCTCTCCTGTCCCTGGCCATAAACCAAGTTTTAAGTACGTCACCTAAGGGCCTCCTGAAAAGTGTCTCGCTAACTTACCCCCACCCTGATGCAAAGCAATGTCCAAAGCTCAATCTCCAGCTCATCTATTCTTGAACCAAGCCGCTTACTGCAGTTGTGGTTGCTGTGGATTACACAGATGTTCACCAGTCCCAAATGCTACAGATGCAATTTATCACCTGCCTTGCCAATTTTATTGTGTTTAACTAGTTAAATTTATAAATATCACTCTATAGTTATCTGTAGTTATATCAAATAGTTTAACTATGAATTTAGTGTAAGCTATGAATTTAATATAACACTCATACCTCCCAAGTACATTTTAAGCTCTAAGTCCATTTAGAGAAAAAAAGCTTAATGTTTACCAACATATCTGCTCATTAATGCTTCTAGGCTTCAGCTTTTACATCCTGCTGGTCTCTGGCTCTCATTCCACGTTTATGTAAATGGTCAGAACATATTATCTTCCTCACTGCACTGAATTCCATCACTCATCAAATTCCCAAGCTTACACACTGTTTCAAGCTGCACTCAGTGATGAGTTGCTATGTTCTTGCTTTGTGCGCTTAACTTAAATTATATTCTCTGAAATTCTCCAGAGAGAAGTTTGGACTGTTGACCAGAGAAACCAGTTCCAACTCGCTACCTAATTAACTACTACTGGTTGCTTTTGCAATAGGGAGCTTGTTTATTCCTGACTAAGTTAAAAAGTTAAAGTTTATTTATTAGTCACAAGTAAGTCTTACATTAACACTGCAATGAAGTTACTGTGAAATTTCCCTATACTGTTGATGTCAGTTAAGTGCCTATACCTCCTGTTGCTGGGGAAAGCGGAAGGAGGCCAGTTCACTCTTCTACCAAATTTGAGTTAATATCTGGGAAGGAAGTGGTGTATCTCCTTTGCAGGTGTTTGCCCTACAGTGCAGAAGGAGGCCATTCGGCCCATCGGATCTACACTGACTCTCTGACAGAGCATCTTATTCACGGCCTATCCTCGTAACCTCACGTTCCAAATCCAGTTCCAAAGACTCACGGCCCTCTAAGAGAAAAAAAATGCCTCACCTCTCTTTTAAATGGGTGAGCCTTTATTTTTAAACAGTGACCCGGAGTTCTAGATTCTCCCACAAGAGGAAAGGTGAAGGGGGGGAGGTTTAACACAGATATCAGAAGGACATATTTCACACAGAGGGTCGTGGGGGCCTGGAATGTGTTGCCGGGCAAGGTGGTGGAGGCGGACACACTGGGAACGTTTAAGACTTATCTAGACAGCTATATGAACGGAGTGGGAATGGAGGGATACAAAAGAGTGGTCTAGTTTGGACCAGGGAGCAGCGCGGGCTAATTGTTCCTGGTTTCTCGTTTCAAGGCTTCATTCTATGATCATCTTGCTGGTGCCAGTACAGAGTGAGACTGCGGATAGTTGGGAACCTGTCTCGGGGGCAGGGAATTCATATGGTGTTCGTGGAAGTGGAAATGACTAGGGTTGGGAAGCATTTTCCGATCGGGGCCATTGTGATCTCCTGGACTAGTTTCGATCGCCTCAGGGGGTCGGAGAGGAATTTCCCAGATTTTTTTTCCCCATATTGGCCCTGGGGTTTTTCACTCTGGGTTTTCGCCTCTCCCTGGAGATCACATGGTCTGGAATGGGGGGGTGGGGGTAAGTTAATAGGTTGTAATGAACAAAGCATCGTAGCTGTGAGGGACAGCTCGGTGGATAGGATATTGGTATGTAGATAGGCTGAAAAATTGGGCGGGGATCCTGGATTCAGGATTCAATCCTGGACCGGGGAGCGGCGCGGGCTTGGAGGGCCGAAGGGCCTGTTCCTGTGCTGTATTGTTCTTTGTTCTTTGTTTGAAACATCCTCTCCACTTCCACCCTGTCAAGATCCCTCAAGATCTTGTATGTTTCAAATAACTTGTCTCTTACTCTTCTAAACTCCAGCAGATTCAAAACTAGCCTGTCTAACCTTTTCTCATAAGACAACCTGCCCTTGCCAGATATCAGTCTGGTAAACCTTCTCTGAGCTGTGACCTGCACATCTACATCCCTCCTTAAATAAGGTGATCAATACTGTACAAAATATTCCAGTTGTCGCCTCACTAATGTTCTCTATAACTGAAGCATAACCTCCCTATTTTTGTATTCAACTCCCCATGCAATAAATGATATCCTATTAGCTTTCATAACTACTTATTGTACCTGCATACTAGCCTTTTGCGATTCATGCACTAAAACACTCTGAATTGTCTGCATTTCAGAACGCTGCAATCTCTCACCATTTAGATAACACGATTCGCTTTTATTCTTCTTGCCAAAAAGACGATTTCTCTATTTCCCAGATTATACTCCATTTGCCAGATCTTTGCAAACTCACTTAACCTGACTGTATTATTTTGTATTTGATTTGATTTATTATTGTCACATGTATTAACATACAGTGAAAAGTATTGTTTCTTGCACGCTATATAGACAAATCATACCGTTCAGAGAAGGAAACGAGAGAGTGCAGAATGTAGCGTTGCAGTCATAGCTAGGGTGTGGAGAAAGATCAACTTAATGCAAGGTAAGTCCATTCAAAAGTCTGACAGCAGCAGGGAAGAAGCTATTCTTGAGTCAGTTGGGACATGACCTAAGACTTTTGTAGCTTTTTCCCGACGGAAGAAGGTGGAAGAGAAAGGTCCGGGGTGCGAGGGGTCCTTAATTATGCTGGCTGCTTTGCCGAAGCAGTGGGAAGTATAGACAGAGTCAATGGATGGGAAGCTGGTTTGCGTGATGGATTGGGCTACATTCACTTTTGTAGTTCCTTGTGGTCTTGGGCAGAGCAGGAGCCATACCAAGCTGTGATACCATCAGAAAGAATGCTTTCTGTGGTGCATCTGTAAAAGTTGGTGAGAGTCGTAGCTGACATGCCAAATTTCTTTAGTCCTCTGAGAAAGTAGAGGCATTGGTGGGCCTTTTTAACTATAGTGTCGGCATGGGGGGACCAGGACAGGTTGTTGATCTGGACACCTAAAAACTTGAAGCTCTCAATCCTTTCTACTTCATCCCCATTCATGTCGACAGGGGCATGTTCTCCTTTACGCTTCCTGAAGTCGATGACAATCTCCTTCGTTTTGTTGACATTGAGGGAGAGATTATTGTTGCCGCACCCATTCACCAGATTCTCTATCTCATTCCTATACACTGTCTCATCATTGTTTGAGATCTGACCCACTATGGTGGTGTCGTCAGCAAACTTGAAAATCGCATTGGAGGGGAATTTGGCCACACAGTCATAGGTGTATAAGGAGTATAGTAGGGAGCTGAGAACACAGCCTTGTGGGGCACCGGTGTTGAGGATGATTGTGGAGGAGGTGTTGTTGCCCATACTGATTGTGATCTGTGAGTTAGGAAGTTCAGGATCCAGTCGCAGAGGGTGGTGCCAAGGCCCAGGCCACGGAGTTTGGAGATGAGCTTCGTAGGAATAATGGTGTTGAAGGCTGAACTGTAGTCAATAATTAGGAGTCTGACATAGGTGTTTTTGTTATCTCGGTGTTCCAAGGTTGAGTGCAAGGCCAGGGAAATGGCGTCTGTTGCCTCCTTATGTCCTTTCAACAACTTACTTTCCAAGCTATCTTTGTGTCATCAACAAATTTAGCAAACATCCTATCCGTCCTTTCATCCAAGTCATTCACATAAATTGTAAATAGTTGAGGTCCCAGCACTGATCCCAGTGACATACAACTCGTATAAACTTGCCAACCTGAAAAAGACTCTTCTATACTCTCTGCTTCCTGTCAGCCTGCCAATCTTGTATCCATGCCAATATCCTACCCCCAAACCATGAGCTTTTATTTACCGTAACCCCTTTTGATGTGACACTTTATCAAATGCCTTCTGGGAATTTAAGTACGTACATCCCCTTTATCCACAGCACATATTACTTCCTCAAAGAACTACAATAAGTTGGTTAAATATGATTTCCCTCACACACTACCATTTTGACTCTACCTGGTTACCTTGAAGTTATTCAGATGCCCTGCTATTGTTTATTTTAAAAATGGCTTCTAACACTTTCCCTATGGCAGATGTTGGGCTAACTGGCCTTTAGTTTCCTGCTTTCTGTCTCCCTTTTTGAATTATGGGGTTTCATTTGCTAGCTTTCAAACTAATGGGATCTTTCCCGAATTCAGGCAGTTTCAGATAATTAAAACCAATGCACAAACTATCTCACTAGCTCCTTCTTTTAAGAGCCTAGGATGAAATTCCACTTCTCTGGTGACTGCAATTTTCTTGAGTTCCTCCCTTCCATTCCCTAGTTTAAAACTGCTTTTGGGATGTTACTTGTATCCTCCTTAGCAAGGACTGATGCAAAGTACCTGTTCAGTTCATCTGCCATTTCCTTGACTCACTTTCTAAAGAACCAATACTCACTTTGTTAACTTGTTTCATTTTTAAATATTGATAAAAACTCTTGCTAACTGTTTTTATATTTCTGTCTAACTTTCTCTCATATTCTATTTTTTTCCCTCCATATTAATCTTTTAGTCATCCTTTGCTGTTCCTTATATTATGCCCAATCTTCTGACCATCCACCTATCTTTACAGAATTATTTGCTTTTTCTTTTAGTTTGATACTATCTTTAACGTTTCGAGTTAATCAGGGATGATGTGTCTGCTCCTTGGACTTTTCTTACTCATTGGAATGTATCTATTCAGTGTCTTCTGAAGTATCCCCTTAAATGTTTGTTACTGCATCTGTATTGACTTATCCCATAACCTAATTTTCTAATTCACTTCAGCCAGCTCTGCTTTCATGCCCTTATAATTGCCCTTATTTATGTTTAAAAACATTGGCCGTGATTTTAATATCATAATGACAAGAAAACCAGAGCGATCTGCACCGATCCACAATTGTCCTACACTGAGACATTTTGGGGAGGGGAAGAGGGAGGGGGGGGGGGGGGGGGGGGGGGGGGGCCCTAAACACGCCAATGAGCCTGGGTGCAAAGCGGTCGAGTGCCACTTTGAAAGGACGCCCCGATCTCACAATGCACTGGGAGGGAGACCCCTCCCTTCCCGCTACGGAAGGGACGTCCACCCCCCTCATTAGAGGCATGTTTCCCCACCTCCTGTTTGACACAAGTTGCCAGCATTAGGGCATTAGGGCCCTCTCATTGGGTCCCTCTTGATGGCTCTCGATGTGCCCCCTGCTCATGACCCCAGACATGTCCCTCACTTCATGACTCCTGGCATTTCTCCCCCCCGCCACCACCCCCCACCCGCCCCCCACTAATGCTCCACCCCTGCACTACCATCTCTGCATAATCCCACCCCCTTTTCTCTTCCCCTGGCACACTACCAGTGCACAACTTGAACTGCCAAGTAGGCACTGCCCAGCCATGTCTCCTATCACCCAGGGGCTTCAATGCCTCCCAGTCCCAATGGCATGGCCATTGCACCTGGTCTCCGCTAGTGGAGACCATTTCTTGATTCTCATCGGTCTCACACTGCACCCGAAGTTCGGAAGGTCCCGGGAGCTGGGAGAATTCAGCACCATTCGGGCTATGCATATTTAAATATTACTTTACAAGGCCTTGCACCTTTCTGGATGCTGTTCCACTTTGCACCATTAGGACAATTGCAAGCCGTTTGGTGCCGGCTGCGAAACCGATTTTTAAGCTCACCGCTATTTTCAGGGATTGGCACGATCTGCAGCAAGTGCGGCGAGGTCAGAAAATCGCCCCCACTGTCTCAGACTCACTCCTCTCTCAAACTGAATGTAAAATTCAATCATAATATGATTGCTGCTAACTAGGGCACCTTCACTATGAGATTATTAATTATTCCTATCTCATTGCAAAATACCATCTTGAATATAGCCTGCTCTCTGGCTCCAGATCGTGCTCTTCTATGAAAATATCCCAGAAACATTCTATGAACTCTTCATCAAAGCTGCCTTTGCTCATTTGACTTTTTGGCCGGAATGTTACCGTCCCTTCCAAAGCGGAGTGGGCGAGGGGCGGACAATGGGAAGGCCCATTGACCTCGGATGGGATTTTACGGTCTCGGGACGAATGAGGCCATAAAATCCCGCCCTTCCAATCTATGTGTAGATTAAAATTTCCCATCATTATCGCCATGTCTTTTTGACAAACTACGATTATTTCTTGTTTTATGTTCCACCATATCATCTGGTTATTATTAGAGGGCCTGTACATGACTCCCACAAGTGACTTTTTGCCTTTAACATTTCTCATTTCTACCCAAACCATTTTCACAGCCTGATTTCCTGAATTTCGGTCATCCTTCTCTATTGTGCTATTACCATCATTAACTAACAGTGCCACATTGCCACCTTTTCCCCACTTCCTGTCTTCCTTAAATGTCCTGTATCCTTTAATATTCAGGTCCCAATCCATGTCCTCCTGTAGCCATGTCTCTGTAATGCCTATCAAATCATATTCATTTCTATATGCACTCTCAGTTCATCTCCTTAATTTTGAATGCTTCATATATTCAAATACAGAGGGTGGAATTTTCCCATCCCGCCTGCCATGGGAATTATAACAGGCGGGGCAGCCCATGCAAAGGTCTGTTGATCTCGGGCGGGAATATCCGGCCTTGGGGCGAGCGCGGCCGGAAAATCCCATCCAGAATCTTTAGTTTTATCCTTATATTCTTTTTTATAACCTCTAGTCTCATCTGTTGATTTGCTGTTAGATTTGTACTTGGACTCTTCTCTATCCCTTCCTGTTGCGGTCTGTTTTTTTATATCTCATATTAATACCTTTCTCTTTTGCCTTGTCTTTACTTTTTGATTTATCACATCCTCTCAAATTCCCTTGCCCCACCACTTAGTTTAAAATATTTTTAAAGTCAGTCGGTTCAAGACCAACTTTTCTATCGGGTTTTTTTGGCGGTGGGGTAGGTGCAGCAGAGGCAATACACCATGCCTGTAAAATCCAATACCAGGTCCCATTCCCCTGCCACCTCTTTGCTCCCTACTTACACTGATTCCTGGTCTCACAAGACCTTGATTTTAAAATTATCATCCTTATTGTCAAATTCCTCAATGGCCTTTGCCTTCTCTTTCTCTGTAAACTCCTCCAGCCCTACAAACTCGAAGGTATCCCCGATCGACCAGTTTGAGCAGTTCAACTATCCCTGATTTTAATTGCTCCACTTGAGGAGGGTCATGATTTCAATTGCTTCGTTCCTAAGCTCCGGAATGTGGAAGGGTTAGCAATCAAGTGGACTCCCTTGTCCAGAATGTTGTCAAGCTTCTTGCCAGTTGTTGGTGCTGCACTCATCCAGGCAAGTGGAGAGTATTCCATTACACTCCTGACTTAAAGTTTAAAGTTTAGTTTTAAAGTTTATTCATTAGTGTCACAAATAGGCTTACATTAACACTGCAATGAAGTTACTGTGAAAATCCCCTAGTTGCCACACTCTGGCGCTTGTTTGGGTACATTGAGGAAGAATTTAACATGGCCAATGCACCCAACCAGCACGTCTTTTGGACTGTGGGAGGAAACCGGAGCACCCGGAGGAAACCCACGCAGACACGGAGAGAGCATGCGGACTCTGCACTGACAGTGACTCAAGCCAGGAATCAAATCCGGGTCCCTGATGCTGTGAGACAGCAGTGCTAACCTCTGTGCCACCATGACACCCCTTGACTTGTGCCTTATAAGGTGGACAGAGTTTTGAGAGTCAGAAGGTGAGTTATTCGTGGCAGGATTCATAGCCTTTGATCTGTTCTGGTAGCGACAGTATTTATATGACTAGTCGGGTTCAGTTTCTGGTCAATTGTAACCTCTAGGATGTTAATATTGGAGGATTCAGCAATGGTCATGCCATTGTATGTCAAGGGGTGATAGTTAGATCCTCTCTTGTTGGAGATGGTCATTGCCTGGCACTTGTGTGATGCCAACGTTACTTGCCACTTGTCAGCCCAAGCCTGGATATTGTCCAGATCTTGTTGCACTTGGACATGGACTGCTTCAGTATCTGAGGAGTTGTGAATGATACTGAACATTGTGCAATCATCAGTGAACGAGCCCCACTTTTGACTTACGATGGAAGGAAGGTAATTGAAGCAGTTGGAGATGTTTGGGCCTTGGACACTTCTCTGAGGGACACCTGCGGTGATGTCCTGGAGCTGAGATTATTGACCTCCAATCGCCGCAACCATTTGCCTTTGCAGTAGATATGATCCCAATCAGCAGAGGGTCCCCCCCCCCCCCCCCCCCCCCCCACCGGCCCTCCCCCCGATTCTCATCGATTCCAGTTTTGCTAGGGCTCCTTGATGCCACACTCGGTCAAATGCTGTCTTGCTGTCAATGACAGCCACTCTCACCTCACCTTTGGCATTCAATTCTTTTGTCCATGTTTGAACCAAGATGTAATGAGATCAGGAGCTGAGTGACCCTGGTGGAACCCATACTGAATGTTAGTGAGCAGATTATTGCTGAATTGTTGAACCCCATTCCTTTCTACCCCTTTTCCACCACTTCCCCTCTCCCTAAGCTACCCAAAGCCTCCTGGTCCAAGACTTACCTACTTCGGCGATCCATGGCCTTTGGATCCTTTTACTCCGCAGTCCCAGTAGTACCACTGACATCTTCCTGGCGCTCCCAGACCGATGAAGCTGCTTGACAGTTGGATTGACTGGCAGAGGTTGGGACTTCCATCCCATTGTGGGGCTGCAATCTCACTTGGTCCTCATTAGTCCATCTGCACCATTTGATGGCTGCCAAGCGGGTCAGCATGGGGCATGTTGGCAACATACTGATGTGGTTTTCAGGGGTTGTGCCATCTCACCATAACCCTCCCCCATCCCAAAAACCTCCCCTCCACCATCCCCCAAACCTCCCCTCCACTCCTCACATATATTCAGCGTTTGGATGCAAAACCGGACACAAACATTCACTTTCATGCAGCCATGTCCCATGTCAAAAGGGTTTCCTCCTCCTCTCAGGACTTTCATGGAGGTTGCAGGCTGTCATGCGGTGGTTCACATCCACCTGACGAAGGGACAGCCTGTTCCGAAAGCTAGTGGCTTTTGCTACCAAATAAATCTGTTGGACTTTAACCTGGTGTTGTAAGACTTCTTACTGTGCTTTGGAATGTGCTAGTCTACAACACTCAGTTGGGGACAAGTCCTTGCACTGGAAAACCAAAATGTTTTTGGCAGACCAAAGAGCGTTTTTCACCAAGTTGATGATCTTCCAGCAACAGTTAATATTTGTCTTTGTGTGCGTCCCTGGGCACAGCCCATAGAGCACAAAGTCTAGCATCACGGAGCTGCTTGGGGATGAACCTTGACAAAAACCATCTCTCTCCAGACCTTGTGTTCCCAGGGATGCATACTGAGACAAACTATCATTGGCCAACAATTGGCTTCTCAGCAAATGCTTACAGTTTAGAACAGTAAATAAGGCCAAAGGCCTAATAGTGGGAGTACCTCAGAACTACACATTTCAATGCAGGGATCATTCACTGCTTTCCAAGGCAAACCAGTTCCTCGACCTACATGTCCTAATGTGTGAAATTCACAAGCCCTGCTCTTTTCTGTTATTTCTGTTGTGGCTTTTCATCGAACTTTGCTCCAAGCTGAATGTTTACAAGAAAAACAATTAAAAACAGGAAATATGTAGAAAACTACATTGAATTGTGGGAGCAAACATTGGCAAGAAACATTAAGTTGAAATAATATTTCAAGTAAGACAAGCATACCAGCTCATTCCAAACTAAAGTAGATTCATTTATCATATTAGCCTGAATTATTGCTGTGCTATATTTTTTTTATTTCCTCTCTGTCACTTAAATAGCCTATGCATATGCATGACAGGTCTAAGGGTGAGAATGGGAACACAAAACTGTGATTTATTGGTTAGGGTAAAAACCTGCAACTTAGCTACTTAGAAATTACTCACAAATAGCAGATTACCGCGTCTAATCAGACTGATTCAGGCTTTCCACCTCTTTACCTTCCCATAAAACTGACTGGATACGACTGCCTGAGGGTTTCTTTCTGTAACTGATTGCTCTGACCTACAATGCACTGCTGAGCCCAACTCTTAATGCGAGCGTCCCATATTTTACAGAGGCATGAAGTTACAACCAAGACCTGCTCACCTCGATCAGAGTTTTCAGATGCAAAATAGGTGCAAATATCAGCTTTTGGCATTTGGTTCAAACTGAATTCTACGCAAAAAGTTCCAATATAATTGTTGCACTACTTTTGTGTATTTCTGATGTAGAACTTTTTATTCTAAATTACATTCCACTTGTATATTTTGCACTCCATCTGAAGGTGATTAACCTACAAATATGAGGGAATGTGCAGGTCCAGCACGTCCCTTCAAACCAAACACAGGTGGCTAGTTTTGATCAACTGCCAGTTGCTACCTGACAGCTACACCAGCAGCTGGGCTAATGTGATGTAGTCCTTTTTAGAGGGGCATTTACTCCGATATATTGGCCCGAGAATGTCTATGATGATTTGAACCGATATCCTGGTAGCCAGGGGAGTGAGCAGGCAGTATGTGCTGTGCACAAAAATGGCACTACACCTGAAGTTAGTCCCAGAGTCTGCCTTAGAATCCAATGTATCTGCTGGGCATTATGCAGGAAGGGACTTAATACCTTCTTTGGGCAGGAATGATGATCAGGAAATAGCAACGGAACTACAAAGCTGAGCATACTTAAGGTGGCAGATGCATTGTTGTGACTTAGAAACACCTCTGGAGGAGGTAGGAAATCTGGGTGATAGAGTCATAGAGGTTTACAGCATGGAAACAGGCCCTTCGGCTCAACTTGTCCATGCCGCCCTTTCTTTTTTAAAACCTCTAAGCTAATCCCAGTTGCCTGCATTTGGCCCATATCCCTCTGTACCCATCGTACCCATGTAACTATCTAAATGCTTTTTAAAAGATAAAATTGTACCCACCTCTACTACTACCTCTGGCAGCTTGTTCCAGACACTCACCACCCTTTGTGTGAAAAAATCGCACCTCTGGACACTTTTGTATCTCTCCCCTCCCACCTTAAACCTATGCCCTCTAGTTTTAGACTCCCCTACCTTTGGGAAAAGATGTTGACTATCGAGCTGATCTGTGCCCCTCATTATTTTATAGACCTCTATAAGTTCACCCCTCAGCCTCCTATGCTCCAGAGAAAAAAGTCCCAGTCTATCCAGCCTCTCCTTATAACTCAATCCATCAAGTCCCGGTAGCATCCTAGTAAATCTTTTCTGCACTCATTCTAGTTTAATAATATCCTTTCTATAATAGGGTGACCAGAATTGCACACGGTATTCCAAGTGTGGCCTTACCAATGTCTTGTACAACTTCAACAAGACATCCCAACTCCTGTATTCAATGTTCTGACCGATGAAACCAAGCATGCCGAATGCCTTCTTCACTACTCTGTCCACCTGTGACTCCACTTTCAAGGAGCTATGAACATGTACCCCTAGATCTGTAACTCTCCCTAACGCCCTACCATTAACTGAGTAAGTCCTGCCCTGGTTCAATCTACCAAAATGCATTTCCTCACATTTGTCTAAATTAAACTCCATCTGCCATTTGTCAGCCCACTGGCCCAATTGACCAAGATCCCGTTGCAATTGGAGATAACTTTCTTCACTGTCCACTATGCCACCAATCTTAGTGTCATCTGCAAACTTACTAACCATGCTTCCTATATTCTCATCCAAATCATTTTTTTCAAGACTACAAAGAAATATTCCAGAGTGTCTCTGTGCATTGTGTTAGCAGGGTCATTTTTACACAACTTGCACTTCAAAGGAGGCAGAAATGGGGAAAAGCCACGTCAACCTATTCAAAATGTCAGGAAATAGCACAGGATTTAGACGGCTGAAATTAGATACCGAAATCTTGCTCCTGTTCACACTGGCAGGATCTTACAGTCCAGCCGTGGGTTTCCCAGCAGCGAGGGGTGAGTTCAACAGCAGGACCATTATATCCCGCTGCCAGCAAGCAGCGTGCCACCTTCCCCTGCTGCCAAACACGACGCGTGAGGGAGAAAAATCCCACCCAGGATTCCCCGTGGTGGGGTAAATATGATGGGGATTGAGGATGCAAAAGAGACCAGTGTAGGAGGGAGGGATAGTTAATGAAGGTTTGACGGGGATCACACACAAATTAAGTTTTGAACATATTTAAACACAAGGATAAGTATTTTGAACATAGAAATTCTGAGTCAACTCTGTTTACTTTTCCACTTGCCAATTTGTGAAAACTGTAACAGCTGTGTCTTCCATGCAAAGGAATCCCAGACACCCTTCCATGCCCTGGTGCTCAATCTGGATCAGAGGGACTCAGTTGTCATACTCCGGAATTAGGAGATCCCTGATATTCATGCATCCTCACCAGCCCTGTGCATCCCAAACCTCTCTGTTCAACACCATTTATTGCCACCTCCAGTTCCTCCTCCTCGCTGACCACCTTCTCCTGCACATCCGCCAATAATCTGTCACCTTCCAAGGCATTACTATCCTCAAGGTCCACAGCTCTCTAAAGATGAAGAACGTACTATACCAGCAGAATGCAAGAGAGCCTTGCAGGAAGGCACCGGAGAGTGTCACCAGACCCCAAAATTTCATCTTCAGAAGTCAAATGGTTTACTCAATAGATGTTCTGCTGCTGTTTCGGCTCTGTGATTCTTTCTGGGTCTCCCATACAGGAGTCACTAACAAGGTCTTCAAGGGATATCCCTTGTTGCCTAGCATCCATCCATGCACTTTTGGTGTTGGAGTGAAGATCTGAGGCCACCTGGACTGGGGGAAAATTAAGGAGTTGAGTACTGCCAAGGAAATGAGTGCAGCAACTCACAGACCAGCTGGATGTTGATGGATCTCACTGATTGGTCATTTGGTGCCGAGATGACTACATGTGTGCAAAATGATGTTGTCCTGGATCAGGTGGAATCCAGTGGCGGAAGCAAAACTCGCTGCACTCTGTGTCCATGAGGCCACATTTGTTGTGAAATATACTATTCAGCTCTGGCAAAGAGAGCATCGATGACTTGAACAATGCAATGGTATGGAACCACTTGCAAAATGCCATTAAAGTCTACAACTAATCCTTGGAAAAATCCAGAAACAATGACCAGAATTCTCCGCCCGTTCACGTCCCGCTCCGCTGCCAGCGAGAACGGAGAATTTGGCATTTAGCGAAATCTCCATTCACTGCATTGGGACTGGAGAATCCCAGCCACGGACGAGGTTGGAGAATCTGGCCCAAAGAAGTTTAAGACCTCAGTGTTTGATTGCTGCTGCAGGGCATGGCGACCAGAACCGTGGTGAGTGAAATCATTGGAGATGGGTGTCACAAATGTCTGTGACCATTTGCCTGGACAGTCACAGTCCCTTACAGCACTCACTCTCCATCCATATCCAAGCAGTGGGGGTACATTCTATGTTGAGGGTAAGGCCTCCATTGCCTTCCCGCCCCTCTTTCCTATCCCATGCCATCCTGCTGCTTGACGTTCCACCTTCTTGGCACAGGATGTTGCCCCTCATTACCATTGACAGTCATGCCCCCATCGCCAGCTGTCGTCTCCCTTTTGGACAGGTGACTGCCCTATTGTGGTTGGCAGCTCCACCACATTGTCTTCTACTTCCACAATGCCAGAAGGGTGCTGACACCATTCATAGTCTGGGCACTGAGTTCCCAATCTCCCTGCCAGTTGCATTGGGCACATCTTCATCAAATGCTGAGTCCCCTTTGCTCCAGTGATCTTCTTAAGAGACCAGGGTAATGCCCTGGCACAGCTGTGACTGACTGCCCACTCTGTACCCACCACTTTTCAGCTGATTAGAATCTGACAGCTCCTGAAACCCCTAACCGCCTTCAAGATTCCAACTTCCATCTTCAATAAGTTCTTAATGAGCTTTTCAAACTTTAATTGACCTATATGGGAACCAGGAGAATCAAGGCCACTCCCCCTGCTATAGTGAAAGTTATTAGCACCAGGAATGGCATTTTGAAACTGACACACCAGTCAATGTTGGTATTTTCATGCCACCACCCTCACCTCACACCATCCCCCACCCACCCATAGCCTCACACCCCTCCCCTAAAAACCTGTTTCCAATCTCGAGCCCAAAAATTCATCTGACTTATCCAGTCAGCAATAACAGAGAACAACTTTGTTCCAAGAACCCCCAGCTTGATGTGTATTTAATAACTTGAATCTACCAAAGGGACTTGCAAATGTTCTGTGAAATGTGAAGCTTAAGATCACAAAACCTATTGTGGCCTGAACTTTCACCATGATAGAGAACTCTTTGTCATGGTGCAAATGGCACCTGGAGTGTGCAGATTAGACCAGGTAAGAGCAGGTCTGAACTTGGTGGATTCAGCTGGATAGCCAGAGCATCCTTTGCAGAGATCAGGTATCACTTTTGTTATGGTCTGTGGTGAACCATCGTTGGTTCCCACCAGGTAGTACTGAGCCAGGGTCTGGCCAGTACTATGAGTCTGTATATATGTTGCTGTTGGGGTTAGGGTTGGGTTGTTCTACATGTAACTGTTGGGGTTAGGGTTGGGCTGTTCTACCTGTATTATAGTTATTATGGTACATCCCAGTCGGGCTCCGCCTCCTGGGAGAGGTATAAAGGTCACTGCTCTGTCTGGGACCCCTCAGTCTGGGATTGTGTATTATATATGGTAGCTCTATTGTAGTAGTCAATAAAAGCCTTTATTTCCTCGAGCATCTCTAGCCTCGTGAATTATATCGCGCATCAATTTTATTGACTACTAATTGAACTCTCGTCGTTGAAAATAAAAACGATACAGAGAGCATGGAGCAAATGCTTAAACCCGAACGTCTTACGCTGGACCCACGTGCGGCGGGCGCCTCCAACACCTTCGACCACTGGTTGAAATGTTTTCAGGATTACCTCGAAGCCTCCGCAGTGGTCACCACGGACGACGACAGACTCCGGGTCCTCCACGCAAGGGTAAGCGACGCTGTATATTTAGCGATCCGTGCGGGCACCGACTACAAAGGGGCCCTCGAGCTTCTTAAGAAGCGCTACATTAAACCGCCAAACGAGATGCATGCTCGATATCTCTTAGCCACTCGACGACGGCAGCCCGGCGAAACGACGGAACAGTTCGCGTGCGAGCTCCTACAGCTAGCCAGGGGCTGCAAAGCAGTGTCGGCAGACCAGAACATGAACGACCACGCTCGAGATGCGTTTTGTGGCGGGAATCGGATCGTCTTATATCCGACTTCGACTGTTGGAGCAAGGTAATCTCGATCTCACTAAGTCTATAGAGCTAGCGGATACGCTAGAAACGGCCTCCAAAAGCCTGGCGATGTATCCCGAAGACCACGTGGAGACAGCGTGGCAGGAGCAGTCACAGATCCCACTTCGTCCAGCGGGTCCAAAAAGCTGCGTGATGGCGTGCCCACCCTCGGGCCTGACGACGGCAGCAGCTCCAGGCAGCCCGCGGTGTTACTTCTGTGGAGGAGTGAAGCACACTCGGCAGCGATGTCCCGCTAAAGCGGTGTTGTGCTCCGCCTGCGTCAAGAAGGGGCATTATTCGAAGGTATGTCGATCCAAACTTACTTCCAGGAACAGCAGTGCGGCGTGCGACTCCCCGGAGCCGGGTTCCTCGTCGTCGGCATCGTCAAGGGTTTCTTCCACGTGCGAGGCCAGGACGTCGCCATTCCAGACGACGGAGTCGCAAGAGACGCGCGACCACCAGGGGTCGCTGACTTTGGCGCCATCGCCCACGTGCGACCTATGGGAGCAGCCATTTTGGTCGGCACCGACCGCGAATGACCAGCAGGGGTCGCCATCATCCATCTCAGCTGCCTGCAGTGGCGCTCACGAACCAATGGTGGCGTCGATCATCCTGGACTAGGCAAAGCCTCACAGACTCGACAAGTCCATGATGGACATACAGGTAAACAAACGCACGATTTATTGTCTGTTTGACAGCGGGAGCACGGAGAGCTTTATTCACCCAGACGCCGTGAAGCGGTGTGGCCTCCAGATCCAGCCTGTCAAGCAGACAATTTCAATGGCATCAAGGTCCCGGTCTGTCATCGTGCTAGGAAATTGCGTGGTAAATCTAACGGTGCAGGGCACGGTTTATGAGAGCTTCAAGCTCCTGGTGTTACAGCACCTTTGCGCGCCAATACTCCTCGGACTAAATTTCATGGTCCACTTGAAGAGTGTAACCCTACAGTATGATGGGCCACTCCCTCCGCTTTCAGTGGGAGAGCAGCAGCCTCCAAATTGTCCAACGCGCTCCACCTGTAGCCTCTCGACGCTTAGGATTGCCACACCCTCCCTATTCCAGAATCTGGTGCCAGGCTGCAAGCCCATCATGACTAAGAGTAGGCGTTACAGCGCTGAGGATCGGATCTTCATTCGATCTGAGGTTCAGCGGCTCCTCAAGGAAGGGATCATACAATCTAGCGCTAGTCCTTGGAGAGCGCAGGTCATGGTGGTCAAGAGTGGGAACAAACCCCGGATGGTCATTGACTATAGTCAGACCATTAATAGATACACGCAGCTGGATGCGTATCCCCTCCCGCGCATTTCTGACATGGTCAACCAGATTGCGCAGTACCGGGTGTTCTCCACCATCGACCTAAAGTCTGCCTACCACCAGCTCCCCATTCGCCCAGAGGACCGACAATACATGGCTTTTGAGGCGGATGGTCGCTTGTACCATTTTCTAAGGGTTCCTTTTGGGGTCACCAATGGGGTCTCGGTCTTCCAGCGTGCTATGGACCGAATGGTGGACCATAACGGACTGCAGGCTACCTTCCCGTACCTGGATAACGTCACCATCTGCGGCCATGAACAGCAGGACCACGATACCAACCTCCTTAGATTCTTACGCACTGCATCTCGCCTGAATCTGACCTACAACAGGGAGAAGTGTGTATTTCGCACGCGCCGCCTAGCTATCCTCGGATACGTGGTGGAAAATGGGGTCATTGGCCCTGATCCAGACCGTATGCGTCCCCTCCTCGAACTTCCCCTGCCCACTAGTGCAAAAGCACTGAGAAGATGCTTAGGCTTCTTCTCTTACTACGCACAGTGGGTTCCCAATTACGCGGACAAAGCCCGTCCGCTCATCAAGTCCACCTCTTTTCCCCTAGCACCAGAGGCTCGTTTGGCCTTGGAAAAACTAAAAGCCGACATCGCGAAAGCTACGATGCACGCTATCGATGAGTCCATCCCCTTCCAGGTGGAGAGCGATGCATCTGATTTCGCCCTGGCCGCCACACTTAACCAGGCGGGCAGGCCCGTAGCCTTTTTTTCTCGCACCCTCCAAGGCCCCGAAATTCGACATTCAGCGGTGGAAAAGGAGGCCCAGGCCATTGTGGAGGCCGTCCGGCATTGGTGCCATTACTTGGCGGGAAAACGGTTCACCCTGATCACGGACCAGCGGTCCGTGGCGTTCATGTTCAATAACACGTTACGGGGCAAGATCAAGAACGATAAGATCTTGAGGTGGAGAATCGAACTCTCCACCTATAATTACGACATCATGTATCGTCCAGGGAAACTCAACGAGCCCTCGGATGCCCTGTCGCGTGGAACATGCGCCAGTATGCAGGAGAATCGTTTGCAGGCTCTCCACAATGACCTCTGCCATCCAGGGGTCACTCGGCTCTACCACTTCATAAAAGCTCGGAATCTACCCTACTCGGTGGAGGATGTCAGGTCCATAACTAGAAGCTGCCGGGTATGCGCGGAATGCAAACCGCACTTTTACTGACCTGACAGGGCACAACTCGTTAAGGCCATTCGTCCCTTCGAAAGACTGAGTGTCGACTTTAAGGGCCCCCTTCCCTCGACAGATCGGAATGTGTACTTCCTCAATATCATTGATGAGTACTCACGATTCCCTTTTGTCATTCCCTGTTCTGATACGTCCGCTGCCACGGTTATCAAGGCATTTCGTGATCTTTTCACCCTGTTCGGGTACCACTGTTACATCCACAGCGATAGGGGCTCGTCGTTCATGAGCGATGACTTGAGGCAATACCTGCTCTCATACGGGATTGCCTCTAGTAGAACCACGAGCTACAACCCTAGGGGTAACGGACAGGTGGAACGTGAGAATGCTACAGTCTGGAAGGCTGTCTTACTGGCGTTGAAGTCAAAAAGCCTTCCAGTCTCCCGTTGGCAAGAGGTGCTCCCTGATGCGCTCCACTCCATACGCTCACTCCTGTGTACGGCAACCAACGCTACTCCCCATGAGAGGTTGTTTTCATTCCCTCGGAAGTCTTCCTCTGGGACCTCATTACCGTCTTGGTTGACGTACTCAGGACCTGTCCTCCTGCAGCGACATGTTAGGGCCCGCAAGTCCGACCCTTTGGTTGAACAGGTCCATCTCCTCCACGCCAACCCTCAGTATGCCTATGTGGCATACCCTGACGGGTGAGAGGACACGGTCTCGATTCGAGACCTGGTGCCAGCAGGGGGCTTGGAAACCTCTGTTGCTCCCATACCTCCTGTTAGAGACCCCCCAACTATTGTTTCCCCTCCTGACACGGCGCGGGCAGCATCGGGACCATCACTTAACCCTTTTACTCCCGTGTACAGCTTGCCTGAGTCCAGGAGATGGTTGCCACTTCAAGGCGTGTCCGAGCTCAGTGGATTGTCACCACCTCGGGGTCTACCGGCCCGTGAGGCATTGGAGGAGCCGTTGGACACCGCCTTGGGGAGAAAGCCACCGCGAGTGCCTACTCCGGTGTCATCACCGGTGTTGAGGAGGTCACAACGACGGTGCGGTCCCCCTGACCGTCTGAACTTATAGACTGATGACCAATTGTTCTGTGTTTTTTTTGTACCCCACCGGCCTTTGTCTTCAAAGGAGGGGTGAATGTGGTGAACCATCGTTGGTTCCCACCAGGTAGTACTGAGCCAGGGTCTGGCCAGTACTATGAGTCTGTATATATGTTGCCGTTGGGGTTAGGGTTGGGTTGTTCTACATGTTACTGTTGGGGTTAGGGTTGGGCTGTTCTACCTGTATTATAGTTATTATGGTACATCCCAGTCGGGCTCTGCCTCCTGGGAGAGGTATAAAGGTCACTGCTCTGTCTGGGACCCCTCAGTCTGGGATCGTGTATTATATATGGTAGCTCTATTGTAGTAGTCAATAAAAGCCTTTATTTCCTCGAGCATCTCTAGCCTCGTGAGTTATATCGCGCATCATGGTCTCAGTACACTTTTAGCAGAAATAAAGCATCCTTTGCTGGAGGTCCGGTGCCCTTTGGAATTGTTAAAGATAGACATAATTGTGCATAAAAAGAGCACATTAATTACTGGCAAGCTCATTTGAACTGTGAACAGACCTGTCAAAATCAAATAAAAACTGTCAAGAGGTCCTGTCCAGACCATCAAGAGGACTTGTTAGAATTATCCAAAGGACCTGTCAGAACCGCCAAGAGGACCTGTTAGAATTGTCAAGAGGACTTGTCAGAACTGTTAAGTAAATCTGTTCAGACCATCAAGAGGACCTGGTGGAATTATCAAGAGGACCCACCAGAACTGTCAAGATTACTTGTTAAGACTATCAGGAACACCTTGCAGGACTGTCAAGAGGACCTGTCAGAAGTAATTGTCAAAGAGAGCTGTCAAGCTTTAAAGGCATTTTTTTGTAAAAAAAATGCTTGTAATGTTAATAAATGCTTGCTTTGAGGTAACGGTTGACATGGAAGGCGTGGGGGAATCCATGGGGGAGGTACACAGACATGTGTCATGAGTTGCATGGATGGGGCATGTGAGGCAGACCATCCAGCCAGCCCTTCTCCACTCTTGGCAGCCTCTGACTGCACTCATTTCAGAGACACCAGCTCCAACTTCTGATCTTGGCAAATCAAGCAACTTAGTACTCACAATAAGCTAGTAGCACACGCCTGTCACTGTGTATGCACTCCTTCAACTTGTGTGTCAAGACTACATGCTCTCAGTGATAAGATGGCATATAATGTGAGAGAATAAGCCAAAACCGGAGGAAATGGCAAGCCCTCAACACCCTGTGACAGTTTTGAGAAGGTATATAAATGAAAGCTGCTATGCTACATGACTGATCATTAAAACAAAATAACGTTCGATTAGGTAATACTAGCCATCATTTTGAAGTGTAAAAAAAAGTGAATTTGACCTTTTTTAGATTGTTGCAAATGTTTTCCTCAACTAACAAAAGAAGGCTTTATTTCTTGTACACTTCATGTGAAATATTTACTTCCAGAAAAATATATTTATTATGAAATTTGGGCAGTTTAACTCATCAGTGCCATCCAATGATAAGAAGACTATTGTTTTGAGACTTCCTGACAAAAATATTTCAAACATCTAATCAAGTCACAAATAAAATAATCCTTTCAAAGAGAAACCATCAATGTGTTTATCTATATAATAATGGGCAATTGTTATATATTGATTGAAATTATTATTTTAGTTACTTATCTAAAGCTGTTGCTAGTGTAACAGATGTTGCCTGTGACAAATAGGGCAAGATTACTGAGTCACAGTGTGTTTTGCCATTGATACACTACTAGCAAACCATAAAGCCACAATTCACAGAACTGGACTGTGTGAGGAAAATTGATACTTTAATTATTTCCAGGTCATATACAGAAAACACTTAAGAGTGAAATGAGTACATAACTGAACCTAGTTAGTTTAATGTGTTTTCATTTTAATCTTTGGAGAGGGGAAAGGTTAGGAATACAATCATGTGCTTGAAGACTTGTGAAGTCCATACCAATTTCATCTGAGAAGCCTGGGCTTAAATCTAACCCTGACGAGGTTCAATTCTGACAGTTTAAGTTCAGCACCCAGGCTGATAGTTGAGGGGTGTGGTCATGTTTGAAGAAATGCTGAATTGCACTTAACCTGGAACGTCTGCTGTTGCTGCTTATTACAAAACAGATTAGCTTTGATCGCAATTATTAGTATAATGATATTGACCACGCATGTTCATTACATTTGACATGTGAAATTGATAGTCAGTATCGGGCTGAAAATATTCAGCAATTCAGTACTGTCACAACTCTGGTGCACAGGAATGGACTGGAATTTGAAAGGACTTGGATGCGTTAGTACTTATCTTATGTGGTGATTCCATGGGCCTTGTAAGGGTTAAAGCCTTGACCTATCCCTGACATAGGAAAGGATTCCCAATGCATTTGTTCATGGAACTCACTGACGGGGGAGTTGTGGAAGCAGATACAACAGTGACTTTTAAGGGGCATCTTGAGAAATACATGAATAGGATGGGAATAGAGGGATATGGTCCCTGGAAGGGTAGGGGTTTTTAGTTCAATCGGGCAACAGGGTCGGTGCAGGCTTGGAGTATCGAAGGGCCTGTTCCTATGCTGTAATTTTCTTTGTTCTTTGTTCATTGTATGGATTTCCCATGACCCTGGCCTTCAGAGATACTTGCCGCAGGATCAGTAGTACATCGAGAATAGGCTAGCTCTGAATCATAGAAACACTACGGTACAGAAGGAGGCCATTGGGCCCATCAAGTCTGCACCGATTCTTACACTTTCCTACCCCATAACCCCATGTATTTACCCCACTAATCCCCCTAACCTACACACCTTTGGACACTGAAGGTCAATTTAGCATGGCCAATCCACCTAACCTGTAAATCTTTGGACTGTGGGAGGAAACCAGAGCACCTGGAAGAAACCCCACACCGGGACGGGGAGATCATGCAAACTCCACACAATCAACCAAGGCTGGACTTGAACCCTGGCCCCAGCTACTGTGAGGCAGCAGTGCTAACCACTGTTCCACCGTGCCGCCTGATCAGGTAAAGAATGTCTTCGTAACCTTAAGTCGAAGAAGTATTACGTTTTGAAAAAAATATTTTAATCCTTAATTCTTTTTAAGCTGCTGCTATTTTGCTGAAATTTGTGGCCTCTTTGGTGGACACACCCTCCCTATGATCATAGTTGTGTGGGCACCCTCCACACTGGCATAGAAATTAAAGGATCGCCCCAACCCCGGGACACCATTACATTTGGTGGAATCAGTGCTAGATGCTCTAGGGGAGCATTTCCTGACACTTGTGTTGGGATGCAGTCCCACTGGTAATTTTCTACCTGAAAATCTGGAAATTTGTTTCCAACCAGGCAAGGATTACTATGACTTTCAACTCCTACTTAGTAAACGATGCATCTTCTAGTTTCAATATGCAAATCGAAATTGAGGGGAATTTTTTTTGCTTTTCCTTCTCAATACACAATGGTATGCACCTTCGAGCCATACTTTCATAGAAAATCAAGTTGCGGCAGCTGAAATCCCAATGGATGTCAAAGCTGATAATACAGTGAAATCACTCGGGAAGTTCTGTGCTCTTACACTTAGCCTTGTGGCAGGCATTTATTTAGACAGAATAAGACTGTGACTTTTCAATTCCAAGTACAATTTGTTTCTATAATACATCTGCAAGTGCAATGTGTGATGGAATTTTTCCTATTTGAGGTTAGGAAGTTCTGTGTGATGATATGCTGTAATAGGTTTACTGCAGGCCATATCCTTGCAATAAACAACACAACACATGTACATCTGTGGCCAAGTGTCAATCTTTTAAATGTATATCAAAAATGCATTAAATTGTCTGATTGGTATTCGGGTTGAACTGCTTTCTCTTCTGTTGCAGGATTCAGAATAAAGGCTTGTCAACCACAAATTTCTTTTGTAATGCACTCTGTAGATTACTTTGAATTATTGTTTGTTTGATCTTTGTTTGCCATCCCCACCGTAGTTAGAGGTGGATTCGGTGCGTCTATTTGTACCAAAAAGGATGTAATCTTGCAAGTACCTGCTCAATCCCATTCCGCAGTGTGGGAACAGAAATACATTCAGCATGCTGAGGGAAAAGAAACAGAGAGTTTCAGCTTTCAAAAGTTACCCCTGCAGCTTTACACAGAATGGTCAAGCTTTCCAGCATGGTTACAAGGAATTGGAACCAAATTAAAACCTTCTTCAGCTGTTATTTTAATCCAGGGCAATAGTTAATCAGTATTTGTTTTCCACACTTCCTTCGTGTTTTCTTTGAACCTTTTTGATCACTGGTTTTACAGAAGCCTTTTATTAAATGTACAATTTAGCGTGGTGAGCTATAATTAAGTTCAATTGCAAAATATCAAACTTGTGAAAAAATGACAGATGCAAAATGACCAATGAATCATGTTTTTTTTAGTTAACTATTTAGCGATGTGGATTACAATCAGATGCTTAAATGAGAGCCTGCTGCAGTTCAAATCTATATTTAAGTGCAATTAGCTGAAGCAAAGTATTCAAAACAAGGAATTTAAGGAACAAAAGCTTCTTCCAGTGCCAAAAGCACTGAGAGTTGCCAGGTGCTATTAAAGTATTTACACCTCTTTTTATTGTTTTTTATTTGTTTTATAAGAAAAGTTAAATGTATTTTTTTCTCTTTAATTTTATAATGGGAGTTCAAAGCGGTGTGGTTTCTGTCAATCCCAATATAAAACTTCAAGGGCAGAAATAAAAATGCTAATTTTCCTTTGATTTTGAATTCAGTTTTTTACAGAATGCATTCAGTTGCCTTAAGTAATGTCTTCAAATGCTACTTCTTTTCCTGCTTGCTTTCCAGCATCTCAGTGACACTGCTGTGTTCATGTGATTTTGCACATGCATATTTGACAGAAAAGATTGCAACTGTCAAAGAAGCAATCAAAGAAAGAAAGAGAGATTTCAGTGTGGAGTGTTTTGATTTCTGGTTATTTTTTTTGCATCTAAAGAGAATCATTCATCACCACAGCCTGCTTCATTCAGTCTTTGTGATCAATTCCATTTTGAACCCAAACCTATTTTTGTTTATTATGTGGGCATACTGAAACATATTTAAAGTGAAGTAGCTGCTTCCCTACTCATTGTAAAAATCTGCCAGACTGTCCTTGGCAAAAACACTGTGACCAATGAATATATTAAGGCACCAAACTTAATAAACACTGCAGTCAAAAACCATGTGATTAATAGAATCCTGATAACCATAGCCATGACAACATGACCTATTCCATGAGACCAAGCCATCACTAAGCACATTTACAACAAAAAAATGAAGGTTCTGCATTTATATTATCAGATCTCTGAGAAATATTCCAAAGTGTTGTAACTACAACTAATTACTTCAAAGTACAGTAATGTTTGTTATGTATTCCTTCAAAAGCAAATACAAACGGTTGAATGTTTAGGCTCTGAAGGGCTGGGCACACAGCCGATCGATTTTCCTGTTCCGCAGCTGCATCCGACCCCTAGGCCTTTTCCCAGAGGCAGATTGAGGGGGAGGCCGGGTGGAGGCATGTAGCCAATTGATCTCATTAAAAGGTACCTTTAATGGCGCTTATTGTCGGAGGCCAATGTGAAGTTTCCGTTGCTCTGTGAGCTTTGGAGGGGATTGGAGAATAGTGTAGATGACTGGAGGAGGTCTCCTAGCAGCAGAGCAGGGGGAAAGCTCTCCAAGCAAGCTTAAAGGCACTCCCTGTATGCCCGGCTACAGCTGCAACCATAAGCTGCACTGTCGAATGATTTCCTCTCATCAATTGCAGTCCAGCCGATGAGGTCATTTTTGTTTTAAATTTGAAGTTTAAGAAGTTGGAAAAAGCACGCCTCCATCTCACCCTCTCCCTCACTGAAAATGCAGACTACTGCTTCAGTTCTGAAGGGCCTCCTACTGAAAGCTTGGACAATTATTGTTGAAAGGTAAGATAGGAGAACACAAGCATAGAAATTTAGGGACCTGTGGCCCTGGGATTGAGGAGCAGAGAGGTGAACATCTGCTTCTAAAGCTTTGGACATGCAGCTGGAAGAAGTATTGAGCATGGTTAATGTGAATGCTGTGATCAGAATAATGGCAATGAACTTCAATATTTTATGCTGAGTCACGCAGATGACCATATTGTCTGAAATAAGCCTCTGTCAATTGAACAAAGTCTGTTCTCCTTGGTGACTCACAGCAAACTTTCTTTATGATGATCATAACTTCACACAGAAACAAATATACATTTAGGAGGATAGAAAAGAGGAATGTTACAACTATGAATAAAGTAACACTAAAAGAACTGCAGAAATGGATATCAGGTCATTTGACTGCTGAGAAGTTCCAGTTCCAGTGGGTTAAGAACATAAGAACATAAGAAATAGGAGCAGGAGTAGGCCATCTAGACCTCGAGCCTGCCCCGCCATTCAATAAGATCATGGCTGATCTGAAGTGGATCAGTTCCACTTACCCGCCTGATCCCTATAACCCCTAATTCCCTTACCGATCAGGAATCCATCTATCCGTGATTTAAACATATTCAACGAGGTAGCCTCCACCACTTCAGTGGGCAGAGAATTCCAGAGATTCACCACCCTCTGAGAGAAGAAGTTCCTCCTCAACTCTGTCCTAAACTGACGCCCCTTTTATTTTGAGGCAGTGCCCTCTAGTTCTAGTTTCCTTTCTAAGTGGAAAGAATCTCTCCACCTCTACCCTATCCAGCCCCTTCATTATCTTATAGGTCTCTATAAGATCTCCCCCCTCAGCCTTCTAAATTCCAACGAATACAAACCCAATCTGCTCAGTCTCTCCTCATAATCAACACCCCTCATCTCTGGTATCAACCTGGTGAACCTTCTCTGCACTCCCTCCAAGGCCAATATATCCTTCCGCAAATAAGGGGACCAATACTGCACACAGCATTCCAGCTGCGGCCTCACCAATGCCCTGTACAGATGCAGCAAGATATCTCTGCTTTTATATTCTATCCCCCTTGCGATATAGGCCAACATCCCATTTGCCTTCTTGATCACCTGTTGCACCTGCGGACTGGGCTTTTGCGTCTCATGCACAAGGACCCCCAGGTCCCTCTGCACAGCAGCATGTTGTAATTTCTTTCCATTTAGATAATAATCCAATTTGCTATTATTTCTTCCAAAGTGAATAACCTCATGGGTTCCTGGCAGAAGGCAGCAGCACAGAATGTCTTTAAGGTGGATAGCAATGCACCGAGGTAGGATTGCTGAACGTAGACTTGGTCTGCTTGACAAATGATGGTCTGAGGCTTCCAGATAAACAGGCCTCAAGGGACTCAGACTTGTTCCAGGTTGCTTGGAGTCCTGTTGTTCATCTTGCAGACTGGAGGTAAATCAGCAGATTGCTTGTTTTCTGAGTTATCAACTGGATATAGAGATTTCAAAATGGTGACTGAAGTTGTGTGAACTAATTCCACCACAATGATTTCATAAAGGGATGCTTATCCGTTGTCTGGGTCTGGCTTTTGTTTGGTGACTTATAATGTCTTAGCCATAAGCCTCTGAAGGAGTAATTATCCATATTGATGATCCTGCTCCAGTCAGCAATTGCCTTTATAGACCCTCAGATTCGAGTAGAAGGGTAAGATTAAAAAAGTGAAAATGATATCCATTTCTTTTCCGTAGTTTCATTGTTAAATGGAACTTGTCGTTTCCAGTTGTGAGATGCTGGCATTTATTGGCTCTGCAGGTCTAATGGGTTTCAATGTCTCTCTCTTTGTTATAGACCTCTGGTTTTGTGGATTATAATAGGTTCTCACAATGAGGTGTGAGATTCCACAAGGATGCGGGCGGAACACTTTTGTCCTTGTTACAGTTATCGGAAATTTCCAGAAGCTGTGGCCAATCCTTTGAGTTATGTGACCTGCAGCAACCACATTTTGTTTAGCAAAGTCCATTTTTAAATAAACAAAAAGAATAAAGTTTGATTTATACAGTTTATGATTTATTTCATGTAGAACTGATATATCATTACCACTACACCACCACGTCCCCTAAAGTAGGCAGTAATAGGTAGTAAGAGTTGACAAGGGCAACAGAGCAGAAGCAATATATTTAGCATGACTGACTCGTGATCAAGGTCAGAGCATATGGAGTCAGGAGATTAGTAACAGAATGGATTGCAGATCGAAAACAGACAGTGGGGATTAAGGATAGTTACCCAAACTGGCAAAACATTGGGCATTGGTGTTTCCCAAGGATTTCTGATAGGATCACTTCTGCTTGCCATTTATATGAAAGATTTGGGCTTGGGAATCAGAAATAAATTTCTAGTTTTAGAAACAACATCAAACTGGGGTGCATAGTTAATACAGAACAAGACTGACAAAATACAGGCGCAAATGAATAAACTTGCAGATTGGATGTTTAATTGGAAAATTAACTTTAATGCAGCTAAGTGTGAAGTGGTACATTTCCCTAGGAAGAATAGGAGACCACATACTCCTTAACCAATGGTCTATATGTTGTAGAAAAAGAGAGATTAAGGGTACAAGTACACAAATCACGTAAATAATGGTACAGGTTAATAAAACCGTAAAGAACAGAAAATGTCTGGGATTCATCTCTTGAGGGATAACATTGAAAAGCAGAGAAATTATGAAACTTTTATAAAACCTTGGTTAACCACACCAGGAAAGCTCGTGAAAAACAGTTTTGGAGTCAAATATTCCAAGACAAGGAAAAGAAAAGAATGCGGGAGCTAAGAATCATTTTGGAGTAATTCTGGGAGAATTGAATAGTTTATTTAAAGAACAGTGTAAAGTATGCCTGTGAAGTGTGTTTTTTTTTCAATTGTGTTAAAAGTTCTGACTGTAGTTTAAAGTTTAAGTTATCCACAAAGTGGCGTTTAGTCTACAGTACTTTTAGTTTTCTGTTAGAGTAAAAGTCTTAAGTTTAAGTTTATTTATTAGTGTCATAAGTAGGCTTACATTAACACTGCAATGAAGTTACTGGGGAAATCTCCTATTCGCCACACTCCAGCACCTGTTCGGGTACACTGAGGGAGAATTTAGCATGGCCAATGCATCTAACCAGCACATCTTTCAGACTGCAGAAGTAAAGCAGAGCACCCGGAGGAAATACATGCAGAAATGTGGAGAATGTGGAAAATCCACAGTCTCCCAAGCTAGGAATTTAAGCCGGGTCCTTGGCGCTGAGAGTCAGAAGTACTAACCACTGTGCCTCCTTAAGACATAAAATCCCATTATGACATCCTTTCAGCTATTAACTAGAAGTCTGAATTTCTTTCAAAAAATTATTTGTTTCTATGGATGTCATAACCATTGTTTGAATGCACTATGCTTTTACACTTTAAAGATAATTATTTTGATTAAATACTTTCTGTAGCAAACTGGCCAAAATGTCCTAATACAACCCATATCTTCTTGCCTCACGTCCTTCACGTGACCCTAAGGTTCACTTGTGAAACTTGTACACACTTGAATTAATCTGCCACCAGACTGCTCCTGATCCTTCCACACTCAAAAATCCATGAAACCAGCCTGAGAGCAATGTCACATCTGTGACTGGTACTTCTGATTTCCTGTGCAAGCTATGGCTTTACATGATTTGCCGCAAAGCACACCTGCTCCATCTAGTAGACCTAGGTTGTGTGGCTAAACTGCTGTCCATCCACAGTTTCATTTTGGCTGCCATAACTCAATGCTGCTTATGGATTCCAGCACCTGCTGCCTCTGAATGTCCATATACTGACTAAAAGTTTAAAGTTTATTCATGAGTGTCACAAGTAGACTTACATTAACACTGCAATGAAGTTACTGTGAAATTCCCTGAGTCGCCACACACCAGTGCCTGTTCAGGTACACTGAGGGAGAATTTAGCTTAGCCAATGCACCTAACCAGCACGTCTTTCGGACTGTGGGAGGAAACCGGAGCACACAGAGGAAACCCACGCAGACACGGAGAACATGCAGACTCCGCACAGACAGTGACCCAAACCGGGAATTGAACCCAGATCCCTGGAGCTGTGAGGCAGCAGTGCTAACCACTGTGCCACCATGCCACCCTGCTGGGCAAAGAAGCAAATGAATAATTGCTCCCTTCCAAATTGAGTGATGTTCTACTTGGCTTCTCATTCTCTTCCCTCGAGTAGTTGAAAACTTAAAAGACAATTTCATTCAACATGAAATGTGATACAGTCCTGCTGCCTAAGTACCTTGTGCCCTCTCTTCCCCCTCCTTCTCCCCATGTGACTAAACCCTCCCCAGGTTGTGGTGCTATTTTAAATGAAAGTCATGATGTGGAGATGCCGGCGTTGGACTGGGGTAAACACAGTAAGAAGTTTAACAACACCAGGTTAAAGTCCAACAGGTTTATTTGGTAGCAAAAGCTTTTGCTACCAAATAAACCTGTTGGACTTTAACCTGGTGTTGTTAAACTTCTTACTATTTTAAATGAAGTCATTGAGAGGCGAGTCATCTGTCTGTATTTCTGTGGAGCAGTGATCTTTCTACACTTATTCCTGTTCGTTAATTTGTACAATTTAAGTGTCTGTGAATAGTGAACTACAAAATAATTTGACCTGTTAATTCTCACCATCTTGCCCACCTGTATGTACTTGCAGCCAATCCAGAAAAGCCTCATCTTGAAATAGTGTTAACCCTTGGAGAGTCTTCAGATGTGAAAAGCCTGAAAGATCATGCAACTCATTCAATGACTTCTCCAGCTACCTGCCCTAAACATTAAAGTAAGCTCTCTGGAGAGGTGCCCAGACCTCCTCTTTGCTCAGGTATTTGTCTATACCTCCCTACAAAATCCTTAAATCGTATAGATGATAAAATTTTCACGACCGTGACCATTACATAACCAAAATATTTCAGCCAAACTCCCCGGCTGTGGATACTTCCGTGGTTATCCTCAGACACAGAATTGAGGCAACTCTGCTTAAAAATAAGGATAATATTCACTATGCTGGAATATCCTTGCATGACTGCAGCTTATCTGGATGAAGGTATGGAACCAACCTCTCCATGTTAGCAGTCACTACATAACTGATGGTTGCATACCTAATAAATTAACACAGCTTCTCAGTTGGTATCATAACACTTCTAGGAGGGTAGCACCAGACTATACCTTTCTACTTCAGCGTTTTACACTTCTGATGAACGAATTGTGAAATCATCTGGAACTTTTTCCAAAAGTTTAACCCTACCATTAAATGGTAATCTATTGCACTTTGCTTTCATGGAACATCTGACACTTGTCTCTGAGGTGGATAACTAATTCTCTATAAACACTGTCTTCATTTTTATAGCTTCTTAAATTTTTGCCAATTCACTTTGCGTGTTAAATGATAAGTGTGAAGAGAAAAAAGTTTTCCAATGTAATATGAATAGTATAGATATACCATATCTATGATGGATTAACAAGCTGCAAGCACTTTTCCCACTTCCAAGCATTGCGGGTCAGTTGGCCCATTCATTTTGTTCATTTGTGGTTGAACAGTTAATAATTAAAATTGTTGGACAAATCCAACATTATCATCCCACCTCATTAAAACTTGGAACAAAAGTTGATTTGATAAAAATTTGGGTACTGAGCTCAGTGGCCATGCTTACTGGGCTTTCTGCTCATGACCAACTCTGTTGCTTTCAGAGTGTGTGGTGGTATGACCCCTTTAAAGGGTGAGCTTCTAAAAGGGTCACATGACCTGGGCTGACCAATTGAGAACCGAGTTAGAGCAGGCAGTTTCAGGCATCAATGGCACCAAAAGTGATACGATATTGAAAGATTGGTGAAGTACTGTGATCAGTGCCAATTATAGCAGAAGTTACCTGCTACAGCCCCTTTGCACCCTTAGGAATGGCCAGATCAGCCATGGGTGCAAGGCCACATAGATTATGTAGGACTAATTTTGGACACCATGTTTGTACTTTTCATAGACACCTACTGCAGATGGATGGAGATATTTGAGTTTAGAGCCACAACTGTGCATGCCACAGTTGAGAAGCTTCTTCAGTGCTTCGCATCCCATGGAGTACCCGAAGTACTTGTATCAGAAAACAGAACAGCTTTCACAAGTGCCAAATTTCAAAGTTTCATGTCGTTCAATGGTAAAAACCACATAAGAACTGCACAGTATCATCCCTCATTCAATGGACTGGCTTAGCAGGCAGTCCATTGCCTTCAAGGCTGGGTTAAAGAAACAGCTTGGTTCATTTCAGCTTACAGGACTACCCCACATTCAACTGCCGATAAACCTCCAGCAGGACTATTGATCGGTCATCACCTATGGACCAGGCTAAATCTCGTATTCCTAAATTTAACAGGAGAGTAGAGGCAAGACCGCACAACCATGATTCGACTAAAGATGCAAGATCATTTGAAATAGATCAAGAACAAGAACAAGAACAAAGAACAATACAGCACAGGAACAGGCCCTTCGGCCCTCCAAGACCGCGCCGCTCCCCGGTCCAGGATTGAATCCTGAATCCAGGATCCCCGCCCAATTTTCCAGCCTATCTACATCCTAATATCCTATCCACCGAGCTGTCCCTCACAGCTACGATGCTTTGTTCATCACAACCTATTAACTCACCCCCACCCCCCCATTCCAGACCATGTGATCTCCAGGGAGAGGCGAAAACCCAGAGTGAAAACCCCAGGGCCAATATGGGGAAAAAAAAAATCTGGGAAATTCCTCTCCGACCCCCTGAGGCGATCGAAACGAGTCCAGGAGATGATCCAATACATGTGGAAAACTTCAGAAGTGGCTCAAGCTGGGGTCCAGGAATTGTTGTGACCAAGACAGGGCCATTGTCACACGAAGTGAGTGTTCAAGCCAAGGTTTTGAGGAATCGTGTGGACCACTTGCATGGATGCTGGTCATCCCAAGGGTTAGTGTTACAGTCTGTTTCATTGTTGCCAGCTGGAAATATTGTTGGCTGCCCCAGAAGTGAAATGTCCAATCAACCTGTGACAGGCGCGAGTATTGTTCTGACTAAAACTGAGGATGTTGAAGCATCAGTACCAGAAAAGAGACCAAGTGTGACAATGTCTAGAGAAAGTACCCCAGCAGAAGCATCCCATTAGGTGGAGTTGCGCCGCTCTATGAGGAAGTAGAAGCCACCAGGGAGACTGAGTTTTTGATGGACTGATTAAAAGTGTTCATTGTTGTAAATTGTGGGGGTCTGTATAAGTTAACTATTATTCTGCGCATAAATGAACTTAGAGGTGGAGGGATGTGGTGCCTGGCCCTTTAAGGAATGGGTTTCCGAAAGGGTTACATGACCTAGCTTGACTAATTGGGAACCGAGTTGGGCTTCACTCCAACTTGTCTGGGTTTGTTGCAGCAGTTAGATCCTAGAGTCATGCCTGGAAGCATTGAATCTGCATCATTCTGTAAATAGTTGTTGCTAGTTAATAAACGCTTATAGTTCTTAACTGGTGGAGCCAAGTTTACCCAGAGTGCGTTGATAGTCTTTCTCCTTCTTGTGTAGATGCTCCTCAGGTTTCTCCTTTCAATTGGCCTCAAATTTCCATTATTCTATACCTTCCCATAATCTGTGCTACTCTCATCTTCAGCTTTGATTCCACTTACATTTTCTTCCTTCCGCTTCTGATGCTCTTTCAGCCTTCAATTTGAGCATTTCTAACTGGAATGCTTTTCTTTCCCTCTGCCCATTTATCTCCTCAGTCACCAGCTCATCGTTTTTCCCGATTGACATTTTTAGATATTATTACTCATTTCAATCATTCACATATAAACTTTAAAAAATTGTAAATTACCTTTGGCTAATTTGCCAATATCCCAGGTGGGTGCCACTGATTTCCACAATTGCAAATTTGCCTCAGATACTTTTGCAGGTTGACAGCAATCAGTTGCTCCCATAAATGATCTGAGCACCTTTATTGGAGTGGGCTCCCACTGACCTACACCTATATGTACAGGATCTGGATCGGATATTATTATTCTTTATTAGTGTTACAAGTAGGCAATTAACATTGCAATGAAGTTACTGTGATAATTCCCTAGTTGCCACACTCTGGCGCCTGTTCAGGTACACTGAGGGGGAATTTAGCATGGCCAACGCACCTAACCAGCATGTCTTTCAGATTGGGGAGGAAACCGGAGCATCCGGAGGAAACTCACAGAGACACAGGGGGACTGTGCAGGCTCCGCACAGACAGTGACCCAAGCTGGGAATCAAACCCAGGTCCCTGGTGCTGTGACGCAGCAGTACTAACTGCTGTGCTACCACGCCGCCCAACTATGCGCTTCTTTATTTTGTGTCCAACTCATGTTACTTTAATGCCATATCCAAATGGTCTGTCACACGTTCTCAAAAGAGAATCTGTTTGAGATTTGATATTATCACTGTTGTAAAAGCTATGTTGGACTCACATGGCTTTTTCCACACATAATGATCAGGATACCTGTTCGTATGTGTTTCTTTGAGTTAGAATTTAATGTTGATGCTCCTATAAGAAGCAAGAATAGGCCCACACATACTTTCCTTCTGTTTTATAATTAGTGATCAATGAGCATTAAAGGTTAGACATTGATATTAGCAATATTAGTGGACAAATGCTCAACATTTTTGTATGAACTTCCTTGTTCTGCAAGCTTAATGTGATTTTGTAAATGTGTTAATGCTTCTTCTGGTGAACTGTGCTACTGAGCAGAAACACTACCCCATTAGGCATTTGTCCACTAATTTCATCAAGACTAATTGCTAACCATAGATCTCTTGGATGTCAAGCAATCGGTTAAAATAATAACATTACATGTAGATTAATAGCTTCTTTGCAAGAGCATGGCATTTTCTTGTGTAAATGTTTTTGCACCCAATTAAGTAAATCCTTGATCAATCAACCATTTGGAAATATTTGCTGCTAAAGTCCTCGCTGCAAAAATATTAGTGCACTGTCACCGTTAGCATAATTAAAACCAAAGATCTTCACTTCTGAAATCAATATCATTTCTAAACTAAGTAACTGCAAATCTAACCTTGAATCTCTCAGTTACAGTATTCAGATATGGCATGAGGGTGGCACATGAGGATAGTCAGGTTGACAAACTGCTGATAATAATATTGAGTTTCATTAAATCCAAATGAAAACATTTGGATTTTCTAACCCTGAGTATCAAATGATCAGATTTACCAAATTTTAGGATTGAGAATTCAGATATATTAAATTCTAATACAAGTGATCAAATTGACTAAATCTTTGACTGTGCGGCCTGGTGTTAATTAACACACATCCTGATTTCATTATATGCATATTTGCACAGTTAATTGAAGAACAAAAGGTTTGGCTCTGGGGAGCCTGGAACTCGTCAGTTCAGCCTGCTGGCTGCGGTAACATATTCCACAAGTCTTTTGCTGCAGCACAAAGTAGAAATTTCTTCAGCACTGTCAATTTCTCTGTTCATTTTTCTGGGGTTGTTGAAATTACAATATTGTTGAAGATCCATTCCCAGTGTTTTAAAATTTATTCTTTCACAGGTGTGGGCGTCACTGGCTAGGCTTTATTGTATATCCTGAATTGCCTGGTTAAGATGATCTTTCTGCGCAGACTCGATAGGCCGAATGGCCTCTTCTGCACTGTAGAGATTCTATGGATTCTATGGTAGAGGAACACCCACAATGCTTTTAGGGAGGGAGTTCCATGATTTTGACCCAGCGGCAGTAAAGGAACGACAATATATTTCCAAGCCAGGATGGTGCGTGGCTTGGAGGGGAACTTGCAGGTGGCAGTGTTCCCATGCATCTGCTGCCCTAGTCCTTCAAGGTGGTAAAGGTCACAGGTTTGGAAGATGCTGGCGAAGGAGCTTTGGTAAGTTGCTGCACGGCATCTTGTAGATGGTACATAATGTTGCCCCTGTGCCTTGGTGGTGGAGGAAGGTAATGATGGGTTGTCAGTCAAGCAGGCTGCTTTGTCCTGGATACTTGAACTTCTTCAGTGTTGTTGGAGCTGCACTCATCCATTACACTCCTGACTTGTGCCTTGCAAATGGTGGACAGACTGTAGACAGTGTCTGTAGAGAGTTAAATTACTCGCTGCAGAATTCCTAGCCTCTGACCTGCTCCTGTAGCCACAGTATTTATATGATTGGTCTGGTCAATTATAACTCTCCAGGATGTTGATAGTGATTGATTCAGAGATGAAAATTCCATTGAATGTCAAGGGAAGATGGTTGGGTTCTCTCTTGTTAAAGAGGGGAGGGTACTGGGAGCTGTAATCTGGTGAGAGATCCTTAAAATATTTAAATAAGGGTCCCACACTTGTTACAGGATCCTTTTGTGATGTTTAGCAGCTCCATGATCTTGACCAGCACATGATAAACTCAGAAACTTGTACGACTAACAAACAGACTGTGTTCATGTAGGTGACTACTCAGTCTATATTAGACAGAATTGTCACAATGCTATGCACAAACCCCAGTGTCTGCTGGAGTGGATTTATCCATGTTCTGAACCTTTGAGCATGAGCTTACATGCTGTCCAATGGTGTGTGTCATGGTGTATGTCCCTGTGGTGAACCATTGTTGGTTCCCACCAGGTAGTGCTGAGCCATGGTCTGGCCAGTACTATGAGTCTGTAGATATGTTACTGTTGGGGTTAGGGTTGGGCTGTTCTACCTGTTAATATAGTCCTTATGGTACACCCCAGTCGGCTCCGCCTCCTGGGAGAGGTATAAAGGTCACTGCTCTGCCTGGTGACCCTTTAGTCTGGGATCGTATACTGTATATGGTAGCTCTGTTATTGTTGGCAATAAAAGCCTTTATTTCCCGAGTACATCCAGCCTCTTGTGTGTTATATCGCGCATCAGTCCCTCTGCTTTCTTCAGTAGCCTTGGCCTTCGATGTGAACAGCAAAATTCAATGTGATGTTACCCTCCTACACATTGGCACTTGTAGCATTCAATCGCTTTCACCTAGATACTTGGAGCAGGTGATTCATCACGTGAAGTTCCATCCTCTAGCCTAGTTTCTAAAGTAAGCGTGATGTCTAAATCCCAGCTGATGCATCTTAGGGTCAGATCAAATAATAATGTATCTTCATGGGGACATTCCTCCATTTCCTGAAGTGGCAGAGGTGGTGACACATTTTCCGTATCTAAAATGAGAGAGACAAGGAAAATGGGTTAGCTTTTAGTGGGAAGGGAGAACAGAAAGAGAAATGGTGAAAGGCTGTCATACGAAGTGTGGAGAGCTAGATAGAAGTCAGAAATAAGAAGCAAAAACGATCGATGATAAGGTGTAAAGAAACACCATGTAGCATCTCCTCCAGGATTGTCACCTGCTCGAGACATGATTCCCACTCTTCCCATGATGGTCAGTACTTTTCCTTCTCCAGGAAAAAGGGCATATCAGCAGCTCAGCAGTTTCCTGACAAATGTTGCACACAACCTTCTGTGAGAAAGAAGGAAGTGGGTTAGTGACATACTTGTGAAGAAAACTCTGGATGGTCTGAGGCTTTTTCCAAGGGTGGAAGTGTCAATTACAAGGGGGCACAGGTTAAAGGGGGGGAAAGTTTAAGGGAGATGTACAGGGAAAGATTTCACGCAGAGAGTGGTGGGTGCCTGGAACACGCTGCCAGAGGAGGTGGTGGAAGCAGGCACATTAGCAACATTTAAGAGGCATCTTAATAGGGAGGGAATAGTGGAATATGGTCCGAGTAAGGATGGAAGGTTTTTATTTTAGTTTAGTTAGGACATCATGATCGGCACAGGCTTGGAGGGCCGAAGGGCCTGTTGCTGTGCTGAACTATTTTTTTTTGGCTCTCTTTTGTAAAATGTCAAATAGTTGGCACATGGTGTGTTACGATATAAGGTGTGGGGAAGTTAATGATAATGATGAGTCTATGAGTATGCGGAGATATACAGGGCAGTGATTGTAGGTGAGCAAAGGAAGGGAATGTTGTGAATAGTGAGGGTGGGCTGTCAGCAGAGAATTAAAGAGCAGCATTCTCATGTCAATGATTCTGGAGAGGTCATTGAAATCTTTCAGCGTTGCATGTGCTGGGAGCTGACCTCTGGGCATTAACATCCTTTGCAACCCTTCCTATTGTGAATGGTAGTGTTGTCTCGAGAGCTTTTTTCCTATTGGGAGAAACAGGATATCCTTTGTCCTATCTATTGTTTGCACTCACTTTTCCAATGCTGTATCAGAGAACCTCTGAACCATTTCCATCCGTTATAGATTGTTGCATATCTTTTAAAATCTGTTAAGAGCTAGGAGGCAGAGAGTGTGTATAGATGGGTCTTTTTCTAAATGGAGGTTGGTCACCATTGGTGTGCCCCAGGGATCTGTTCTGGGACCCTTGCTGTTTGTCATTTTCATAAATGACCTGGATGAGGAAGTGGAGGGATGGGTTGGTAAGTTTGCCGATGACACGAAGGTTGGTGAGGTTGTGGATAGTCTGGAGGGATGTCAGAAGTTACAGAGGGACATAGATAGGATGCAAGACTGGGTGGAGAAGTGGCAGATGGACTTCAACCCAGATAAATGCGTCGTGGTCCATTTTGGCAGGTCAAATGGGATGAAGGAGTACAATATAAAGGGAAAGACTCTTAGTACGGCAGAGGATCAGAAGGACCTTGGGGTCCGGGTCCATAGGACTCTAAAATCGGCCCCGCAGGTGGAGGAGGCGGTTAAGAAGGCGTATGGTGTGCTGGCCTTTATCGATCGAGGGATTGAGTTTAGGAGTCCGGGGTAATGATGCGGCTATATAAGACCCTCGTCAGACCCCACTTGGAGTACTGTGCTCAGGTCTGGTCGCCTCATTACAGGAAGAATGTGGAAAAGATTGAAAGGGTGCAGAGGTGATTTACAAGGATGTTGCCTGGATTGAGTGGCATGCCTTATGAGGATAGGCTGAGGGAGCTCGGTCTTTTCTCCTTGGAGAGACATAGGATGAGAGGAGACCTAATAGAGGTATATAAGATGTTGAGAGGCATAGATCGGGTGGACTCTCAAAGGCTTTTTCCCAGGGTGGAAATGGCTGCTACGAGAGGACACAGGTTTAAGGTGCTGGGGGTAGGTACAGGGGAAATGTTAGGGGGAAGTTTTTCACACAGAGGGTGGTGGGTGAGTAGAATCGGCTGACGTCAGTGGTGGTGGAGGCAAACTCAATAGGGTCTTTTAAGAGACTCCTGGATGAGTACATGGGACTTAATCGGATGGAGGGTTATAGGTAGGCCTAAAAGGTAGGGATATGTTCGGCACAACTTGTGGGGCCGAAGGGCCTGTTTTGTGCTGTAGTTTTCTATGTTTCTATGTTTCTAACTAATTAACTGGAACAAATTGTTTTGTGCAAGTATTCCAGGAGACCACATTTGACCGCTGCACCAGAGAGTCATGTTATGTGTAACAGAACCAGTTCAAATTGTAGAAGGACCATTTAGATCCAAAATATTAACTCTGTTTCTCTCCACAGATGTGGCCAGACCTGTTGAGTTCATCCAGAATTTTCTGTTTTTATTCCAAACTAGTCCTTCTGGTGAAGGGTCATCCAGACTTGAAATGTCAATTCTGTTCTCGCTCCACAGATGCTGTCAGACCTGCTGAGATTTTCCAGCATTTTCTGTTTTTGCTTCTTTTATACAAGGCAGCATGATAAATATTAAACATTAAAAGCTCTCATCTTTTCAAGCTAAAATTCTGATTATTACCAAAACCTGGGAACCAAAAGACATGAACACATAGCACCAATGATTTTCAATCTGAGAAATTTCCACATTATCTGAAGCTAGACTGCACCTCCCATTTACAAGGCATTGATAACTTTTAAGTGACAGTCTTCCCATTCCCCCCAAACAGCCAATGAATAATGCAAATAGTGATAGCTGCATGCCTGACTCATTTTAATGAGTCTCCGTGAAGCGTCAAACATGCTGCCTGGGATAACATGAACACCTAGATCCAATGCACACCATACACTCCCGTGTGAGGCATAATAACATTTCTAGACTGCCATATGCTATATAGTTTAATATCATTTTTTTTAACCTGACTCCAGAAGAAGCTCCACCATATTCAAAGGATGAGTTAACACATCAAAGATAAGTACCATTTTGAGAGGTTGGGGCCTGAAAATTATGATGTGGAGATGCCGGCGTTGGACTGGGGTAAACACAGTAAGAAGTTTAACAACACCAGGTTAAAGTCCAACAGGTTTATTTGGTAACAAATGCCACTAGCTTTCGGAGCGCTGCTCCTTCGTCAGGTGGAGTGGAGAAATGCTCACAAACAGGGCATACAGAGACACAAACTCAATTTACAGAATAATGATTGGAATGCAGTCTTTACAGATAATCAAGTCTTAAAGGTACAAACAATGTGAGTGGAGAGAGCATTAAGCACGGGTTAAAGAGATGTGTATTGTCTCCAGACAGGACAGCCAGTGAGATTCTACAAGTCCAGGCAAGCTGTGGGGGTTACAGATAGTGTGACATGAACCCAAGATCCCGGTTGAGGCCATCCTCATGTGTGCGGAACTTGGCTATCAGTTTCTGCTCAGCGATTCTGCGCTGTCGTGTGTCATGAAGGCTGCCTTGGAGAACGCTTACACGAAGATCAGAGGCCGAATGCCCGTGACCGCTGAAGTGCTCCCCAACAGGAAGAGAACAGTCTTGCCTGGTGATTGTCGAGCGGTGTTCATTCATCCGTTGTCATAGCGTCTGCATGGTTTCCCCAATGTACCATGCCTCGGGACATCCTTTCCTGCAGCGTATTAGGTAGACAACGTTGGTCGAGTTGCAAGAGTATGTACCGTGTACCTGGTGGATGGTGTTCTCACGTGAGATGATGGCATCTGTGTCGATGATCCGGCACGTCTTGCAGAGGTTGCTGTGGCAGGATTGTGTGGTGTCGTGGTCACTGTACGCCTGAAGGCTGGGTGGTTTGCTGCGGACAATGGTCTGTTTGAGGTTGTGCGGTTGTTTGAAAGCAAGAAGTGGGGGTGTGGGGATGGCCTTGGCGAGATGTTCGTCTTCATCAATGACATGTTGAAGGCTCCGGAGGAGTTGCCGTAGCTTCTCCGCTCCGGGGAAGTACTGGACGACGAAGGGTACTCTGTCCACCGTGTCCCGTGTTTGTCTTCTGAGGTGGTTGGTGCGGTTTTTCGCTGTGGCGCGTCGGAACTGTCAATCGATGACTCATGCGCCATATCCTGTTCTTATGAGGGCATCTTTCAGCGTCTGGAGTTGTCTGTTGCCATCCTCCTCATCTGAGCAGATCCTGTGTATACGGAGGGTTTGTCCGTAGGGGATGGCTTCTTTAACGTGTTTAGGGTGGAAGCTGGAGAAGTGGAGCATCATGAGGTTATCCATGGGCTTGCGGTATAGTGAGGTGCTGAGGTGACCGTCCTTAATGGAGATGCGTGTGTCCAAGAATGCAACTGATTCCAGAGAGTAGTCCATGGTGAGTCTGATGGTGGGATGGAACTTGTTGATGTCATCATGTAGTTGTTTCAATGATTGTTCACCATGAGTCCAAAGGAAGAAAATGTCATCGATGTATCTAGTGTATAGCATCGGTTGAAGGTCCTGTGCGGTGAAGAAGTCTTGTTTGAACCTGTGCATGAAGATGTTGGCATATTGAGGTTCGAATTTGGTCCTCATGGCTGTTCCGTGTGTCTGGATGAAGAACTGGTTGTTGAAGGTGAAGACATTGTGGTCCAGTTTGAAGCGGATGAATTGTAAAATTGCATCTGGAAACTGGCCGTTGTCGGCGCTGAGCACTGAGGCAGTTGCAGCAATGCCATCATCGTGGGGGATGCTGGCGTAGAGTGCCCGAGACATCCATTGTGACGAGTGCTCCTGGTTCAACTGCTCCATGTGTGCCGAGTTTCTGTAGGAAGTCCGAAGTCCACCTGACGAAGGAGCAGCGCTCCGAAAGCTAGTGGCATTTACTACCAAATAAACCTGTTGGACTTTAACCTGAAAATTATGAGCATGGAGTGTGTCAGTTTCTCAAACCCATTTCCAGCATCGGCTATTTTGGTCAAGGTATGTTTGGGGACATGGAATCCACCGTTCAAGAGAAGATGCAGGCAAATAGATTTGTTAAGAGCCTTGTTAACCTCAAGACCGACAGTCATTTTCAAGGCTGACAGTCATTTTAGTCAACCTCCAGGTTCCCCAACACCCACCCCTTCCCTCCCCCTCCCACGTGCTGGTCTGACTGTTTTTTGTATCTTTTAATCAATTTTTAAATTTGATTTGATTTGATGTATTGATTTGCCACATGTATTAGTATACAGTGAAAAGTATTGCTTCTTGCGCGATATACAGACAAAGCATACCGTTCATAGAGAAGGAAAGGAGAGAGTGCAGAATGCAGTATTACAGTTATAGCTGCGGTGTAGAGAAAGTTCAAATTAATGGACCTATCTTGGTCCATTCAAAAGTCTGATGACAGCAGGGAAGAAACTGTTCTTGAGTCAGTTGGTGTGTGACCTCAGACTTTCGTATTTTTTCCCTATGCAAGAAGGTGACAGAGAAGACATTCGGAGTCCGTGGGGCCCTTAATTATGCTGGCTGCTTTTCCGAGGCAACGGGAAGTGTAGACAGATTCAACGGATGGGAATTTTTATGATGGAAAGTGCATCTTCTTGTTAAAGTTCCCTCTTGTAACTTTCATGATGTGAAGTTATTTAAATCCCCAGGCCTTTCTGCAGGTGTCAGTGAGAGTTTAAAAAAAAAGTTCTATCAGGTAAAAGGTTGCCGTACCAATTGGTCTGCCCACACAAATAAAGGGAGATGGGCAATGGAAAGTTCCAGTCAATAGGTATTTATTTACATTGGCTTCTTGATTGTCAGTGGGTGAGCTTCCAACTCTCACACAGCCTCACCAACTGAAATATCGCGCCAGACTATCGGGACGCATGCCTGATGTCTCCTCACATGATGTCATGCGCTTCTGGGTCAAGCGCCCACCTAAACTTTGGACTTAAAATTCTGCCGATCCAGAGGCACTGATGCAGCCCCCAGACCTGCTGTTTCCTTTGTGTGCACAGGTTCCCTACTCCTCTCTGTGAGCTCGCAGAAACATTCTCTGGCAAATACAGGAACTTACCACAACACCTCCAAAAACACCTAGCTTACTTCCAGACACATTGCAACAGAAAAGTTCCAAAAATTTAACTTACCTTCAAATTGGATGCAAGCCACATCATGCAGCTGAATGTTTGTTGCTTAATGAGCGATTGACAAATTAATTGCCTTAATTTGGGTGGTCTAAATTAGATATCCTGGCATCACAATATCTGGTTGGGCTGTATGGTGCCAGGATCGCACACATTCTCTGCCTTCCAGTATTGGCTGGGGATCTGGGGATACGTCCTGCTTGTGTCATCTTCTTGATAGCACCACTTTGATGGAGTGCAGTGTTTTAATATCCAATGAATTTCACATCCATATATTCCATGATATTTCTACTTGTCTTTTTTGTCATGGTCAAAGGAGAACCAAAATAAGTTTGGTGACTTTTGGCAGTGCAGCTTGTAAATAGGATTTACTGCAGCCATCGTGGGCTGGTGATGGAGCAGTGGATATTGACCCTGCTTAGAGAGATATCAATCTAGCAAACTGCTTGACACGCAGCTTCTTGAATGATGCTGTAACTGCAGCCATGTTGGCCACTAATGATAATTCTATCGCATTCCTGACTTGAACATTACAGGTAATTAGGAGGTACTGAGGGAGTCAATTGTGAGTCATAATCTATGGCTGATTCATTTAAGCTTCCTTTGAGGTGACGCCCAAGTGTAGGAAGAATCAACAATGGTGGCATTTTGAAGGACCGAGACAAATAGTTCCCCGAGGGATTCTTGCAGAAATCTCCTGATGTTATGAAGTGTCCAAGAATATGACCATTTTTCTGTGCGGGTTCCTTTGACCATACCCAAATTCAATTCCTCTAAAGCCCTTGGTCAGCTGAATGCTTTGATTTATTATTGTTACATGCATTGGTATGCAATGAAAAGTATTGTTTCTTGCGCGCTACACAGACAAAGCATACAGTTCATAGTGTACATAGGAGAGAAGGAAAGGAGAGGGTGCAGAATGTAGTGTTGCAGTCATAGCTAGGGCGTAGAGAAAGATCACTTTAATATAAGGTAGATTTGTTCAAAAGTCTGACGGCAGCAGGAAAGAAGTTGTTCTTCAGTCAGTTGATATGTGTGCTGCTGATAACAACTTATTCCAGATGCAGCACCATTACTGTTTTGGTCAGTTCAACAAAGCCAGGGGAAAAACTGCAACCATCTGATCTATATGGTTCTCTCGTGCTCGTGATGTATTTTCCTACTCGGTATTGTTACTTTAATTTTCATAGAATCCCTACAGTGCAGAAAGAGGCCATTTGGCCCATCGAGCCTGTACAGACAACAATCCCACCCAGATCTTATTCCCGTAAGCCCACATATTTTACCCTGCTATTCCCCCTGACACTAAGGGGCAATTTAGCGTGGCCAATCAACCTAAACTGTACATCTTTGGACTGTGGGAGAAAACCAGAGCACCCAGAGGAAACCCACGCAAACACGGGAAGAACATGCAAAATCCACAGTCACCCAAGGCCGGAATCAAACCTGGATCCCTGGCTCTGTGAGGCAGCAGTGTTAACCATTGTGCCATTGTGCCACCTCTCCTTCTATACAATACATTGGTAGAAACGTATTGTGTGTGTCCATCCACACATTTCCCTCTGGGTCCACAGCTGATTAGATAACCGATTGCACACTGTAGACTCACTTGAACAACAATACTTTGACAATTAGATGGCAACAATTGGACTGAAATCTTCCCACTGCTCACATGCTGGTAAAACTGTTCTATTTCCAAATGGATCTGATGCCACTTCCTTTGAAATCACTTTAAAGAAGAACCATTAGAAACATCGTACAGTACCCACTCCCAGGCTGGAAATAGCTTTCACAGAGTCTGTACAGAAATAACCATACAAATGAATTCCGGGGTCCTGAGTTTAACATGCCAAAGGGCATGTCATTGATTCAGAGACTCAGAAAGCTCATTTCTGGCATCCTGGTCACCCACATATATTTCTACTGGACAAAATAGCTAAAAGTGAAATATTCATACATCAAAAAATTCAAATTTTTGTTCTGATTCATTTAATTTGAGGATTATGTAGATTTGTTCCATAAATACATTGCATTTATTCACATTGAACAACTCTCATTCTTCTATCTCAGCAACTGCATGTTCCAATCAGGCTAATGATCATCATGTCAATATACTGTAATTGTATTGTACGTACAATATTGTATGTAGCAGAAAGTCAGGAGTGTCTTTTTACTCAATTAAAGTCTACAGCTTGTGAAGCAAATAGAAAAAGCATGAGAAGGAAGGTAACCGAGTCTCTGTTAAATTTGCAGTTATTGAAATGTCATGGAGTATAGACATTGATCCTGTCTCCTTGTCTGAGGTTATAAATCATCCCTGCACTCTCAACCAACAAGGATCATCAATTCCCAACTTCAAAACATATATTGGGTATATAAAACAATGCCTGGAATTTAGACTGGGAATATTCCCTCTCGGTACATATTTTAATTGTGCTGTATCATGAATAAGTTTGATAAAGTCTGAAGAGAGAAAAAGCAGGGGTTTGGGAAAAACACAGGGGAATCGGACTAACTGAGCTGCTCTTGCAGAGAGCTGGCATGGAAGTCACGGGCCAAATGGCCTTTTGCGTTGTAACAATTCTGTGATTCTATGGTGCTATGAAATAAATAAAAAGAATCCCAGGGTTTTTTTGGCCAAAGGGTGGAAACAGGAGTTCATAAGAAATGCCTTTTGATAATCTAGATTTGCACACAATTTTAAGTCAAATCAATGTTTTCTGTGATTTGGATGTGCCTGCAGGCTTAGGATTCAAGCATTGATTGGATATAATTTTCTTGTTCTACAGGCCACACCCAGCCACTTCCAATGAAGATGTGAAGCGTGCTGGCTTCAAGTGGAAGAAAGTCTCAAGGAGATAGAGAGCAGACACCTAGATTCTCTGATGCAGTACTAAAGATCCTGTTTAAGGAGATAGAGAGGAAGAGGAGGTCCTCTACCAGCAGAGGGGTGGAGGCCATAGAAACAGCTAATGCACTGCATGTGGGAAGAGATTGTTCAGGAAGTGACATCCAGTGGCCCTCGCTCCTGGACATGGTTCCAATGCTGCAAAAAATGTAACTACTTGACACAAGTGGTAAATGTCTCCAATTTTACTAACAGAGTCCCCAAAAACTGCAGCATCACAACTTCTACACACTTCATCCACTATTGAATTCATAGAATTCCTACAATGCAAAAGAGGACATGTGGCCCATCGAGTCTGCACTGACTCTCTGACAGAGTACCTTACCTAGGCCCTCTCCCCCTCTGTATCTCTGTAATCCCACACATTTCCCATGGCTAATTCCATCTAACCTACACATCTTGGGACACTAAGGGGCAATTTAGCCTGGTCAATCCACCTCCGCTGCACATCTTTGGACTGTGGGAGGAAATCACGCAGACATGGAGAATGTACAAACTCTACACAGACAGTCAACCAAGGCTGGAATTGTCTGGGCTGTCAGCCAAGAGTGCAAAATAAAGCTCCTCATACCTTCTGTGATCTTACCTGTCACTTAAACAAGGTATTATATTTATTTATACAAGGTAAAGAAGTTTCAAGCGCTTATAATTTCTGCATTGGCTCATGGTTCTGTACAGAGTTTTTAGAAGGTGAATGCATGTGTGGAAATGTTTGAAAGCCCAGTGGTGGGTGGTTGTGGGGAATAGCATAGCATTGAGGGTGAAAGGGGCCATGGAGAGGAATAGTTTTGTGAAAGGATACAAGGGACCCTTACTGTAGGTGGGGGGAGTAGCTTGGCATGGAGGCCATGGATAAGACCTTTGAGTTTGCACATTCGCCCTGTGTCTGTGTGGGTTTCCTCCAGGCGCTCCGGATTCCTCCCATAGTCCAAAGTCATGCAGGTTAGATACATTGGCCATGATAAATTCTACCTCAGTGTACCCGAACAGATGCTGGAGTGTGAAAACTGGGGGTTTTTCACAGTTTAAAAAAAACATTTTTATATTTATTTATTGGTCACAAGTAGGCTTACATTCACAAAGCAACTTCATTGCAGTGTGAATGTAAGCCTACTTGTGACTAGTAAATAAACTTTAACTTTAACAATGTTATAGAACAGAAACAATCTAGTTAACCCATATAATTTGCACTGCATGGGTGGGATTTTCCAACCATGCTCGCCTCAACATTGGAAAATCCCGCCAAAGGTCAACGGACCTTTACATGGTCAGTGTCCCGTCCGTTACGATTCCCGTGGCAGGTGGTATGGGAAAATTCTGCCCTATGAGTCAGATACTCTTCCCTGCTCACTCTTTAATTCACAACTGTTCTTATTTCTTTAGAAGAGACTATACAGACTCTTCATCACAATGGTTTGTAGCTGAGTATTCCACATGCTAATCATTTCACTCTATTGCCTCGGTTAATATAGGGGACAAAAGAATTGCACCAAGAGAGTTTAAAAAATCTCCACACAGTGTAATTTTAAGGCATGTATTACTAATGAGTTAGCAAGGTATGTGTCTGATCCTGTTCTCTGCCACAGACATTTTGCAATCTGTGACAGTAGAAGCCTTTCTTCTTTGCTTTACCAGAGCCTCTGATCTTCCATAACTTATATAAAACAAGGATCAAATACAACATTTGGTTTGCTTGTTACAGCAGATGAGAAACATCCTTTATAAGAGGTGAAAAACTTAGAGATGGAAAGTTAGATAAATCTCAAAAAAATGTAAGGTTTAGTGTGGTCAGAGGTAGGACCTGGTGGCAGTAACCATATCAAAGGAAAACAAATGTGACTGGTTGGTAAATATTTTGCTTGTTTATCTATGAAACACATGCAATTTAGTGGCAATTGTAAGGTTTTATTAATTGTAGTAATGTTTACTAGCAGTAGTAAAGGTTATTGGTAGTAACAATGTTTATTAATTACAAATTAAGAATAAATTAACACATAAAGTTGGCTGAGCTGGTGATGTGTTTTGACAGTAGAATGTAGGAATTCTGGGGTGATCCAGGGAAAACACATCTGTCGTACATGTATGTGACTTGAGGAACTTCAGCTCAGAGTCACTGAGCTGGAGGCTGAGCTGCAGACAGTGTGTTGTAGCAGAACGGGGGAAACTACCTGTTCCAGGAGGCAGTCACATCCCATTGGTTAGGATCTTCAGATTTGGTCAGGGACAGAGGAATGTGACTGCGAGTGAGGCAGGTATGGGGTAGATGTAGCCTTTGCAATTATCCAACAGATGCACGATTCTTACAATCTGTCTGGATGAAAGTGGTGGCTGCATGGTGGATGAGCAAACTGACCATGACACCATCGTACAGGTAGCCATTCAAGCAAGGGGAGTAAATAGGAATGTAGTGGTAGTCAGGGACAGTATTGCCAGGCCCTAGAGACAGTTCTCTGTAGATGGGAGCGGTAGTCCAGGAGGGGAATCTTCTTGTCCCATTCACCACAGGAATTGTAGTGGGTGGGAGAGGAACCATGAAAAAGTCCATTGACCTTGGGGGGGATTTTTCAGTTTTGGGGAAGCACAGCCGGAAAATCCTGCCCCAGATGTTTATTTATGTTGCTTGCTGGTGCGAGGGCTCAGGACAATTGCTCTGGGCTGGAGAGGAACCTGCAGTGGGACTGTGTGGATCCAATGATCTGGAAAATTATTGCGGAGAAAATTATTCAAACTAAACCTGACAAGTCACCAGGTCCTGAAAACTTTATCCTGGGTCTTAAAAGAAGTGGCTGCTGAGATAGTGGATATATTGATTTTAATTTTCCAAAATTCCTTAAATTCTGGGAAATTTCCATCAGAATGTGACTCCTCTATTCAGGAAAAGGAGACAGAAAGCAGGAAACTACAGGCTAGTTAACTTAACACCTGTGTAGGCAAATTCTGGAATCTCTATGAAGAATGGTGTAGCAGGGCACTTGGAAAATTTCAGTGCAATCATGCAGAGTCAACAGGTATTTGTGAAAGTGAAATCATGTTTGACTAATTTATTTGAGTGCTTTGACGAAGTAATAAGCAACATGAATAAAGGGGAACCTGTAGATGTGGTATACTTAGATTTCCAAATGACTCTTGACATGGTGCCACATCAAAGATTGTTACGCAAAATCAGAACTCCCAGTGTAGGGGGATAACATACTAGCATGAATAGAGGATTGGTTAGCAACAGGAATCAGAGATTAGATATAAATGGGTCATTTTTGGAATGGCAAGATGTGATGAGTGGAGTCCCCGGGGATTAGTCCCGAGGCCTCAATGATATGGGCGGCACGGTAGTACAGTGGTTAGCACTGCTGCTTCACAGCTCCAGGGTCCCGGGTTCGATTCCCGGCTCGGGTCACTGTCTGTGTGGAGTTTGCACATTCTCCTCATGTCTGCGTGGGTTTCCTCCGGGTGCTCCGGTTTCCTCCCACAGTCCAAAGATGTGCGGGTTAGGTTGATTGGCCAGGTTAAAAATTGCCCCTTAGAGTCCTGAGATGCGTAGGTTAGAGGGATTAGCGGGTAAATATGTGGGGGTAGGGCATGGGTGGGATTGTGGTCGGTGCAGACTCGATGGGCCGAATGGCCTCCTTCTGCACTGTAGGGTTTCTATGATTTCTATGATTTCTATGATTTACAATTCATATCAATGACCTGGATGATGGGACCAAATCTATCATTGCTAAATTTGCTGACGATGCAAAGAAAAATAGGAAAATAAATAGTGAAGAGGACATAAGGAGTCTGCAAAAGGACATAGATTAAGTGAGTGGACAAAAAATTAGCAGATGGACTATAATCTGGGAAAATATGAACTAGACCACTTTGGTAGGAAGAATTGAAAAGCAGCATATTATTTAAATCGGGAGAGATTGAAGAACTCTGATACAATAGGATCTTAGTGTCTTGATACATCAATTACAAAATGTTAGTATGCAGATATAGCAAGTGATTAGGAAGACAAATGGAATGTTGGAATATAAAAGTAGGTATTTTTTGGTGAGGCCACATTTTGAGTACTGTGTACAAATTTGGACTCCTTATTTAAGAATTGATATAAATGTATTGGAAGCAGTTCAGATAAGGTTCAATTGATTGATCCCTGGGATGGAGGCATTATCTTATGAGAAAACGTTGGACAACCTGGACCTGTATCCATTGGAGTTTCAAAGATTGAAATGTGACTTTATCGAAAAATAAGATTCTGAAGGGTCTTGACAGAACTGAATGAATGTTCATCCTTGTGGGAGAGGCTAGAATTAGAGGACACAGTTTAAAAATAAGGGGTCTCCCATATAAGTCTGAGAGGAGAAGAATTGTTTTTCTCTCAGAGGGTCATGAATCTTTGGAACTTTCTTTCCCAGGAAACGGTGGAGGAAGAACCAATGAATATTTTTAAGGCAGTGGTAGATAGATTCTTGACTAACAAGGTAGTCAAAAGCTATTGGGGGTAGGCAGAATGTGGAGTTGAGGCCACAATCAGGTCAGCCATGGCCTTATTGACCGTATGTATGTAAAACCTCTATGACAACTCTGAGTTTATTTGGTGAGCAGCTGAAACTAACAGAGCAGGAAGACTCACAAACTGATGCCGAATATTTGCTGAGTTTTGGGCCAGCTGATCTCTGGCGGGCCTGTAATAATTGACCAGGATTCTTGGTCTTGATTGCTGTGTAACCACAGAATCTTTACAGTGCAGAAGGAGGTCATTCAGCCCATCAAGTCTGCAAATGACCTGCACCAGAATTGTGTACATGTGAGTATTAAGTTCAGGATTGGGGTTAACTTTCAGGCTACCCACGATCGAATATACTGCTGCTACTTAGTGTTAAGACTCACACATGAGTAAAGGTCACTTGAGTGGAATATGGAGGATGCCTGACACCTGCAGAACTGTACCCATCAAAGAGTCAGAACCTTACAGGGAAACGAGGAGTGAAAATTAGCAGAAGAAAAAATAAAAACCTGGCTTACGTGATTTCAAAATGGGGAATTCTGATCTGTGGGTCTCAATCCACAACAGCAAAGTAATTTATAAATATTATCTTAAATCCAATTTGAAATATGGGAATTAGAATATTTGTGAATTATTATATTGGAATATTTTATTTCAGAAGTCCTGCAACCCTTAATTTTGTGTCACGGTGCTCAAAAATATATCCGTAATATTGACTTACAGGCCATTAGCATGTCTGTAAAGTTACATAAATTGTTATAGAGATTTCCTTTGTGCACAGTTGACTAATCACGGTTGTCACCTAAAGTAACAGGCTAAAATAATTCAACTGTAACTGAAATGTTACATGGCACAAGATTCATGGCCTGTTGCAAGATTATTGCCCTGTTGAAATTCCCAAGGCTGGACTCTTTACACTCTGGGTCTGTGACAAGTGGAATTAACTCTGTATCTATTGGAACAACTTAAACAGCCCAAATAACTGCACATGTAGAACATGTAAATGTACGAGTAGTGAGGCAGATTATAATCACTTTTTATGCTGAATGTTCCAAGTCCTTCAGCTGTCACATTTTCACAAAATGGAGATTGTGAACTATTCATTCTTCTGATTCTGAGGCCAAATTTATATGAATATCGTACCTTAAAACATATATGTTCAGTGCCTGAATCAACATCGAAACATTGATTCGATTTTGCAGTGATTGGTGAAATTGTAACTAATTGATTCGAACATATCAAATAGGAGCACAAGTAAGTTGTGCGGCTCCTCAAACCTGCTCCGCCATTCAATAAGATCATGATTGATCTGTTTCTATTTTGAGTTCCACATTGCCGTCTATTCTAGAAAACTTTTGATTCCCTTGCTTAACCAGTCTACATCCATGTCTCCCTTAAAAACTTTCAATGGTCCCACTTTCACTGTCTTCTGAGGCAGAGGGGGGGGTTTTCCCATCCCACCCCACCACAGGAATCGAATCGTAGTGGGCGGGGGTGGGGCGGGGGTGGGGCGGGGCACATACAAAGGTCCGTTGATCTTGGGCAGGATTTTCTGGTTTTCGGGCGAGTGCGGCTGGAAAATCCTACCTAGAGAGTTCCAAAGGCACATAACCCTCAAGAGAAAAATAATCTCCGCATCTCTGCCTTATAAGGGCAACTCTTAAGTTTCAAACAGTGCCCTCTAGTTCTGGCCTTACTCGCACATGGAAACACCCTTTCATCTGCCGTTAGCACAGTATGAACTCGGAATGTCAGGCACTGTCACTGCAGGTGAATTTATTCTTTCAAACAAACATCTTCTCCAAATAAACCTACCCGATGAATCCTGTAAATGAGACTTTGAATAGGGTAGTGTTTGGAGAGGGCAAGCGACCTTGAACAGCGTGGTGTGGAAAAGATTCCAATGGAATGTCAGCCCCTTGATACAACTCATTTTCAGCTATCAATTTCATAGAAAGGATTATTTTCTTCAAGCCATTATGGCTTAGTAATATGCAGTAGAATCAGGTTGACACACTGAACTAGAAAACATTTCCTTATTATTAGCGTCTCTTGACTAAGCTGGCACAGTGCTTTTTTTATCATTAGTGGAAAAATGCTATTGCAATTCTGAATGGTGGAGCGATTTACAACAAAAGTTAAGATTTTAAAATTTGTTGGTGCAAGCTGCTATTGTTCCTGCGATTATCACTGGGAATAGAGTTAGTAAAAGTGCCTGAAATGTGCTAATGGTATGCTTGGACCCTTGCTTGATTCTTTTGGCTTTGTTTTCCATTTTTCATTTTAGCATGGGACATTTTTAATCCAGCCCAATCAGAAAGAATATGAATTACTGTTTCTCTCCTCTTTCCACTGCACAATTATAGAACATTCACAGATTTTTGTCAAGGACCAATTTTAGCTGTGTGCAAGGCTTTGATTGTAATACCTTCATTATTACTTTTATCCATACCTTACTGTTTCCAGATAGTCTTTCAGAGCTTCCTGCGTACCATCAAGGAAAATATAAATATGGACCCTGTCAATGAAAAATGTATGTAATATAAACTGCATTAAATTGAAAAGTTTCACCAAATGACTTTCTGAATATTGGACATTTTTGTTGCAAGAAATTTCCAAGATATTTATACAAACGGTATTAACCTTTTACTTCATAGATAATCTTCACATACTATAGAAAAAGTCATGCAAGGGGAACAAGGCTGAAGTTTTCAAATGGCACAGTTTCTAGTATTTGAATAGAAATGCTCCAATTCTGCATTTAATAGTTTTATAAATTGAAAGCTCAACAGCTCTGTGTGAGTTTGTCGAGCTGAAAAATAAAATATGAAATATTGAAAATCCTAACTGTGAATTAGTTAGTGCGGTCAATGAGATTACTATTTGACCAGGCCATTCACAGTAGAATTAATAATAAAGCTGAGGCAGACATCTGAACATTAGATTCTGAAAAATGGACAGAGTTATGAAGACTCAAAGTAATAAATTGAAAATTCAGAAAATACAATTATTGCTTACCTACAAATTCTTTCGCTTTGGAAGTAATGCGTATATCAAAAAAAGTTGTTTTTCCTCAGGCCTATTCAATAAATGAACGTTCCACCAGGACTCTTACATTGAGTATCTTTGAAATGGGTTTTGTATTGATTTTTGTAACTACCCTGTTAGATGACGTTATCCCTTAGCGTGTCATTTTCAGATGGGTCCGCCCGGAGCAGGTCATTGAGGTGATAACTGTCATTTGGTGGGACAGAAAAGCAATCATAGGTTTTTCATTACTTACTGTTTTCCCTGCAAGTGGGATCACTTGACATATTATGGCTTCTGTGATTTAGTTCCACACTGAAATTAAGTGCTGGAATATCAAACTGTAGGTTTAGAAAATAAACTTGATGTCAAGAAATCAAATGCCTCATAGGCCAGAACTCTGAGTCTGTGGCTGTGAAGCCAGCAGGGCAAACTTATAATGATGTAATGTTAAGGCCAAACCAGCTGGCTCACCTTGTGGCATGGAAAAAGCCCTTTAGATCAGGGTCTGAAATGAATAGATTTTTTTCTGTTTGCCAAGGCAAGCGAAAATATCTATTTTATGTGGTCTAAATAAGCTATATAAACATCAGATAAAGTTAACAGCCTCTCCATGTTTTTGAGTCCTATATTGCCTCTTTAAAGTGTTAAAAATAATTCTGTAGTTTAAGGAAAAACAGATATGAAGTAAGTAATCAGCATCATAGCATCATAGAATCCCTACAGTGCAGAAGGAGGCCATTTGGCCCATTGAGCCTGCAGAGACGACAATCCCACCCGGGCCCAATCCATGTAACCCCACGTATTTACCCTGCCAATCCCCCTGACACTAAGGGGGAATTTAGCATGGCCAGTCCACCTAACATGCACATCTTTGGACTGTGGTAGGAAACCGGAGCACCCGGAGGAAACCCATGCAGACACAGGAAGAATGTGCAAACTGCATACAGACAGTCATCCAAGGCTGGAATTGAACCAAGGTCCACTGTAAGGTAGCAGTGCTAACCACTGTGCCATCATTTCTTCTGTCTTGATTTCAGATTATAAAATGCAGTACCTTAAAAAAGTGTAGGTATAATCAAAATGGGATTTATTTTTCATTTTTGCCATCTAACAACAATAACTTGCAACAATACAGCACCTGCACAGAACAGAATTTTACATTGAGCTGCATTTTTTGGTGAAATATTCCTCCAGTACAAAAAATGGCCTTTGTGTGCTTACAGATATTGGATGAAACTACCCTCCAAACCAGGATGCTGCCTGGTTTGGAGGGTAGGTCTTATGAGGAAAGGTTGAGGGAGCTAGGGCTGTTCTCTCTGGAGCGGAGGAGGCTGAGGGGAGACTTAATAGAGGTTTATAAAATGATGAAGGGGATAGATAGAGTGAACGTTCAAAGACTATTTCCTCGGGTGGATGGAGCTATTACAAGGGGGCATAACTATAGGGTTCGTGGTGGGAGATATAGGAAGGATATCAGAGGTAGGTTCTTTACGCAGAGAGTGGTTGGGGTGTGGAATGGACTGCCTGCAGTGATAGTGGAGTCAGACACTTTAGGAACATTTAAGCGGTTATTGGATAGACACATGGAGCACACCAGGATGATAGGGAGTGGGATAGCTTGATCTTGGTTTCAGATAAAGCTCGGCACAACATCGTGGGCCGAAGGGCCTGTTCTGTGCTGTACTGTTCTATGTTCTATGTTCTAAGTATAAAAACTACTAGAAACATTATCAGAAAATTTTTGACCGCGTTTCACCTTTCAGGATACACACAAGTCATTGAACAATCCTTCCTGTTATGGTGGTGAAGGCAGTAGCCACCAGTAAATGGGCTTTCAAATATGGCTGCCTTGGCAATTCTGTATGGCAGAGCCACTTGGCTTGCAGCTGCACATTCCTCTTCCATAGATCCTGTTCATTCAGGCGCTTAAAAACTGCATAATATGCTGGTTTTAATCATCATAAATTTATATTACCATTAGTATAACAACTCAGTCAGTATCTCTATTTAATAATACAACAGGTATAAAAACTGATCTGTTGAAGACTAATAGGATTAGTACTGTATTTGTTTTGAATGTATCTGGATTTTTATAAGACATTAAAGAGGTTTTTGTGTAACTTAGATGCTTAGAGGATTAAAGATATTAGAACAAAGAACAATACAGCACAGGAACAGGCCCTTCGGCCCTCCAAGCCCGCGCCGCTCCCCAGTCCAGGATTGAATCCTGAATCCAGGATCCCCACCCAATTTTCCAGCCTATCTACATACCAATATCCTATCCACCGAGCTGTCCCTCACAGCTACGATGCTTTGTTCATTACAACCTATTAACTTACCCCCACCCCCCCATTCCAGACCATGTGATCTCCAGGGAGAGGCGAAAACCCAGAGTGAAAAACCCCAGGGCCAATATGGGGAAAAAAAAATCTGGGAAATTCCTCTCCGACCCCCTGAGGCGATCGAAACGAGTCCAGGAGATCACAATGGCCCCGATCGGAAAATGCTTCCCAACCCTAGTCATTTCCACTTCCACGAACACCATATGAATCCCCTGCCCCCGAGACAGGTTCCCAACTATCCGCAGTATCACTCTGTACTGGCACCAGCAAGATGATCGTAGAATGAAGCCTTGAAACGAGAAACCAGGAACAATTAGCCCGCGCCGCTCCCTGGTCCAAACTAGATCACTCTTTTGTATCCCTCCATTCCCACTCCGTTCATATAGCTGTCTAGATAAGTCTTAAACGTTCCCAGTGTGTCCGCCTCCACCACCTTGCCCGGCAACACATTCCAGGCCCCCACGACCCTCTGTGTGAAATATGTCCTTCTGATATCTGTGTTAAACCTCCCCCCCTTCACCTTGAACCTATGACCCCTCGTGAACGTCACCACCGACCCGGGGAAAAGCTTCCCACCGTTCACCCTATCTATGCCTTTCATAATTTTATACCAAATTAAGCCAATAAATGTTTCAGGCTATGAACATGCCGAGACTACTAGCCTTGTGGGTTGCATTCGACCTGTGTGTGGTTGTTAGATTCAATGCAAGTTTAAGTATTTTGCAGAAGCTACCATTCAATTGGTTTTGTGGGCTAATTAATTCAGTTTTAGTATATTCCTTTTGTAAATGAAATGTTCCCATACTCGTAGTCAGCTTCACATTCAGATTGAGGGTTCCTCTTACCAGAAACATCTTTAGCTGGTATTTCTGTGTTTCCTGTGTCACGTGAGCTCACAACACTGATCACTGTGTGCTCCTGGGAGTGGCTAAAATGCTTGATTGCACCCTAAGGTAGTCTATTTCCAAGCTGCTTCCCAGTAGCGTCATAAGCTTTATTACTGAAGTGAGGAGTTGCACACTGCACCAATCTGTCAATATAACAAACAGATGGCTTCAAATATCATTTCTATTAATTTTGCACCTATAAAATGGAAACAGAAGCTGCTCCAGAACAAAAGACAAAAAATTAATTCTGTGCGCCTGCTTAATTCTCTCCATTGATAACACTCATTTTGTTATTTTTGGTTCTCTGGTCATTCTTCATGTTTCATTCAGATAAGTTGCTAAGTGTAAAGGTTTATTGAATAATGCTACTTGAACTGATGCAGCTGCAGAAGGCCTATGTCAGGAGAATTCTGTTACTCAGAATGAAGTCCATTTTTATTTTTGGGTGATTGACCGGCAGAGGACTATATGCTCGGCTATCTATTCAAGTGGCCCCCAGTCTTATTTGAAACTGGCAGGCAAACCCTATGCCACTAAATAAGGCAGCTGATGCAGCTCACCAGATTGAGGCTTCAGTAAACTAGCCCTCAGAACAAACTGCTGCAAAACAAAACCTCAGCTTGGCATTGAACTTGACAACTGCAAACAACTGAGTGCAATGCAATGTGATAATGACCAGGATCTTGGGTTAACATCTCATTCAAAAGACAGCACCTCCAACAGTGCAGTAGTCTCTCAGTAGTCTTCATGTTTTGATGGTCTGAGTATTTGTTCTCATTACCAGGGTGGCTTTTGGCACACAAAATTGCAAAGGGTGGAGCTGGGGGGAGCTGTCAAAACTACGGAGGTCCTGAACAGCAGAGTCCCAGATTATTTCTGTGGGCTCTGGTGAGGCCTGAGTGCTTTTTGGGGCCCCCATAATTCAACACTTACCTTTAGTGGGAGGTGGGTGTCACTGACTAGGCATTTACTGCCCATCCCTAATTGATCTTGAGAAGATGGTGGTCAGCTGACTTCACGAATCGTTCCAATTCCTGAGGTGTAGGTACACCCACAGTGCTGTTAGAGAGGAAGTTCCAGGATTTTGACCCAGCAACAGTGAAGGAACAGCGATATATTTCCAAGTCAGGATGGTATGTGATTTGGAGGAGAACTTCTAGGTAGTGGTGTTCCCATGCATTTGCTGCCCTTTGAGATGGTAGCGGTTGTGGGTTTGAAAGGTGCTGCGTTGGTGGGTTCCTGTGCATCTTGTAGACAGTAGTCACGGCTGCCGATGGTGGAGAGGATGAATGTTTATGGATGAGGTGCCAATCAAGCGGACCACTTTGTTCTAGATGCTGTTGAGCTTCTAGAACAAAGTTTGATAAGGTTCACCATGGTAGGCTTCTGATAAGGTTCACCATGGTAGGCGTTTGATAAGGTTCACCATGGTAGGCTTCTGCAGAAAATGCAGATGTATGGGATTGGGGGTGATCTAGGAAATTGGATCAGGAATTGGCTAGCGGATAGGAAACAGAGGGTGGTGGTTGATAGTAAATATTCATCATGGAGTGCGGTTACAAGTGGTGTACCTCAGGGATCTGTTTTGGGGCCACTGCTGTTTGTAATATTTATTAATGATCTGGATGAGGGTATAGTTGGGTGGATTAGCAAATTTGCTGATGACACCAAAGTCGGTGGTGTGGTAGACAGTGAGGAAGGGTGTCGTAGTTTGCAGGAAGACTTAGACAGGTTGCAAAGTTGGGCCGAGAGGTGGCGGATGGAGTTTAATGCGGAGAAGTGTGAGGTAATTCACTTTGGTAGGAATAACAGATGTGTTGAGTATAGGGCTAACGGGAGGACTTTGAATAGTGTGGAGGAGCAGAGGGATCTAGGTGTATGTGTGCATAGATCCCTGAAAGTTGGGAATCAAGTAGATAAGGTTGTTAAGAAGGCATATGGTGTCTTGGCGTTTATTGGTAGGGGGATTGAATTTAGGAGTCGTAGCGTTATGTTGCAACTGTACACAACTCTGGTGCGGCCGCACTTGGAGTACTGTGTGCAGTTCTGGTCCCCACATTACAGGAAGGATGTGGAGGCTTTGGAGAGGGTGCAGAGGAGGTTTACCAGGATGTTGCCTGGTATGGAGGGGAGATCCTATGAGGAGAGGCTGAGGGATTTGGGATTGTTTTCGCTGGAAAGGCGGCGGCTAAGAGGGGATCTTATTGAAACATATAAGATGATTAGAGGTTTAGATAGGGTGGATAGTGATAGCCTTTTTCCTCTGATGGAGAAATCCAGCACGAGGGGGCATGGCTTTAAATTGAGGGGGGGTAGTTATAGAACCGATGTCAGGGGTAGGTTCTTTACCCAGAGGGTGGTGAGGGATTGGAATGCCCTGCCAGCATCAGTAGTAAATGCGCCTAGTTTGGGGGCGTTTAAGAGATCCGTAGATAGGTTCATGGACGAAAAGAAATTGGTTTAGGTTGGAGGGTCACAGTTTTTTTTTTAACTGGTCGGTGCAACATCGTGGGCCGAAGGGCCTGTTCTGCGCTGTAATGTTCTATGTTCTATGTTCTTCAGTATTGTTGGGGCAGCACTCATCCTGGCAAGTGGAGAGTATTCCATTACACTCCTGACCTCTGCCTTCTAGATGGTGGACAGGCTTTGGAGAGTCAGGGGGTGAGTTACTCGCTGCAGGATTACCAGTTTCTGACCTGCTCACAGTATTTATATAGCTAGCCCAGTTACGTTACCGGTCAATAGTAACCCCCAGGGTGTTGATAGTGGAGGATTCAGTGATGGTAATGCCATTGAATGTCAAGGAGAAATGGTTGGATCCTCTCTTATTGGAGATGGTAATTGCCTGGCACTTGTGTGGCACAAATCTCACTTGTCATTTGTCAGTCCAAGTCTGGATATTGTCCAGGTCTTGCTGCATTTGGACATGGACTGTTTTGATGGTTACCAATGAATCTGAGAAGGAATTCAGGAGAATTTAGTCATGAGTGCTTTAAATATGAAACTTACTATAACATGGATCTGAATTTCAGGGTCATTGGGCAAGTGGGATCGACAGGATTAGAGGCAGATGTGAATTCTGCTCCTGTTCACAATTGGCTCCTGACAGTGATTCTGTGCTGGCTGGTCAATTAACTGATGGCCACCGTGAAACTCATGCAGAGGCTAAGAATTGCCAGGGGTGGAAGTTGGGGGCGGGTGATGCTACTGGAGGAAGGCTGGTTCCAGAATGATTATAGCTGCCGATGGAGGGTTTCAAAGCAGCTCTTTGCAGGCTGATATGCATGGAGGAACTGCTTCAGAAAGGTGTTGTGATCTTTAAAGAGACAGACAACTGTGGTGAGATACTGTGCAGGAAGATGTAGCTGGGACACAAGTAATGTCTTCTGGACCAGAACCCATGGTGGAAAAGACCAGAGTCAATTGGGCCCCCAGCTTTTTAGATGACTGCTTGTAGGTTCTACCGAAGGCTGTGAGTGACAGTCAGGAGATATTGCTGCCAGAAGACAGATAGAGGATGCCTCCACTTAACTAAGAAAGCATTGATGGAGATTGCAGCCATAATGTCATTCGAAGAACCTGGATGTAGTGCAGGAAGAAATTCAATGACCTTCTGCGCTCTGTCAGGGCAAGTATTGAGTTCTGAGTCTCCATGTAACCATATAGAGATATCTTTGTGTGTGCCTGCCCTTGTTGGGGTTCCTGGGTGTAAAGCAAAGAGTTCAAGTTGGCACATCTTCCTGTGCCCTTAAAGGAAACGTGAATAAACAGGATTGCTGGCATGTATGGAAGGGTATAGTGCTACAATTTATGGGCACCTAAAGTTGTGACTTCACGAGAACAGATGGAATGTTCTGGTCTGTGGAGGGGGGACTAATGAAAGCATTATTATCTTTACAGGAGTCACAGTGCACAGCTGTGAGGGTGAATGGGTGGTGGTGTCCCAGTCTGTTATTGCTAAGATAGGAGGAGGAGTAGATCCTGCAGGTAGTGTGTGAACATGGAGCAAGGCCCACTGGATATGGAGAGGAAGAGATTGGGGGAGGGTATGCGACATATAGAGCAGCATTTGTCAGATTGACAGATGAAATCCACTAATCCCTAATGCTCATCCATTCAGAAGTCTTTGCTTAGTTAAATGGCCATTCTGACAAGCCACCAGAATGTATGTACTCTGACTTATAAATGCTGCTGGAGACTTAAATATATTTTCCTCCTTCAGACAGAACATAGAACCATAGAATCCTACAGTGCAGTAGGAGGCCATTCAGACAATCGAGTCTGCACCGACCACAATCATACCCAGACCCTATCCCCATAACCCCATGTATTTACCCTAGCTAGGTCTTCCTGACACTGTGGGGCACTTTAGCATGGCCAATCCACCTAACCCACACATCTTTGGACTATGGTAGGAAACTGGAGCACCTGGAGGAAACCCACGGGGAGAACCCAGAATTGAACCCGGGTTCCTGGTGCTGTGAGGCAGCAGTGCTAACCACTGTGCCACCATACTGTCTATCCTCCAGACCACAGAAAGACACAGAAATCCCTCCCTTGACACCAGAGACTGATCTGCAGCCAGATGTACCCATGTCACATTCTCTCTGTGCACCACCTACCAACACAGATACAGGCACTTTGATAGGCAAGAGCGTTCTGGAGCAGAGGATAATGCAACTAGGGAAGGCATGTCACACTTGCTTGAAGAGCCGGCAGAAGCAGAGAACCTTTTAAGGTTCCGGCTGTCGGAGGGAGGACTGCTGGAGACCAGGGTGATGCTGAGCCTGAGGCAGGTGACTAGCCTCTGGAGTCATCCATCAGATAGCAGATGCTGGATGTCCAGTGGGATCTGCAAGAAGATCTGGCGGAGATCCATGAGGGTCTCCGTGTCAAGCTTTCTGCATTTGAGGAGTCTGTGTGAAGTATGAGCACTGTGTTGACCCAGAGCTCTGAACGCACAGCCTCCTCCATTGACAAAATGGTGACTCTCATCGAGAGACAGCTCCAGGAACTCAGTAAGGGGTTTCTGGGTTTGCATTCAGACCTGCAAGCCCACAAACCAACCTCAGCAGGTTAATGCCAATGTGAGAGACAGATGAGGCATTTACTAACTCTGTTAATTGGCTTTCTATCGTGAGCAGGGTGGTTCAAAAAAGCTTCATTTTGGTGGAGACTTGCACTTCGCATCTGCAGGCTCCCTAATGATGGCAGTCGCTCCTCTGCCCCTTTGCCAATGACTGTTGCAACTGAGGAAGCCATGGTGACTGAGGGGTGCTCAACCACAATGACTGAAGGGTGCCCAGCCATGGTGCTGGATTCTCCCGCTCAGACAGTGCCTGAAACCAGAGGACGGCTGCGGAAGTAATCGAGTCTGACAGGGCATCAGAGTCAGCAGCCTGCCCCCAGTGTAACTGCCGGCTAGGGGGAAGCACCAAGGTGCAACACTCAGAAATAGAAGGCAAGATTCTCTGGCCTCCCTTCAGCGTGTTTCTTGGCGGCGGAAGGTAGTGTGCTATTCACTGGTGGTGGCATCTTCTGGTACCACCGATGTCAATGGGACTTCCCATTGAAGCCACCCCAAACTGTTGGGAAACCCATGACTGGGGGTGCACTGCCAGTGGAACCAGAGAATCCCACCGGCGTGAATGGCTGGAGAATTCCAGCTGGAAATTTATATTACTGTGATCACAGAAGGGCTTTTACAGGTAAACGATTTCTCATTGTCCCTTGTGTAATATTGTATGTATATATCACAACTCACTAGTAAAATGTGACATCATGTTAAATGGCCTTATTGTGTTTTATATGTTAGGTAGGGAGGAGATCTGGAGCATGTGTGCAGCACAGCGATAGGACAGGATGGTGCTAGGAGGGCCTCATTAGCCCTAAGCAACAAGATGGGGATCTGTTTGTGATCATTTGGACTCCTGACTTTGGTGTCTCTGAATCAGGGCCTCCCTGGTCTCCCCAACTCAGATAAGCATCCTCATTGGTGGAACCTTATTTATCACCTGGGAACTGATCAGGCTCCTTCTCAGATTCAGCATGGGATTCATCCTCAGCAGCTGCTGGAAGAAGATTGCTGTCTTCACTCTCCATAAACTCTCCCCGCACCCTCCTTTGAGAAAGCCCAACTGTGTAGGGCGCACCAGATTACTACAATGAGGGAAACACATTCTGGAGGGCATTGCGGTGATCCCCCTCAGTAGTCTAGGCAGCAAAACCTTATTGTGAGTGGGCCTATTGTCCTCTCAATTTCCCTTGTGGAAGCATGACTTCAGTTGTAGCTCTCCTCTGCAGGCCTCCTCGGGTGTCTGAGCAGTGTCATCAGCCACTTTTTGAGTGGATATCCTTTCTACCCCAGCAGCCAGCCATCCAATTGTGCTGCGGCTGTGAACAGCCATGGCACTGGCAGTGACATAAGATGTACCTATCATGGCAGCTTCCAGGATATCTGGCACAAACCTACAGCATCCTGGGTTTGTGGTGACACACAATCCAGACATTTAGAGGCACATAGGCACCTGGTTGCCTCACTGGTGCCTGGATGGATATATATGTGAAGTCAATGGCTCCCTCGATTCCTAGAAATCCTGCTACTGCTGTGAAACCTCTGGCTTGCTCTGCTTGGCAAATCTTTTTACTCCTTTAAATTTATTTTAATGAGCCAGCTAAAACAATGATGACCTAACATAGTTTGACCTTCATGCTCCAAGTGTTAATTCAATTAATCCTCTGTAAATCCAAATATTGCAAATTTTCTCGATGTTTTTATCGTTCAGTTTAAGCTGCAATTGGAGTTAATATTTGGATGGACTTTAATGTTGGTGGCAGGAATTTCACACAGCAACTAGAGTGCAAGCCCCACATTACCTCCATTGTGGAAACCTGCTAGAGTTACGTGCCCATCAAACATGTAGAGGGCGATCTTACCAAACAAATTCTAAGTGCCGAACGAGTGTGAAAACGGGAGAGTTTCAGATCCGTTTTTTGGGCCAGTTTAAAAATGCAAACTTACGCTACTGTGCAAAAAATAATACACAATCTGTTTCCTGCGAGTAGCAAAGGGGGCGGGGTCTAAGCTCACCAGAAAGCTGCTTGCTTATACCAGAGGGCGGAATTGCACATGCACAGATCTCTCCATGTTCTGTGCAACAGAGCAGAGAGAGATCTGCAGGCACCCTTCCTGGATATCATGTGCTCTCCCCGGTAATCACTAGCCTCCCCAGATGATCTCCCTCCCACCTCCAACCCAGCCTTATCAATCACCATCTGAACCCCCCATCCCTGGCCTGGCCGATCTTGGCCTTTAGTGAGTAACCAGTTATAAACTTCAGTATCTGGTCACTTAGAAAAGGGAGAAAAAAATAGCTTCTAGATAGTTTGAAAAAGCATTTTATTCCTTTCAAACTTAAGAGATAAAGGGATAGATATTAGGAGAGAAATTTGTTTGGATAGTGCTAATTGGAACCCAAGTCAGATTGTGAAATATAAAAATGGACAGAAATCCTGTTTTTGATAATAGGTTTATTTACAGGATGCAGCATTCCATACGTCTGCTTTCTACTTACTAAGTCAGTGCCCCAGCATCCCTATTTTCAATGCTCTGGATACCTAATTACACCAGTGTATCCTAACAATATAATTAACACACCATTAACACAGCTGTAATGTGCAGATTTGCAATGAATCCACGGGGTTGAAGGATGGGATCATCTCTGTCTTAAATGAATGACCCCTTATTTTTAAACAGTGACTCTTAGATTCTCTACTTCAACCCTGTAAAGATTACTCAGGATCTTAAAGGTTTCAATCGAATCGCCTCTCACTCTTCCTACTTCTAGTGGATACAAACCAGCTACAGTTGAAATATCAAAACAGAAAATGCTGGAAAATCTCAGCAGGTCTGACAGCATCTGTGGAGCGAGAACAGAATTGACATTTCAAGTCTGGATGACCCTTTGTCAGAGCTGAGTCATCTAGACTCAAAACATTGGCTCTGTTCTCTCTCCACAGATGCTGTCAGATCTGCTGAGATTTTCCAGTATTTTCTGTTCTTCTTTCAGATTCCAGCATCTCCAGTAATTTGCTTTGATCTTACAACTGAGATATCCTCAAGCCGCATCAGAATAAATCAGTTGAGCTGAAGGTGTCGATGAGGTGCTCCAGCATCACTAATCTACCAAAGCTGTATGAATTTCAGTCTATGCTGAAACCCAGAGATAATCACATAGAGAGGAAAAGAGGAGGGGAGGGAAATAATTAGGAATTGGAAGAAGGCAGGCTGGTAGTTTTTGCTTTGTAAAGCAAGAATGAGCTCTCTAGCACTTTTCAAAGTCCTTAAAAACATTTAAAATGCCATGTCATTGGGCCTTAATTGAGCCCCCTTCTTTTAAGGACCCCTAAACCTCTTGAAATTTCAGTAAATAATTGGGCTGAATCGGGATTTGAATTCCGTGTTCTTTGGTCACCTGTTAACTAGATGGAATAGAATCATAGAGTCCCTACAGTGCAGAAGGAGGCCATTTGGCCCATTGAGTCTGCACCGACCACAATCCCACCCACACCCTACCCCCATATCCCTACATATTTACCCGCTAATCCCTCTAACCTACGCATCCCAGGACACTAAGGGGCAATTTTAGCATGTCCAATCAACCTAACCCACACATCTTTGGACTGTGGGAGGAAACCGGAGCACCCGGAGGAAACCCACGCAGACACAAGGAGAATGTGCAAACTCCACACAGACAGTGACCCAAGCTGGGAATCGAACTCGGCTCTCTGGAGCTGTGAAGTAGCAGTGCTAATCACTGTGCTACCGTGCCGCCCACTACTGAAGTTTATAAAGAGTTACTAACTAAACTTGATATTAATCATATCATTCCTACAGTGCAGAAGGAGGCCATTCGGTTCATCAAATCTGTACCGACAACAATCCCACCCAGACTCTATTCCCATAATCCCACATATTTACCCTGCGAATCCCCCTGACACTAGGGTCAATTTAGCATGGCCATTGAACCTAACCCACACATTAAGGGCGGCACGGTGGTTAGCACTGCTGCCTCACAGCGTCAGGGACCCAGGTTCATTCCGGCCTTGGGTCACTGTCTGTGTGGAGTCTGAACGTTTTCCCTGTGTCTGCGTGGGTTTCCTCCAGGTGGTCCGGTTTCCTCCCACAATCCAAAGATGTGTGGGAGTGTTACGGGGATAGGGCCTGGGTGGGATTGTGGTTGGTACAGACTTGATGGATCGAATGGTGTCCTTCTGTACTGTAGGGATTCTATGATCTTTGAACTGTGGGAAGAAACCCACGCAGACACGGGAAGAATGTGCAAACTCCACACACACAGTGACCCGAGGCCGGAATTGAATCCGGGACCCTGGCACTGAGAGACAGCAGTGCTAACCACTGTGCCACCATGCCTTAATTCTCTTATAAACCAGTGAAGTCTAACTGATATTTTAGTTCAAACTATGAGCTGTTTGATCATTTGCATCACCTGGATTTAGCCAGAATGAAAACAAATTACCTGTTAATTAAAATGATTAATGTACTTAATTCTTCAGGAGATTCTGTGGTAAATGGTGTTGGAACTATTTGTATTTACATGGATGAATATACAGGCATTTAGGTGAAATAAAATGAAAACATTGCGAAATTACCCAATTAAGTTAGTGTTAAATACAAAAGCAATCTCTCACATCTCAAACATCTCAGTCACTTTAATTTCAAACTTTTGATTTACCGACAAAATCCTCTTACCTCACACATCACTGACAGTTAATAAATGTGAGGATTCATTCCAAAAGTATCAACTAAAATCTTAAAATTTGTAAGGTGGAATGGAATACAAAAGAAAGAAAATAGTAGAATTGGCTCCAAAGATTCATGTGCCCTCTGAAGTTCCCTGAGAAACCATTTAGTTGTATCAGTAAGAAGGCTCATTGATACCTCTCTGGGCTATTGGGTTGGACAATAAATGCTGGACCTTGCTAGGGTCACCTACATCTTAGGATGGGAAATTTTATTTCATGTAATTATTTTTGAAACACAAGAGGGAGCCCAAGACAGTGAAGAAACCTATCTGTAAAACAATTAAAATGGACCATTGCCGGTCCAACTCCCAGTAGAGCTTCTCACTTCAAGAAGAATGATCGTAATAGAATTCTAAATTTTTTAAATGGAGTTTACCCTGTTGTAAACTTGCTGTGAGCATCAGGATAAGTTGGGACATCTTCCATGAAGTTACCTAGACCTTGGCATTCCTTCTATTACTTAAAGCAAATAAAGTTGGAAAAAATCAATTTATATTAATCACATTTTTAAAATTTCTTACTGCATTGTACTGTAAAATGTGTCATCCAACTTCCAGATAAATTTTTAATAATCACACACATTGCTGCTCATGGAGCCTGACATTCAGTCCACAAGATGTAGGACAGGATTTTCCCGACTGCACTCCAAGTGCAGTGGCAGGCAGAAGAAGCGGTGTTTTTCCTGCTGGCTGCAATGGTGGTGTTGTCTACTTCCTGTTTCATTAAATATGCATCAGCAGGAAACATGTCGTATCGCAGGTGAGTGGCCTCTGATTCACACACTGTTACCTCAGTGGACCCTCGCTCCTGGCACCATATTTAAACCACACATGCTGCTTTCTCAATGCCTTCATCCCAGGACTGCTGCAGAGGAAAGATGGCGCCCAAGGTAAAGAACTTGGCAGTGCCCAAATTTAGTGATGTTTTGCTCGGTTGCCTTCTAGATGCACCCCCCCCCCCCCCCCCCCCCACCCTGTGATGGCCAGAGGAGGTCCACAAATCTCTCTACTGCAGTCCGGAATATAGTGTCCACAGTGGCGAGTACCCATGCTGCACAAAATAGCTCAGCCAGTCAGTGCAGAAAGAGGATGAATGATCTCATCCATTCTGCCAGATAGAGTCAACTGGCTAATTACTCTCAACACCAACACAAAGCGGGCAGGCAACATAAAAGGCAGTTTTGTTGAACAGCTCCTGTCTCTTGTAGGCTAATATCATGACTGGGATCCTGGAGACACACTTGAAGAAGCAGCACCTTCTGACATCTGATACTCGGAGACCCCCCACTCCAATTAGCACTTCATTTCAGCAAGGTCTTCAGCAAGCACTTCATTTCACATGCTCCCGGGACTTTATCATGCTTCAAAAGATCAGGACAATAGTGAGCCTAATATGACACTGCTCACTCTCACATTCATGTGGCTGAAGTGAAAGGGAATGGCAATGCTGGTGCTCATGTTGGCCCATGATGGAGGGAAAACTCAGTACTACCTGTCATCCTCCTCGTGGAATCGGGTGGCTAGAAGGGCCTCACGTGCAAGCCTGCCTTTTCTGGCCCAAGCTATGGCCACTTTCCCTGCACTTTCCCTCCACTTTCCTCGACCTCATCACTCTAATTCCTTTTGATGCCATCATCATTGGAGGAGATATGCAACTGCTCCATGTCAGCATCTGGCAGGTCATCCCCCCACTTGCAGCACCAGGTTGTGTAGCATGCGGCAAACCACAATGATACCCCCTGGGGAGTGTACTACAGTCCTCCACCAGATCTGCCTAGGCATCACAATCGCATCTTCTGTGCTGTCAATGTTCGGGTCGCAGTATGAGCATTGTTGTACCTTCTCTCAGCTGTACTATCTGACTGCCACATGGATGTCATCAGCCGTGTGCTTTGCAGATACGTGTTGTCACCAATGAGCTAACCCTGAATCCTGTGCAATCCTGTCTGGGATCTGGGATCCACTCAAGATGTAGCGGTCATGACAGCTTCCTGGATATCTTGCACAGACCTGCATGATTAGTTTCTTATGGTTACACAATGAGCAATGGAGCTCTTTCTCATTGATATATTGGCATGCCTGTTGCCAGGGAGCTTTTAGGGCTACATGAGTGCAGTCGATGGCAAACTCCACCTGTGGGAATTAGTTGAAAAGCCATTACTCTGGCTGGTTTGATCTCTAGCAAAATACATGGAATTATGGTCCTTTGCTAAATAGAGTGTCTGTGAAATCCTGTGCGCACTTGGAAGATTGAGAAATGCCGCAAAGGTTCCCACTGGAGCCCTGGAAAGAGCCACTCATGCTGAAGTTAAGTGTGGCAGTGACTTTCAGAGCCACTAGAAATGGATGCCCTTCCAATCCCTGTGATGAATAATGTGGCAGATGTGAGCCACCAGATCCCTGGTCATATGGAGGCATCAATGTCACTGTTTCTCACTTACCTGCAGAAAAGATATGTGTGGTCTCTGGATGCTCAGAGTGGAATTCTCCCATCTGGGACTCAGTCCCGTGGCAGCGTTGGGAACATGGAGTGTTTCCCACTGCCAAGGCCATTGGGAAATGATGGCATATTAATTATGCAACTGTGTGTTGTGTGCCATATTCTGTGGTGGGGCAAGCCCATAGTCCATTGTCATATCCCGGTGCTATATTGAAAAGGCACCCAATATCACTGACTCGCTCTGGAAGAAAGAAGATGTACCTCTTGAAAATGAAATGGATCTCTGGGAACATTCTGAGGCTGGAAGATGAATCTTCTTGATGACACTAAAACTGGAAGATCCACCTTGAGATGCTCATGCACCCACTGCTGTCCTGTTTTGGGGTCCAGAGTTTGCTGGCAGCCTCCATTCCAAAGGCAGCCTCAGCTATTGTTCAGTTGAGTCCCAACATCTGCAAACTACGTTGTTCCAGATATGTTTTGCATCAGACCAACATGTTTTTCCACTAGCATCATGGAGAATCTAGCATTGGAGAGGGAACATTTCCTGTCGCGTCTTCATCTGCATCCCATTATGATACAAATCAGTTACATGCCACCCTTCAGTCGGTTTCCCAATCCGCCATGGCAGATACCAATGGAAGATCTCATGGGAAATTCATGCTGGTGTGAAACCATTTTTGTACTCCCACCAAATTTTAGCCCCCCCTTCCAACCCCCCCCCCCCCCCCCACCCCCCCGGGCCCCCCATCACCCCCCTCCCCCATCACCCTGACCATTGAACCAGCTGGTGAAGCCATGGAAAAATTCCACTGTCAAGCTTGGGAGGCACGTACATGTAACATTTCCCTGAGCCTCTTGTGCATCTGAAGGGGGTCCTGCAGCCCCTTCCTCAACAGAGTGAAGCTTCTTCCTTTGGCAAACCTGGTACCGCTGTTGCAATCTTCTCCACCTTCTCTCTTGCCTGTTTGCAATTATTCAGGCAGCCAAAAATGCCACCCATCTTCCTGAAGGTCCTCTCTCTTCAGGTTGTTTCACTTCCCTGCATTGTCATTGAAAGGTTCCTAATATTTCTCGGCCGTGTATCTCTCCTCAGTTGGTAATACACAGTACAGTTGGGTGTCCCATCCTTCAGCCCCCCTGTGCAGTGCAGCACACCTCGACACTCTCGGAGCCCTGTCCACCAGAGTTAAACCTCATTTTCTATTTCTGCAGCACCATCGCTTAAGCTTTCAAGATGGTGATGCTGAGGTTTCACTACCAGGCCAGCTTTTCTTTTCAGTCTCAATTTGTTTAGAATTTATTTTCCTCAACATGTTTTCGACTATAATCTCTCTTTAAACACACTTGAATCTGAATGGTCTGAATTTTCTATATGTCTTGCGTTGCCTCAATGGGCGGAATTTCTGTAGGGGAGACAATGCAACGGGAGCTCAACGGGAGCATAAAATGACAGCGGGATCTTTCTCTCCCACATGTCACAGCGTGTCGCATTTTCCATCAGAGGTCAACGTGAAATCCTGCTAATGACATGCAAATGCAGGTCTACTGGAATCCTCCTCCCACCTACACCTCGACCCCACCCGCACTCCCACCCGCACTCCCACCCACACCCCCACCACACCCCCACACCCACCCCCACACCCATGCCCACACCCAACCCCACACCCATCCCCACCCTCACCTCCACACCCACCCCCACCCGCACCCCCACCCCAACGCCCACCCGCACCCCCAACTCCACATTAAATGTGGATCCATTTAATGTAATCCATTTAAATGTGGATTACAGGGTCAAAGGTAGGGTTCTGAAGACTGTGGAGGAACAGAGAGACCTTGGGGTTCATATCCACAGATCTCTAAAGGTTGCCACTCAAGTGGATAGAGCTGTGAAGAAGGCCTATAGTGTGTTAGCTTTTATTAACAGGGGGTTGGAGTTTAAGAGCCGTGGGGTTATGCTGCAACTGTACAGGACCTTGGTGAGACCACATTTGGAATATTGTGTGCAATTCTGGTCACCTCACTACAAGAAGGATGTGGAATCGCTGGAAAGAGTGCAGAGGAGATTTACCAGGACGCTGCCTGGTTTGGAGGGTAGGTCTTATGAGGAAAGGTTGAGGGAGCTAGGGCTGTTCTCTCTGGAGCGGAGGAGGCTGAGGGGAGACTTAATAGAGGTTTATAAAATGATGAAGGGGATAGATAGAGTGAACGTTCAAAGACTATTTCCTCGGGTGGATGGAGCTATTACAAGGGGGCATAACTATAGGGTTAGTGGTGGGAGATACAGGAAGGATATCAGAGGTAGGTTCTTTACGCAGAGAGTGGTTGGGGTGTGGAATGGACTGCCTGCAGTGATAGTGGAGTCAGACACTTTAGGAACATTTAAGCGGTTATTGGATAGGCACATGGAGCACACCAGGATGATAGGGAGTGGGATAGCTTGATCTTGGTTTCAGATAAAGCTCGGCACAACATCGTGGGCCGAAGGGCCTGTTCTGTGCTGTACTGTTCTATGTTCTATGTTCTATGTTCTATCCACCCCCACGCCCACACCCACCCCCACCCCACCCCAAACCCTACACCCACCCACACCCATTTCCATCCCCACCCTCACCCCCACACCCACCCCCACACCCATTCCCACCAAACCCCCACCCCCACCTCCACACCCACCTCCACCCCTACCCCCATCCCCACGCCCACCCTCACCCCCACACCCATGCCCACCCCTACACCCACCCCCACACCCACCCCCATGTTCATTTCCCATATTGTTATTTTCATCCTTCTGTGTCTCTATTCTTTGGTATAACCACATCTTTCCACATTTTTTCGTTTGCCCATACTCTCTGTGCAGCACCTTTTTATTGGTTCTACCTATGTCACTGGTACCTGCATGGACCACGGCAACAGAATTCTCCGACACCAAATTCCTCTCCAGCCCTGAGCAGATATCGCCACTTCCCTAGTTACACAGTTCGCAAGAGCACATGTCCCAGAATGGTTCACATGTAGACTGTCTCAGCAGTACAGATCCCATTTTTCCCAGCACTGGTGCCAGTGTCCCACAAACCAGAATCCACTTCTCCCACACCAGGCTTTCAGCCATTCATACTTTCACCTCTCTAATTTTATGTATGCTACGCCAATTTGCATGCAGCTCAGTCATAGTCCAGAAGTTATGACCTTTGAGGTTCTGCTTTTTAATTTAGATCTAGCTGCCCATACTCTCTGTGCAGCTCCTCTTTATTGGTTCTACCTATGTCATTGGTACCTGCATGGACCAGACAACAGAATCCTCCTACACCAGATTCATCTCCAGCCCTGTGCAGACATCTCAAATCCTGACACCAGGCAGGCAATACAGCATCTAGACTCTTAGTCTGTGCTGCACTAAACAGTGTCAATCCCTCTCAATATACTGTCCCCTACTACCAGTACATTCCTTTTCACTCCCCCCCACTAGTATGACTTTCTGTACCATGATGCCATGGACAGTTTACTCATCTACCCTGCAGCCCCCACTCTCAAAGAACAAAGAAAATTACAGCACAGGAACAGGCCCTTTGGCCCTCCAAGCCTGCACCGACCATGCTGCCCGACTTAACTAAAACCCTCTACGCTTCCGGGGACCATATCCCTCTATTCCCATCTCATTCAAGTACTTGTTAAGATGCCCCTTAAAAGTCACTACCATATCCGCTTCCATTGCCTTCCCCGGCAACGAGTTCCAGGCACCCACCACTCTCTGTGTAAAAAATCTGCCTCGTACATCTCTTTTAAACCTTGCCCCTCGCACCTTAAACCTATGCCCCCTAGTAATTGACTCTTCCACCCTGGGAAAAAGCTTCTGACTATCCACTCTGTCCATGCCTCTCATAATCTTGGAGACTTCTATCAGGTCTCCCCTCAACCTCCGTCGCTCCAGTGAGAACAAACCAAGTTTCTCTAACCTCTCCTCATAGCTAATGCCCTCCATACCAGGCAACATCCTGGTAAATCTTTTCTGTACCCACTCCAAAGCCTCCACATCCTTCTGGTAGTCTGGCGACCAGAATTGAATACTATATTCCAAGTGCGGCCTCACTAAGGCTCTATAAAGCGTCAACATGACTTGCCAATTTTTAAACTCAATACCCCGGTCGATGAAGGCAAGCATGCTGAATGCCTTCTTGACTACCTTCTCCACCCGCATTGCCACTTTCAGTGACCTGTGTACCTGTACACCCAGATCCCTTTGCCTATCAATGCTCCTAAGGGTTCTACCATTTACTGTATATTTCCTATCTGTATTAGACCCAGAAAAATGCATTACCTCACATTTGTCCGGATTAAACTCCATCTGCCATCTCTCCGCCCAAGTCTCCAACTGATCTATATCCTGCTGTATCCTCTGATGGTCCTCATCGCTATCCACAAATCCACCAACCTTTGTGTCGTCCGCAAACTTACTAATCAATCCAGTTACATTTTCCTCCAAATCATTTATATATATTACAAACAGCAACGGCCCCAGCACTGATCTCTGAGGAACGCCACTTGTCACAGCCTTCCATTCAGAAACGCACCCTTCCACTGCTCCCCTCTGTCTTCTTTGACCGAGCCAGTTTTGTATCCGTCTTGCCAGCTCACCTCTGATCCCATGCGACTTCACCTTCTGCACCAGTCTGCCATGAGGGACCTTGTCAAAGGCCTTACTGAAGTCCATGTAGACAACATCCACTGCCCTACCTTCATCAATCATCTTCGTCACTTACTCGAAAAACTCTCATGCAACCAAGCTGAGAAAACCTCAGAGTTTTGGGGAAATTGTGGATGACACTCCTGCATTCCTGCCCTCTGGGTCTCCTTACCTGTCTCACTTAGTCATATCCCTGAACACTGACCAAATCAGAAGATCCTATTCTAACTGGTTTGACTGCCTTCTGGTACAAAGCATGCTCCAGGTAACTCTCCCCCATCCTGGTGTGCCTCAGTGTCTGCAGCTTGGCCTCCAGCTCATCACTCTGAGCCAAAGTTTCTTGAGCCGCAGACACTTACTGCAGACAGGTTTTCCCTGCATCACAAAGGTATCCAGGAGCTCCCACATGCTGCTGCCTTGACACATCACCTGTCCTGCCATCCTGTATCATTCACTTATTTATGTTGCTTTTTATATATTTTATCAAAATTAACACAAATTTGAGTACTATTTTAAGCTTTAAGGATAGAATCGAGTATATCCACTAATCAGGTACACTCCAAACGGCTGTTCCTGCAGTCGAGTAGGAACCAGTTCCTGCAGAGTGAGGATGATAAAAAAGGAAATGAAGACTTGCTCCCTGATCTCTCCCGCTCACCAAGCTCCAAGTCTGCACTCAGTTTCCTCAGCTGCACTCTGTTTGGATTTCTGTATTCCTAATTCTGAACCTCCTGAGATACTGAGACATGTCAGCAAAACTGCAAACCTCGTGTGAGCTACACCATTCTGCCCATACCTTCCTCTGTTGGTCGGCTCTTTATTTCTGCTTTCTCTTTGTCTTCTCTTTCTCCTGTATAAGTGTGTGAATAGTAAGTATTCTTGTTAATGCCAGTCACCTTGGTTTTCATCTGAAGTCCAGTCTATACCTGGCAACCAGCATCTCGTGTTAGAGCATGCCCTCAGAGTGTTGAAAGTAAATGCCCAGCAAAATTACTCAGAACTATTCCTTTGCCAGTTGCAGGTAAGAAAGCAGCTGTGAATACTGAATATTTATTACAATATTTCCATGAGTTCGATTCAGCTTCTCAAGTTCTGATTTATACTCAACTTGCAGGAAATCCAGGACTCAAGGCAACTCGATGTAGCTAGTAACAAACAAAAAGATTTATTGGCTGAGAAAAACTATGTATAACAAAGGGTTTAACAGCACAACTATACAGGTCTACTCGCAACAATGCCCAGACCCCAACTAAAGCCTTCCAGCCCCCTTAGGGCAGCACGGTGGCACAGTGGTTAGCACTGCTGTGTCACAGCGCCAGGGAGCTGGGTTCAATTTCGGTCTTGGGTGACTGTCTGTGTGGAGTCTGCATAATCTCCCTGTGTCTGCCTGGGTTTCCTGCCCCAGTCCAAAGATGTGCACATTAGGTGGATTGGCCATGCTAAATTCATCTCCTAAAATGTGTAGGTTAGGGGGTAAATATATGGGGTCATGGGGATAGGGCAGGGAGGTGGGCCTGAGTAAGGTGCTCTGTCAGAAAGTTGGTGCAGACTTGAAGGGCCGAAATGCCTCTTCTGCACTGTAGGGATTCTATGAGATCGCGCCCTCGCTCCTGATTGGCTAGTGCTCCATTGGTTCTGGCCCGGTTACATGGCCCGTGAAGGATCGCCCATTAAAGGGGCCATGCTACCACACTGTGAAACTGATGTTAAATTCGAAAGCGTGGTGAAATATCATTTTAATTGTGTCAACCACTTCCCGAGGGGTGCTCGCAAACAGCCTTACACACTTGTGTATAATGTGAAAGTCAATTGGTCAGAGTTGGCTTCCTGATGTGCTTTCCATTTCATCAGTTTTAACAATCCCACTCCCACACATCCACACACAGGTCCACATGCAGCTACAGATGAAAGTTCAGACCTTTATCTTTATAGGGTGGGACGAGCAGTATTGCAGCCACTGTGTCGTCCTTAACCCTTTACAAATGGTGAACATTCCATCCCACCCTACCTCACTCTGTCGTCCCCAAGAACGAAGCTATTTACCTGCTGCCAGTTTGCAGGGCTCAAATCTGCTGAGCTACACTGGGATGTTCATTTAGCACCAACAGCTCAACAGTCCAGAACCTCTGCTCCACCTCTGAGGGGGCTGTCCACCCACACAAATGATAAAATCCCCTCTTCTGAGTTATCGGACAGCTCGAGGAGAGATCCAGTCATCACATCTCTTGCATTATGCCCGAGGCTGCATGAAAAAGCTTGTTGCTTAATGAACAGTTCTTCTCAGGTATCGTCCCTAACCGTTCTCCTCCCTTCCAAACCTTCTGGCCTCACTGTTTAATTGATACAAAGAGGACTTGCACCATACGTCTGACAAAGCGCTGGGCAGCAGGGGCAGCTCCAATCACTGCATTGTGTGTTCTCTTTTCTCCTTTCCTACCTTATTCCTCACAAACTCTACAAACACCATTCAACACAACTCTCTTTACAGAGGGAATTCTGTCTGTAAATGCAAGTTTCTAAAGCACAGTGAAGTTCCTACAATAGATAATTAGCAGCTCCAAGGGAGATTCTCATTACTAATCCCATTGTTTATAAAATATCACAACTGAACAGGGGTAAGCTCATTAAGAAGTCCATTCTAGCACTGACATCATTCTGAACAGATGAAGGGGGAGGTAGGTTTAAGGATTCAAAACATTTTGGGCTGACCAGCAACCCCGCCACAGCCATTTATGAGAGTCCCAATGAGATTTAAATCGCAATCAGGCACTTAGTTGCCCAGGGATTTCAGGACGAGGATCCACCTCCGAGAGCTGCCGGCCTATCAGAGGGCTGACAGCTCTTCAGCCATGAAATGGGAGCAGTGACCATTGCTCGTACTGCAGGAGACTAGGGAGGAGGAACAACCATCAAGGTCCCAGAACCCAAGTAGAAGGGGTTGCTTCCCCAGGGCAAGCCAGGCAGGTTGTGGAGAGGTTAGCTCAGCTTGGAGGGCAGAGGGGTCCTCCCCTGGGCTGGCCCTTGTGTGAATGGCTGACTGCTCCTACACACTCCTGCCCAAACTGCCACATTCTAACCTCTGTAAACCTGAGGTCACAATTCAAACCCTTGCATCTTGTGTCCTTATACCTTGAAGCTCCTTGGGACATTGTATTGTGTTAAAGATACTACATAAATACAAGTTATTGTTATTGAGCTAAAATAATACAGCTTATTAGAACAAGATTTTCTCAGATACCCATGTGCAACTACAAAACCTGACTCTTCCTGCTACTTAGTGATGCAAATTGTGTGGCTTCAGCAGCGTGGAGGCAGGTTGCGCATCTCTCTATTCAGGCAGCTGAGTTACTCTTGATCGAGGCCTTCTAGATTTTGGAGTCCATGAAGGTCCTGCCAAAGTGCTGCTTCACCCATCAGCACATCTACATGGTGCTTGGTCATCGGGAGTTGAGGCAGCAAATGAGCTTTTGGGTTGTGAGTGAGAAGTAAAAGCTCTTGGGGGGAAAAAGACCCTCACTGTCAGGCCAAGGAAGGAGACACTCAATCCATGCTGGGCTAGGCCAGGTGGGGAAGGAGAGACTCACTTCCTGCTGGTCTAAGCCGGACAGGGGAGGGAGAGACTTGTTGCTGGGCTGGAAGAATCTGGGTGAAACAGTGCGAGCTGGAGTTGGGAGAGTGGGAGCGGGGGTTGTGGGTGCGTGTGGTCAAAATGAAAATCTCACTGTCTGGGGTGTGGGAAAGAGAGTGTGAGTGAATGAGTGTGTATGTGTGGGAATGAACGAGTGAGTGAGTGAGTGGGTGAGTGTGTGTAGCAGTGAGTGAGTGCAGGGAGTGAGTGAGCGTGTGGGAGTGAGTGTGTATGAGTGTGGAAGTGAGTGGGTGAATGTGTGTGGGAGTGAGTGGGTGAGTGTGGGAAATGAGTGCATGTGTGTGGGAGTGGGTGAGTCTGTGTGTGTGAGTGTGTGTGGGAGTGTATGTTTGTGTGGAAGTGAGTGACTAAGTGATTGAATGGAAGTGAGTGAGTTTGTGTCTGTGGGAGTCAGTGTGTGCGCAAATATGAGTGGAACGAGAGAGTGAAGGAGTGTGGGAGTGTGGGGGAGAGAGTGAGGGAGTGTGGGAGTGTGGAGGAGAGAGTGTGGGGGGGGGAGAGTGAGAGTGTGGGGGAGAGAGAAAGTGTGGGGGAGAGAGTGAGAGTATGGGGGAGAGAATGAGGGAGTGTGGGGAGAGAGCGAGGGAGTGTGGGAGTGTGGAGGAGAGAGTGTGGGGGAGAGAGTGAGAATGTGGGGGAGAGAATGAGGGAGTGTGGGGAGAGAGCGAGGGAGTGTGGGGGAGAGAACGAATGAGTGTGAGTGTATGAATATAAACTTAGAGAAAAAGCTTATATTTTGCAAAGACAAATGAGAGGTCTGAAAATCGGAAGGAATATAAATAACATCAAAGAATGACAAAAGGATTGATAAGGAGGGAAAGGTACCGTACTAGAGGAAGCTCACTAATGATTTAAAGTTGGATAGTAAGAGACTCTATAGATTTTTAATTAGAAAAGAATTAACAAAGTGAGCATTGATCCTATAGAAAGTGACTCTGGAGTCTTGATAATAAAAAACAGGGTTATGACAGATGAATTAAACAGGTACCCTGCAATGGTCATCACTATAAAGGACACAAGTAACATCCCAGAAAGAGCTGTAAATCAGAAAGTGGAAGAGAGGAGCTCAGGAAAATTACAATCACCAGGGGAGTGGTATTGAGTCAATTGTTGGGTCTGCAGGCTGACAGATCCCCAGGTCTGGATGGACTTCATTCTAAGGTCTTGAAAGAAGTGGCTAATGAGATAGTTGATGCATTGGTTTTAAAATTCCAAAATTTCCCAGATTTGGGGAAGGTTGCATTATAGAAGCAGTGGAAGCACTGATAGCAAATGTAGCTCCTTTATTCAAAAAGGAAGAGAGACAGAAAGTAGGAAACTTCAGGCCAGTTAGCCTAACATTTGTCATAGGGAAAATGCTAGTAACCATTAGTAAATATGTTATGGCAGGGCACTTGGAAAAATTCAAGGCAATCAGGCAGAGTCAACATAGTTTTATGCAAGGGAACTCATGTTTATACAATTTATTGAAGATCTTTCAAGGAGTCACATATGCTGTGGATAAAGGGGAACCAGTGGATGTACTGTACTTAGATTTCCAGAAGATATTTGATAAGGTACCACTTGAAAGTCATTGCAAAAAATAAAGCTCATGATGTAGAGCAGGCTTGTCCAAGGAACGGCCTGGGGGCCGGAAGCAGCTGCGGAAGCCGCTTGACCACGCACCCGAGGCAGTTTGCAAAGTTCCTGTCAACGAGTTGAATTTCAATGTAAGGTCCAGACAGTGGACCCGCATCTTTACAAACTCACTTCACGATGCCACTTCACCGCACCACTTCACGATGGACCGAGTGGCTGCATAGGCCTCATTATAGCAGGTCTCTGGTCTCTGCACCGGTGTTATCAGCCAAATCTTTAGTGGGTAGCCCTTGTCCCCCATGAGCGATCCCGGTAGCCTGGGTTGGTCCTTGAAGACTCCAACGATGTCAGAGATCGGCAAAATGAAGCTATTGTGCACACTGTCTGGGTGACGTGCACACACGTGCATGAAGTTCATTCTGTGGTCGCAGACCAACTGAACATTCAGGAAGTGGAACCCCTTCCTGTTCAAAACCATGGTCATGATGTGGAGATGCTGGCGTTGGACTGGGGTAAACACAGTAAGAAGGCTCACAACACCAGGTTAAGGTCCAACAGGTTTATTTGGTAGCAAAATCCACTAGCTTTTGGAGTGCTGTTCCTTCGTCAGGTAAGTGGGAGTTCTGTTCACAAACAGGGCATATAAAGACACAATTTTGTAAATTGAGTTTGTGTGTTTATATGCCCTGTTTGTGAACAGAACTCCCACTTACCTGACGAAGGAGAAGCGCTCCGAAAGCTAGTGGATTTTGCTACCAAATAAACCTGTGGCACAAACCATGGTGCCCCCTGACGTTTTGGGGACCTCAGGACAACGTGCGTATAATCAATAGCCCACTACACATTCGACATCCTGGTGATGGCAGCAATCCTGGCTTCCTGCTGGGCCAGGCCCAGGTCGAAGTTTATACACTGGCCAGCCCGGGCGAACAGTGCATCCGTTGTGGACACGCTTGTGGACCGAGGACTGTAAAATCCCACAGAAATCCTCATTGGCTGCCTGGAAGGAGCCAGTTGAGGGCCTCCATGAGCTTAACTGCTAACGCCCCCAGGAGCGGGTGTCCCGCTGTCCCTCAAGGTACCAAGTCCTTGTGGAGCCAGAGCCTGCGGTGATAAATACTGTGCAGCAGTTCTGCAAAGGCCATGCATGTCCTGAACTGCCAGGGTCTCCTCTCCTCTGTTCCCTGCCTCCTGGGGCCCATTGGAATGCTCTCACCCAGGTTGTTGCCATCTCCCATTACTCTGACCCTCCACCCACTCCCCTCCACAAACTGGAGCCTTTCAGCCTGGTCCTGCTGAACCATCTCCCATCCGCCTCTTTAACTCTGACCCCTTGGCTCCACTGACTGGGGGACTGCTTACCGTCCAAGAACTCACCAGCACTCCTGATGGTGCTGCTGAGACAACAGAGTTGCTAGCCTTTTGATTGGCCAGTAACTTTCAGTAGTGAATGTTCCTGCCCTGATGCGGGCAAAAGTCCCACTTTAAACCGAATAAAGGCCTCATGGCCATTGGATCCCTATGTGGCAATTCGTCAGAGAGGGTGTCGACTTTTCACAAGAGGAGAGGGTGGTGGGGATGTCAAAGCACCAAAAGTTCTAGCTCTAATTTTGTGCGACAATAATGAACATTAGAGAACCCATTGGACATTTAAATTCACAAGTAGGAATTCAACATTTGGCAAGAGAAACCTATTTCAGAATCCCATAGCAATTTAGGCACAGATACATACTCTTGAGTTTCCCTCAGATGTTTACCTGCTTTGTGTACATAAAAACATGCCCACATATTTATCACACAATTCAGAAATTAAAGAGGTGAAGTTGTCTTCAGTAATAGAGCAGACTAGCGGATGGTGGGCCATCCAATTAATTTGCTTCTGAAGTTAAAAGAAAGCAAATCATGGGCTGGATTTTGAATCATAGAATCCCTACAGTACAGAAGGAGGCCATTTGGCCCATTGAGTCTGCACTGACCACAATCCCACCCAGGCCCTATTCCCATAACCCCACATATTTACCCTGCTAATCTCCTGACACTAGGGTCAACTTCGCATGGCCAGTTAACCTAGCCCGCACATTTGTTCTCACCCCAAAACTGGAAAATCCCACCCAAGGTCAATGGACCTTTGTATGGTCAACCCCCTGCCCACTATGATTCCCGTGTTGGGTGGGATGGGGAAATTCCCCCCCCCCAAGAGTGTGAGCTGCCAATTAGCTAGTGGCATTTTCATGCTACTGCAAAGACCGATTTCATCGCCTATAGATTATAGGTTTCTGGGGTTCCCTATGGTTTTATTATTTTTTGCCACCGCGGAATGTAGCACTGTAGCATGTGCATAATCCAGATAGCCATTTTTTTTTTCTCCGAACACATAACCTTCAGATGAACTTAATCTATCATTAATCAGCTGCTGGAATGTGGCTACCTTACATCTAGAATTGGAAAAAGATAGCATGGTCATTTAGGATAATTTCAAAATAAACACATCTGGACTTACTCCTTAAAAAAAAGAATGTCAATTTTCCTAAAGGAGTTGACATGGAGCAGGTTAAATACCTGTGTTGTTGTTTCTGGAAAAGAAAGAATCTTGTAAAGTTCATCAGAATGATAAATCTTTCCCCAACAAATAGTCAACTAATTTCAGAAGCTGTAAATCACCGCTGCCTGCCAGCTCACTCTGATTCCAATCTCCCATAAAATATTACAGTCAATTTTTCATCGTGGCAGTATTTCTGTACTACTGTCTTCAGGGACTTTTTCAGTAATAAATATATGTTGTGGTGTCTTAGATTCTAGTTGCGCAAGTTCTAATGTTTCACTTAAATATAGGCACACATAGATACTCTTGAGTTTCCCCCAGATGTTTACCTGCTTTGTGTATGTAAATTAAGATCTATCCATAGACCTATCAATGCATTTTCTGAAAAAGCTCACGCTGCAGGGGTTTGCTAAACATAAAATTTAGAAAGAAGCTTGGTTTTAAGAAACAAGTATCTCCGACATTCCCCGTTGAGATAAATCAGTTAAAACCAAGCACTTTATAGGGATTTAGATATACAGGCAACTTCACACTTGACACTTGCGGATATGGTTTGCTTCAAAGCCACATTCAAAATTCTTATATCAAAGCCCCTTTAACAAGTTCAAGATTTGTTAAAGAAGAAATTCACAGAGGAGCAGTAGCCTCATTTCTGGGTCAGAAACCATATTTTTTTCACAAGATTCGGCTGGTGTGGGAAGCCCGGCAAAGAAAATATTTTGCTTTACAAACTGCATCTTATTTTACAAACCACATTTTTAAAACAAATCCTCCATCATGGTTTTTCCTGTGTTTCTTTTTAAAGGGTAAGTAAACCAGAAGAAAGAACTTTTTGTTTGCTTCTCTCAGGTGACCTGTTTCTGTGAGTGGTAGAACGCTGATTGCCTGACCAGAATGTCCATCGGTCTGAGCTGCACGACAGCTTAGGGCCCATTTCTGTCAGCTCTCAGACAGGTTGACAAAGCTCTCCACAGAAGCAAAACATTGGGGGCCAAGGTAAGGAGACAAAGCCAGAAAAATTAACATCTGATTTTGTTACATTGAGCACCTAGATGAAGGACCTAGGCCTATAGCAGAACCGATTTTAAAAGCCTGTTGATTATAATCTTGATGAACGATTGCTGAGCGGCATTGAAAGCAGCCATGTAATTGCCCGTCTGCATCCAAGACTATATAGGTTGGAATTAAGACAGAAGCCGGAAAACAAAAAGTAAGTGGAAAATGGTGTATCTTTTTTTTAATATTGCCTTCCATTTTTTTTCCGATTGCCAGCTTGGTCATCACTTCTGCATCTTTTTTACCACTCAGTTGCTTGTCAGATTGGTGCGTGTCTATTTTATACAGTCCATCTTGGGTTCTCCTGTATATAGGGCACTCTTCAGGTGCCTGTGTGAAGAAAACATAGAAACACACCAGCCAGCCCTGACATCGCGTGATGTTGCTGTAAATACTAATACATTTTAAAATTCAATGTGTCAGGATTATCCCCTTATACATGTGTCAAAAGAAGCTGCTGAAAAAAAATGTTGATGTTTTATGATATTTGGAAAATTTCCTGACACACGGTGCTTACATTAGGGATGGCAAATATGTTGATGTTTCACTGACAAAAGCTTCACTGTGGTGCTAGTGTAGCTTGAAGAAGTTTGCCAGGGAATTTACTGCTTTACAACTTAGAACAGCAGTGCCTGTGGGACATGTCATCAGACACATACACCCTCAACCAAACATCATTTCCTTTCTATCAAAGTGTGTGTTGCATTTTTTAACAAGTAACTCACTTCATTTCTTTTTTTAGAATCCAGATATTTTGACATAACTGCATCAAATCTTTTACCTTGTGTGTCATATTTTCTTTTTATACTTTGCTGGGAATTACTTGTCCTTTCCATGGTCAACAGTGCAACTATGAGGCCTCGTGCAATATTGGCCTGGAATTTAAGGTAGTGGCAATGGCAAAACTGTCAACATTCAGAGTCATTACAACTGTAAAACTGGTGTCCACATGTGCATGCTCCAGGAAATCTAGAAGTGTCAGTGATTCCCTGCACCTCCACAGTGTGTGTTATTGCATTCCCTGCTGATGGAATTCTTTAGTTATCAATTGATTTGATTAGAATTTACACTTTTATGCTTTAAGTCTTGCTGTAAAAACCTATGAAAAAGTTATGCCTTGTTGTATGAAGTGTAACTGTTTTCAAATGACAGACTAAACACCTGTAAGTTTCCCTCCAAGCCAAACACCATCCGATATCACTGTGGCTTCACTGTAGCTGGGTCAGAATTCTGGAACTCACTCCATAACAGCTCTGTAGATGTACCTACACCACATGGATGCAATTAGGGATGGGCAATAAATACTGGCCTAGCTAGCACTGCCCACATTCCATGAAAGAATTTTTAAATACTTAATTCACAACTGCTAAACAACATCTCTAGCCTTATAAAAATTAATTTTATATTGGTAGAATGTCAAATTTTTCCATTGTAAAATCCATTTACTTTTTAAAAATAAAAATATACTTTGTTTATGATACTTTTGCTTCAACCTATGTTTCAAATCCAGATGACCCTTTTGTCAAAGCTGTGCTCACTGTGCTTTGACAAAGGGTCATCTGGACTTGAAACGTCATCTCTTTTCTCTCCTTACAGATACTGCCAGACCTGCTGAGATTTTCCAGCATTTTCTCTTTTGGTTTCAGATCCTTCATCTGCAGTAATTTGCTTTTATTTACTGTGAAAATCCCCTGGCCGCCACACTCCGATGCCTGTTCGGATACACTGAGGGATAATTTAGCATGACCAATGCACCTAACCAGCACATCTTTTGGACTGTGGGAGGAAACTAGAGCACCCGGAGGAAACCCACGCAGACACGGGAGAACGTGCAGACTCCGCAAAGACAGTGACCCAAGCCAGGAATCGAACCCAGGTCCCTGCCGCTGTGAGGCAGCAATGCTAACCACTGTGCCACTGTGCTGCCCCAAAGCTCTTGTGCTTCAAACTGATAAATTGGCAAAGGTCCCATGCTACTAAACCTAGTGCTGTCATAGGATTGTGGTTCTACACACCATACCATTCTGCTGATCTGTTAATCGTTTGAGCAAAACTTAATAGAAGAAATGTTGGCATTCAGCAAGGTCAGCATAACAAGGAGGCTAATTTAAGGAACATGGTTGTATGTAACTACAAAGTAGGCAAAAGTTAAGAACCGTAAGCACAGTTTTGATTTAATTACTCTCTGATATTTTTAGTTTCAATTTAACGAAAATATTTATATTTAGATACAACCAAACCATTAGTAAAAGATGACACATCTGAAAAAGCCTTTAAGAAAAAAAAACTAAAGTTCACAAATTGTAATAAAATAAGCTCACAGGGATGTCTATTTTCGGGCTCTGGCCATAGTGCCATTGATTTTGAAAATAATCAGTCAGTGAAAATGAAGGATGAACAATATGTTTATGTTTAAAGACAAAAATGATATTTTGCCAAACTGACAATCTATTCCATATCACATGAAATGAATTGAAACCACCTTTTGCAGGATGCCTGCAATTGTCTTTCCATTATTACAGGGGAGCGCACAGATTGTAAGCAAATGTTGTCATGTATTTGAGATTAATGATCTGGTTATTTAACATATAATATCAATTGATATTATTACTCAGTAGTGACTGAGAAGGTACATTAGTTAATGCCAAGCTGTCTGTTTGCCAAAAATGTAGATCTTTCAAGTAACATTATTTGCCCAGATGTTTTGGTCTGCAGGAGATGTATTTTAGGACCCTGAGGAGGTTCCGACACAATGACTGAATGGGAGTTACACTGGAAGCTTGAACTTCCAATCCCTAGGTTCCCCAACCCCTCCAAAAAGATCGCTGGTTCTCAGAGTCGAAGACATCAGACGGTTCCCATCTACTTAATTGGACAGTTATCTAGCAAACATTAAACAGAGAAATCCTAGTCTAACTTCTGAGTAACTATATACCTGACCCCACAATCCCTCGCATTGACCACCTCCCGACTCCCGACTATGCCTCAAGAAACCCAAACTCGCTGACTGTCTGACTGTCCTCTAACCCTCCAACCCCCCTCAGCCTATCAGCATAGTCCCTACCTCATGACGCCAGTCTTGACTCCCAATTGCCCCCCTGACTTGACATAACTGACCTTCACCACATAACTCCACACCCAACTTGTCCTGACTAGCCCCCTCCACATAATATCCCCCCATGACACCCAACCAGCTCCGAGCAGACCTGGCAAACACCTGATCTTGATAATCCTTCCCGATCTGATCTAACTATCGCCTTGGCCTACCTACCACCTCACCCATCTTGCAGCCTACCACTGCCCACACTACACACCCATCATCTTACTGAACTGTTACCTTATACACATACCCACTTACCTCACCCACCCTACACTTACTCACCTACATATTCACTTATTCACTCACCAATTCACTTGTACACTCATTCACTAAGATACTGAATAGCTATTTAAATGTCCCACAGATTTTCAGCATGTTGGTGAACACTTAATATAATATAGCAGTGAGTGCCACAAAAGGGGGACTTGTCTTTGCCCCCCTCCCCCCACTCCTGATGGTCTAGCTCTACAAGGAAACAGTTCAATGGAAGACCGCTTCGCAATTTTGAACAAGTCAGGGTTGGAAAACCCAGCCAAAAATGTTGAGCCCCATTGTGGCGCAGAGCGGAGCAGCAATCTGCTGGCGATTGCTGCTTTATGGAAGATTAGGGCCATTGTTAGAAATGCCCACACCATTCAGCATTATTTTTTAAATTTAAAACACGTGGAGACCCATTTAATACATCTGGACCCAATATTTGAGAATATCAGTGGTATTGGTTCCAAAGAAATCTGTTGTCTGTGATTCAAGTGTGAGGACTCAAATCTCCACATATCTTATGAATAAATGGACACTTATCCCTTACTTAAACCACTTAAAGACAGAGATATGCGTAGGATATTATTATCTTAATGCTGAGCAGTTTTCTGGTAGTTACCTGCAATATGGATGAACTTGTCCAGTTTTCCAAGGGCCAGGATTTTTTAGATGGTGGAGTTTCCCTTCCCATCATCCGAGGAGTTGGCATTGAACACATCTCTGCCAATACTTGCTGCCATTTAATGCTCAACAGGATGTTAATAGGCTGGAGGTAGGAATTCAGCCCTCACTCAGGAAGGGCCCCAGCAGAGCCAGAAGCTGAAGTGGACAGGACTGGGGCTGCAAGCAATTACCAGAATGTGAATCCCTGTGTCCAGGATCAGGCAGGATTTGGGGGTCCCAGGGTGAAAGGGGATTGTATAATGTTAAAGGAGGCTGTTGATAGATGTGTGTTCCCCCCCCCCCCCTCACCCTCTGACCCCAAGCCCTGAGATGGGTCATGTTTTGGGACTTCCCCTGGCCATGAGCCCCACCTATCAGCCTGAAAATTGAGGTTGGGCTGGAAATGCTCCTTAATTGGTCATTAATTAGCCATTTATGGGCCTCAGTTGGGGGAAGTGCAGGGGATCCACTCTAGGCCTCAGCCATCCAACCATAAAATTGTGGAGAGGCCGGACAGGTGAGAGCACAGTGGGAAGTCTATCTGAAAAATATTATGTCCACCCCCAGCCTACTGGCGTGAGAATGTAAAATTCTATCTCTGGTTTTCAGGACAGGAGAGCACTGGAGATTGGGAAGCAATTCAGCACTGTTACTGCATCATCAATGACCTGACAACAAAATGTGGTCAGGTGACCCATGACCTCCAGGATTGTTACAGAAATATTGATATTTTTTCTTGAGCATGGATAAAAACTCAAAATGTGGAAGCCAAGTTGAAATATTGCCAGATTCTGCAAGTTGCAGACTGCAGGTGGAACACACAGTTTTCATGCAGCCAGGCCTTAGGCAATCAACTTCCCACTGAAACCAGACAGGCCTGGAACTTCCTGACCAGGTGCTAATGGCCACATTCTTTCAGAATGAATCGTTGTCTACACCTCCAGTGAACTTACTTTGTTGGAAGAATGCTACAGAGACTTGGTGGCACCCAGTTCAGTAGGAGGTGAGAGGCATAATGTGCCAAGGATTGAACACAGGCCTCAGAATCCTGGAGGAGCATGAAGGGAGCAACCTGGAGGCCCAGCTCTCTCTCTCTCTCTGTCTTTTTGCACTTTCTTAACAGCATCTCCAGAGAGCATCTTTTTCTGGCAGCTGAGCAGCATAGCATCTTCAGCTCCTTATACCTTGTGGTGAGCATCATCCAACTGATCAGGCCCAGATGATAGCCACGGTGAGATTTACCCTATTTATCGACTACAGCTCAGCCTTCAACAACATTATTCCAACAAAACTCATCTCCAAACTCCGTGGCCTAGGGCTCGGCTCCTCCCTCTGTGACTGGATCCTAGACTTCCTAACCCACAGACTGTAATCAATAAGGATAGGTAATGACACCTCCTCCACCATTATCCTCAATACGGATGCCCCGCAAGGCTGTGTCCCCCTTACTATACTCCTTATATACCTATGTCTGTGTGGCCAAATTCTGCTCCAACTCCATTTTCAAGTTTGCTGATGACACAACCGTAGTGAGTTGCATCTCAAACAATGATGAGACGGAATATAGCAAAGAGTTAGAGAATCTGGTTAAACAGTGCAATGACAATAATGAGATAGTCATTGACTTCAGGAAATATAGTGGAGGACATGCCCCTATCTACATCAACAGTGATGAAGTGTAAACGGTTGAGAGTTTCATGTTTCTAGATGTCCAGATCACCAATAAATTGTCCTGGTCCCTCCATGCCAACACTATAGTTAAGAAAGCCTACCAATGCCTCTACTTCTTCACAAGTCTAAAGAAATTTAGCATGTCAGCTACGACTTTCACCAATTTTTACAGATGCACCATAGAAAGCATCCTTTCTGGATGTATCACAGCTTGGTATGGCTTCTGCTCTGACCAAGATCGCAAGAAACTAAAAAGGGTTGTGAACGTAGCCCAGTCCATCATGCAAACCAGTCTCCCATCCATTGACTCTGTCTACACTTCCCACTGCCTTGGATAAGCAGCCAGCATAATCAAGGACCCCACACATCCCGAACATACCCTCTTCCACCTTCTTCTGTCGGGAAAAAGATACAAAAGTCTGAGAAGATGTACCACCCAACTTGAGAACAGTTTCTTCCCTGCTGCCATCAGACTTTTGAATGGTCCTATCATATATCAAGCTGATCTTTCTCTTCACCCTATCCTTAACTGCAACACCATATTCTGCACCTCTCCTTTCCTTCTCCCTTATGTACTCTATGAATGGTATATTTTGTCTGTATAGCATGCAAGAAACAATACTGTGCACTATATTCCAATATATGTGACAATAAATCAAATGAAATCAGATCAAAGGTGACCTCAAGACCAGAACCAGCCCTAGACGAGAGGGGAATCCCCAATCAATTACTGCAGAACAGTGGGGGCCTGGAATGGGTTGCCGGACAAGGTGGTGGAGGCGGACACACTGGAAACATTTAAGACTTATCTAGATAGTCACATGAACAGAGTGGGAATGGAGGGATAACAAAGAATGGTCTAGTTTGGACCAGGGAGCGGCGCGGGCTTGGAGGGCCGAAGGGCCTGTTCCTGTGCTGTATTGTTCTTTGTTCTAACATCAGCCAACGCTCAAAGACAGAGGAACAACCTGTCCCAACCTTATTAAACAAGTACTACCAGTCTTTTCAGACAAACAGTTTAAATATAGGGACCTGTGGATAGGGTGTAGTGAATCCTCTGAAGCGTGTGTTGGAAGTAGATAGGTAGTGTATATTTGAGGCTGTTTATATAGAGATTTAAGACTGTTTTCTGAAGAGTCCTGTGAAGAGATTGAATATTATTTTTCCTCAATAATGTACTCAATAAAGTTGTGTTGGATCTTCACCTGACTCTTGTCCTTTTTGTCTATCTCAATGTGTAATGCACCCAAGTCAAAAAGGGTTACTGCAAACTGGTCAAGTTTAGTCAGGGTACATTAACCTACTTTTCACTTTCCAACAAATATAAGAGCAAGGATGGATTAAAATCCATTACCTATGGAGAAACATCTGGATAAAAGATGAACAAATGCTGTGGGTCAAAAGTGTGTTGTTTTTTAAAAATGGATCCCCATGCCAACAGCATATATTTCCCATTCTGAATGTGTCCCAATGTTCTAAGGTTTGCAGCCCTCATTTAAACTCTACGAAATGGTAAAATTCTTTTGTTTACTGTTATTAAAGTATTGTGACCATTTCTTCAGACAGATTAAATTGCGTAGAAAGCATAAGAAATAAAGGCAACAGTTGACTTTTGATGGAAATATAAGGAAGTTCAATAACAGCAAAACATTGAACAATATTAGTTTTAGTCAGGGCATTTTTGGTTGTTCCCAGTTAAACTTCCAAACTGTGGCTAAGTGAACCTTTTCCCTACAGTGTAAATTCTGCAATAAATGCTACTAACACTGCTGATTTCACAACACACCTGAGCAGTTATAAATCATTTATGAAGTCAGATTATTTTACCATTGCATAGGACCTCAGATCACGATTCACTTCTTTGAACATTTTATACTCACAACTATTAGTACCCTCTACTCATGATATATTCTAATTTTGTCCTTCAAGGATTGCCTGAGAATGTTTTGGATTGCATTTCATCTGACATGTCCCTCCAACTTCACCCCCATGGGTGGCCATAACAGGAGCAAATTATTGCTAACAGCATTGTCAGAGTACACAAAAAGTCCTCAATGGCAGAACAGCGAGTGGAAGGAAGATTGTGCGTCTCACTGGCTACACGGATGGGAAAAGGTGCAGCAGTAAGGTGGGCCTAGTCGTTGTGGTTCGACACATCAGCAAAATCTGACCACCAACCCATCAAGGCTGTGTGGACAGTGCGGGTCTACACATTAAACAAAGTCATGTACAGGCTTCTCTCAGGCTTCCTGTTCTCATGGATTGAAATTGCTTATATAATTATTATTTTCTAAACACCATAATTTGAGTTATCTGGCTAAGTAAACTAATTCATCTTTCTATATAAATTCAGCTATAATTCCCCCATCACACGTTAAACTTCCTTCCTGGGAAGACACAGGCAGCTGTGATACATAAATTTTACAGACATGTTGTGGAACTTGTGCTACAAGTCCACAAGTGTTTATAACATAAATGTAACATAAATAACATGAGAAACAACTTGCTTTGTTAATTAGAATTGCATGTGACGGTAATGAATTAAAGGCACATATTTGTGAATGTTGATGTGTTAGAATGGATTATGTCAGAAAGCATCTTTTAATGTGCCACAAAACAGACCTTCAGATTTTTCTCCCTCTTAAAAATAATAGAACACTCTGAAATACTCAAGAGCATTTGAACGCTTCAGCATACTTTACAAAACCAAGGTCAGCAATAGTTAATCAATATACTTCCTATTATATTCCACATAAAGCTAATGAATTCCAAAACAGACAGGTTAATGTGAATTGTACTGTAAAAATGGTTTCATAGCCATGTATACAACTGTGACTAATGATGTGATGGTAGCTGCCTATTGAATCCCAGCACATTTAGCCCAAGCTGCTTGTAGTTTGGATTGTGCAAGGTCAACATATGAGCAGGAGTAGGCCATTCAACCCTGCGAGCCAGCTCTGCCATTCACCTAGATCATGGCTGAACATCAACATTAACACCATTTTCCCCACACTATCCCTCTAGCCCTTCATGTCATGAGTGTTGAGATAGAATCCCAATAGTGCAGAAGAAGGCCATTCAGCCCATCGAGTCTGCACCAACAACAACGCCACCCAGGCCCTATCCCTGTAACCCCACACATTTACCCCAATAATCCCTCTTAACCTATGTGTCCCAGGCACAAAGGGGTAATTTTAGCATGGCCAATCAAGCTAACCCGCACATCTTTGTACTGTGGGAGGAAACCGGAGCACCCGGAGGAAATCCACGCAGACACGGGGAGAATGTGCGAACTCCACACAGACAGTGACCCGAGCCGGGAATCGAACCCGGGTGCCTGGAGCTGTGAGGCAGCAGTGCTAACCACTGTGCTACCATGCTTATCAATCTCTGTCTTAAACATATTCAAGTTTCCAAAGCCCTCTGAACAGAAACCTAAAGATTCATTATCTTCTGAGTGAAGAAGTTCCTTCTCATCTCAGTGCTAAATGGTTTGTCCCTAAATGACTCCCCGGCCAGGGTAAACATCCTTTCTGCATCTACTCTGTTGACCCCTTTAGGAATTTAAAAATTTTCAATGCAACCAACTCTCATTCTTTTAATCTCTAGAGAATACAGGCCCAGTCTCCTCAAACTCTCCTCAATGGCCCATCCTGCCATCTCAGGAATCAGTCTGGTGAACCTCCTCTGCACTCCCTCTATGGAAAGTATATCCTTCCTTTGGTAAGGTGACCAAGACTATACACAATGATTCAGGTGTGGTCTAAACAAGATTCAATACGATTATTTTCCATGGAATTGACCAACTCCTGCTGGAAAGGATGGTCTTCCAAGTTCTGTGCAAAGCTTTGTGTCAAGTTAGTGCTGGACTCCTCCATGTTCCTTCACAGTGAACAGCAGACATTCAGGACATTTCTCAATGCAACAAGTATTTCACTGTGCATGTCCAACAGTCTTTTTCTGCTCTCTGCCCAATCAATGGCCTTAGGCAGGATGTTCCACGCGCCCTCCCCGTGCTGTGTTTTGCAGTGGCGGAGGTGGCCTGCCAATGGCCGGTGGCGGGATCTTCAGATCCCACCACTGTCAATGGGGTTTCCAGTACTTAGCACTCTGCCACCGGGGAGTCCATGGCAGGTGGTCACCATCAGCGGGACCGAAGATCCCACTGGCGGGAATGGCCGGAAAATCCCTACCCCTTATCTGAGCCCTCTGGAGCAGAACACATGCAATCTTGCAGTCTGGGGAGCTGGTACCTGAGTGATCTTTCCTCGTTGCAGACCACCGTCATACCCAATGAATTATCCATGTGCAGATGCTTTAATCATGGATCGATTTGTCATGCAAGAGAGGAAGGTGTGTGTTCGTGAGTATGATGCAATCTATTTGGGTGATTAATGGAGGTATGTTTCACTGAGCAGGATGAGGGACTAATGATGGAATATGGCATTTGAAAGTGCATTCACTGACCTTGACCATTCACATGAGATGATTGAGGTTTTGGAGGCAGTCCATCCAGATTTCATGGCTACACTCCTGGCATTGACCTGCTTGTCCATGGTCCCATTATCTTCTCAGAGTTTGTTTGGATCTCTGTGGATAGAGTCCTTTTCATCTCTTGTCCATCTCCTGCACCTCATTCCTATAACTTTCCCAGGTTCAAATCATTACTGCACTGAATTCCAGTACCTCTTCAAGCTAAAATGCGCCTGTCCTTTAAGACGTTCTAGTTTGTTTTAAGTAGTGCAAGTTAGCTGTTAATCTAAGACACTGCTACTCAAGCATGCAGCCACGAAGCAACATGTTTAGAACTGGCTGAATGCTACAATCATGTAAAATTGTACATTATATTTGCATTCTGTCCACATTGCAACAAATTGGCAAGTTCATAGTGATCCTTGCGCCTGCTTTTGGGTCTTATCTATATTCCCCCCAAAATGTAGTGAGTTGGAAAGAAAAAAGCACTTTGACGTAAAGGTTAATCACAATCATTTGCAAGTGTTTGGTTTCTAAAGCATTTATGACACTCAGCCCATCATTAATGAACTTATAACAGTCCCATTGTTTGATATTTTCCACTCTCTTTTTAGGATGGTCAATTTGTTAAGAATGTCCTGCTGATATCCAGCCAATAAATACAAAGTATCAGAACAAATTAATTCTCCACATATCCATCATAATCGGAGATTGATCTGCATTGCCTTATTAATATAATCAAGTTGGATTAGCTTAAAAGCCTTTGGCTAGCCCACATCAATTACAAATAAGTTTACCTTTAAAAATGTTTGAAATGAACCCTGTTATTTATTGTTGGGAATATAAGCAGAACCATTTGTATGACACTTTTGATTATTAATTACTGCAGTGTCCAAAGGCCAATTAAAACACGTCTGTCTAAATATTTTCCATGTAAGTCAATGTTGAAGTGTCAGAAGAAGTACAAATCACTCACCCCTTTGGCCCAATAAAGCCGCAGTCTGAAAAAAACACATTGGGCTGAGTTTTATGTGCCCCCGGCAGGCGTCATTCCTGAAGGTAGTGGGAGTGGGGGTGGGGGTAGGGGGAGTATCACGTAAAATGGGGGGGGTGTCCATTCCACCACCTTCCCACCCACCCATTTCAATAATACGGGAGGGAGGATGGGCAGGCCCCGAAATCAGCAGCCCTCCACCATATTAAAATTACCAATTAAAGCTCAATTAGGCATGTGGTGAGAGTAGCAGAGTGGAATCAGGAAGCCGATTTTTAATCTCAAATGGTTAAATGGCAGGAAGGAAGTGGTTCACTCTTCGAGGCTTGCCCTTTGTCGATCACGGGACAGATCCCTTTTGTTCCGACCCACCCCACTCTTCAACCCATCCTTTCCCCCTCCTGAGCCCCTGTCCCTAATGCTCCCAAATCCTCGAGGCCTGCACCCCTGGACTGATCTTCCCTAGGATCCTAGGCCTTCTGATCCCCACTTCAGCTGCAGCCCTGGTAGCCACCACTGATGTCTTCCTGGCGCTGCCAGGACTGATGGAGCTGCCAGGCTATCTGTATGGCTGGCAGCTCAGAGGGTAGGACTTCCTCCCCAGTGAGAAATGGCAGTCTCACTCAGCCCTGGTTAAAGAGCCCCACAGTGCTTTATTGCTGTGGGGTTTCTTGACATGGATTCGATTGGCTTCATGCCAATGTGTTTTTGGGGGCATGCCAGTTGCCAGGCACCCCCCCACCTCTTGCCCAATATTGTTCCGCCCACTGTGCATGATGATTATTTGATGTACACAAGTTTAAAGTTTTAAAGTTTACTTATTAGTGTCACATGTAGGCTTACATTAACACTGCAATTATTCCGACGAACCTCATCTCCAAACTCCGTGGCCTGGGCCTCGGCACATCCCCCTGCGACTGGATCCTGAACTTCCTAATTCACAGACCACAATCAGTAAGGATAGGCAACAACACCTTCTCCACAATCATCCTCAACACCAGTGCCCCACAAGGCTGTGTTTTCAGCTCTCTACAACACTCCTTATACACCTATGACTCTGTGGCCAAATTCCCCTCCAATATGATTTTTAAGTTTGCTGATGACACCACTGTAGTGGGTCAGATCTCAAACAATGACGAGACAGAGTACAGGAATGAGATGGAAAATCTGGTGAACTGGTGTGGCAACAATAATCTCTCCCTTAATGTCAACAAAATGAAGGAGATTGTCATCGACTTCAGGAAGCGTAGAGGAGAACATGCCCCTGTCTATATCAACGGGGACAAAGTGGAAAGTGTCGAGAGCTTCAAGTTTTTAGGTGTCCAGATCACCAACAACCTGTCCTGGTTCCCCCATGCTGACATTATAGTTAAGAAAGCCCACCAACGCCTCTACTTTCTCAGAAGACTAAGGAAATTTGGCATGTCAGCTACGACTCTCACCAACTATTACAGATGCACCATAGAAAGCATTCCTTCTGACTGTATCACAGCTTGGTATGGCTGCTGCTCTGCACAAGGCCGCAAGGAACTACAAACAGTCATGAATATAGCCCAATCCATCATGCAAACCAGCCTCTCATCCATTGACTCTGTCTACACTTCACGCTGCCTCGGCAAAGCAGCCAGCATAATTAAGGATCCCACACACCCCGGACATTTTCCCTTCCATCTTCTTCCGTCGGGAGAAAGATACAAAAGTCTGAGGTCACTTACCAACCGACACAAGAACAGCTTCTTCCCAGCTGCTGTCAGACTTTTAAATGGACTTACCTTGCATTAAGTTGATCTTTCTCTACACTCTAGCTATGATTGTAACACCACATTCTGCACTCTCTCATTTCCTTCTCTATGAATGGTATGCTCTGTCTGTATAGCACACAAGAAACAACGCTTTTCACTGCATGCTGATGATACATGTGACAATGATAAATCAAATCAAATCCACTGAAGTTACCATGAAAATCCCCTAGTCGCCACACTCCGGCGTCTGTTCAGGTACACTGAGGACGAATTTAGCATGGCCAACGCACATCTTTCAGACTGTCGGAGGAAACCGGAGCACCCAGAGGAAACCCACACAGACACGGGAGAACGTGCAGACTCTGCACAGACAATGACTCAAGCCGGGAGTCGAACCCAGGCTCCTGGCACTGTGAGGCAGCAGTGCTAACCATTGTGCCACTATGCCACCCTGGTGAACTTTGTTAAAAATGTGATCCCTTCTTTGCTTGATGCGATCATTACATATACTGAGATCATAAATATGCTTGTTAATAACTGCGTAACTCTGGTGCGGCCGCACTTGGAGTATTGCGTACAGTTCTGGTCGCCGCATTATAGGAAGGATGCGGAAGTGTTGGAAAGGGTGCAGAGGAGATTTACCAGGATGTTGCCTGGTATGGTGGGAAAATCATATGAGGAAAGACTGAGGGGCTTGAGGTTGTTTTCGTTAGAGAGAAGAAGGGTAAGAGGTGACTTAATAGAGGCATACAAGATAATCAGAGGATTAGATAGGGTGGATAGTGAGAGCCTTTTTCCTCGGATGGTGATGGCTAACACTAGGGGACATAGCTTTAAATTGAGGGGTGATAGATATAGGACAGATGTTAGAGGTAGGTTCTTTACTCAGAGAGTAATAAGGGTGTGGAATGCCCTGCCTGCAGCAGTAGTAGACTCGTCAACATTAAGAGCATTCAAATGGTTATTGGATAAACATATGGATGATATTGGAATAGTGTAGATTAGAGGGGCTTTAGATTGGTTTCACTGGTCGGCACAACATTGAGGGCCGAAGGGCCTGTACTGCGCTGTAATGTTCTATGTTCTATGTGGCACCAGCCCTGCCTTTTAAATAACAATTAAAGAAAATGTATTTTTTCCCCAGTTGAAAAGCTATCTGTTTTTACTACTTACTGGAACAAAGTATTACACCATCCCAGTTAACAAAAAAACAAGCTTTATTTAACATGAAGATCTTTGAATAGATTTAGCTGTTGATAAATTTTGAACAGATATTTTTCCTCCTGGCTGCTTACTCATCCTTTTCCTTTGCTCCTCACTGAAGACATTGACAGATGTTATACATGAAGCTAGCTTTGCAGCCATTCTTTCTGTGTGATCCATGATGGTGAGCGTTTGACTGTCCATGCCTGACATTCGCACACTCCAGCAAAAATTACTGGACAGTCGTCAGAAGCAGAAGCCCACCAGCACTTAAGACCAGTTACAGCATAGCTCTCTGCAATTGCCCAGCTTAGATCCTCGATCTTGGCATGGACTGATCGACTTGGAGTAAAGGCCCCTTATAAATCAAAAAAAATGTTGAAAATAACAAAGGATTTGAGATATCTGCCAGTACCTGGCTTCTGGAGAATCCTCTCATTATTTCCATTTGAATATTTGTGGACGATTTCAGCCTCCTGTTGATATCAGCTAATATGGAAAAGAGCACAAACACTTCATCAAACAGCAGAGCTCTGCCAGCTGTTTGTAGGAAAGAGGGGAGAAACAGTAACATTATAGATTAAAAATAAACAAATTCCAGGCATTCACTGCTACTTTTTAATGCTCAAATAAAAGTTTCCTTCCACGCAAACAGCTGGAGTGTATGCATGCTATTAAGTTGCCCATTCACTGAATGAAGACATAAGATTCTGGTGGAAATCACTACATTAATGGTTCTCTCACAGTTACTGTTATTCCAAGTGCACAGCTGGAGTAGATCAAGGATAAAATGATAGATTTTCTTATTGCAGAACATGCTGTTCCTATTCAGGCGTAGCTACAGCTGAAATAAATACTAGCTTTTATTAATTAAATGCGACATACTACAGATAAATGAGAGGCTAATTGTGCTTAAAGGTAATTCTGCCCTGATCTAAATCATTGAGACATATATAATGTCTCCAGTCCTGCTGCCTTGTGATTTAGTGTTCATAATGTATTTCATTTGTATGCCTCTGTGTTTGTGGTAAATGAACATCAAAGGTAATTCAAGTCTTTATCATAAATAAATTGTAAAATATTAGAGGCAGTAAATGATGCAATCTGGGACAACCTTGCTAGTATATAAATTACCCTCATACCATTTATAAAAAATCATGTTTAATCTGATATCCGTAACTCATGCAAAGAATGCGTTCCTTCGCTTTTGTTGCCCTCTTGGCAGAAGTTATGGAAATTCTAATCCTTAAATAAGAAAAGAATTTATATGGAAGAAAAGTGGATTAATTGACTGAGCACAATCAGGGAGGATTCATTTTCCACAGAAACTGTTTGCTTGTTTAATTCAGCAATCTTTCGCCGCAGTGCAAAAGGGTGTAGCAATAACCGATTTATTACCCTTGCTGCTTGTAGCACACTGTTGCCCTCACTCCACAGCAGATGACAGGCAGGCCAATTGCCAAGTCCAGATTTTTGAAATTAAAAGGTCAAATGTTCCAAGTACTGGATCACTGCAGTGGTTTGATACTGTGCAGGGAGCATGGTGAGTGCAAGCCATTATTTGTCTAGGGATAGAGCAAAGAAAAGAATGTGGCATGAAACAGTGTCACATCAAATTTAGACAAATACAGTTATGTGGAGTTAAGTGTCAAGTACCTAAGATTTCACTCCTGTTTAGAACTGCTCAAATCTTTTCATTCTGAGATTGATGTCACAAAGACAGCACACTATCTTTTTGCCTTAAGCTGTTGTTTCAAATGCCAAACTTCGCAACGAAAATATCCTTTTGAGTAGCAGTTAAGGGTCAGATCATGTATTATACTAACATGAAATGCAGCATGTTTATTTGCTCCATGCTTCTGTCTACTAACAGCATCTGGACTGAAAGGACAAAACCTGATTTTACCATTGGGCGTGAAAACTTGGTAAAGTTGGGCGTGAGGCCATTAACGCGATCCGCGCCCGGGACTGCGCAGATGCCCACTTTGCCAAGCCCGAAAATGGCCGTGATCCGCACCGCGCCCAAAACGCATGCATTTAAATTGAATTAATGGGCTGCCCGCCCAACCTTACCAGCATTTCCCCCTTTACCAACGTGTTCACGCGTCCAGATTTGGCGCGAAACAGACATGCTCAGTGAAGGTCTGTTTCGGGCGCTCCAGCTTCTGAAGAGGTAAGTTCAGAGCTTCCAATGGCTCTCGAACTCAGATCGTGGGGGGGGCGGGCGGAGGGAAGAGGTGGGAGGCCAGATGTTCTCAGGTGGCGGGGGAAGTGGGGAAGGGAGCAGGGGGCCAGAGGGTCGTGATCAGCCTGGGTAGCGGGGGGGTAGGTGGATAAGGGGGACAGTTATGTTGTGGGGGTGGGGTGATGTCTGTGGGAGCCATCGCTCCCGCTTTTCGCTTCCGAGCTGCTTTATCAGGGAGCGACGTGACAGGGATGCGTTTTTCAAATTTTTTTCTCACTGCGCATGTGCAGTTCAAAACTCCGATTGGAGCTGCAGCATTTAGATGCGATAATCCCCACCTACAGCGCAATTCAGACTCGCAATTTTTTTTCAGTCTAAATGTGTATGGGGGCGCCTGAGAACAGTTTTCCAAGTCAGATCTGAATTGCACCCAGATTCAGCACTTAGAATCAAAATTGTAAAATCGGGCCCTTAGTTTGGTTCAAACCTGTAACTGATAAATAAATTGATAGGTAAGAAAAGTTAACTAAGTTATTCAGGTGTTTCAAGATAGTTACTAGATGGAAACAGCATATATTTGCTTTGAGGTCACCCTGAAGAAGAATCATATTTGATGGGATATTCCAGCCCTGGCTGCCACGGGAACCATAGTGGGTTGGACAGAAAACTTGACGGACCAGCCAGCAAAAGATCCATTGATTTCAGGTCCTGCGGTGAGCAGGACTGGAAAACCTTGCCCATTAACGCTGTTTGTCTCTCCACAGATGCTGCCAGATCTGCTGAGTTTCTCCAGCACTTTCTGTTTTTAATTCAAACATCCACAGTATTTTATTTTATATCCAGCATCCACTGTGTTTTGCATTTTTGAAGAGAGCCCACATTTAAACACCTTTCCCAACCTTGGCTTAGTCACAGTACTTCTCAGCAAGAACAAGAAACACTTGCATTAATATTGCACATTTCACAACCACTCTACACTACAGTGTTTGACAGCCAACAAAGTACTTTTTGAAGTGTAGTCATTACTGCAATGTAGGAAACACAGCAGCCACATTTCGCACAGCAAACTACAACTGATCTATTCTTGCGATGTTGATTGGGGGATGACTATTGTCCAGGACAACTGGGCTAACGCCTCTGCTCTTCCTGAAAGAGTGACATGGGATCTTTTCCATCTACCCAAGCTAGCAGATGGTTTAGAGCCTCCTCCAATAGACAGCACCTCTGACCATGCCGTACTTCCTCAGTACTGCGCCGAAGAGTCAACCTTGACTTCTGTGCTCAAACCCTGGAATGGGACTTGAACCCAGAACATTGTAACTGAGAGTATATGTGTATTACAAACTGAGTTATGGTTGAGGCATAAATAAATTACTTTTTCAGAATGGTTACTGTTGCTTCATAGATTAAGATCCCATGAGCAACAATAGGATGAACAACCAGTTAAGCTGTTTGAGTGCATTGATTGAGGGGTCAATATTGGTTACACCAGAGGGAGAAGGTCTTACACTTCCTCAAAAATTGTCAAGTGAATATTTAGTTAGTCAGTCAGACTGGATACTGGTTTAGCATCTCTACTGAAAGTCATCAGTCCAGTAATGCAGACTCCCACAACATTGTATCGAGGTGTCAATTCAGATTTTGTGCTCAAATCCTGTAGCAAGATCATAGATCATAGAATCCCTATAGTGCAGAAGAGGCCATTTGACCCATTGAGCCTGCTCCAACTCTCTGACAGAGCATCTTACCCAGGCCAGCTTTCCCGCCCTATTCCCACAATAGCACCCTTTCCGATGGCTAATCCATCTAATCTAAGGGGTAATTTA